>NC_134643.1:84833720-85208720 GCF_030463565.1 Pelecanus crispus | reverse complement strand
ACGAGAACTATTAAAATATTACAGGAGGTTCCACATTCTTATTCCAAATAAAATGGCTATTTAAAAAAAACGTGAGAAAACATTGACAAACACTTGGTTATAGCAGAAACTGAAAAATAAAACCCAAGCGATGACTGTATAAACACAATGCCTATTATGTGCAGCGTGCTGGGACTGCGAGGGTATCAATATGACACTGTATAGGTGGGCAGGTGGTGCTACAGTAAATGTGTTTTTCTAAAAGCAGCCCCATGGAGTCCTTCTACAATACTGGAAAAGGTACCGATACCATAAACTCACTGAAGCCTCGGTCTGCGTAAGAGCTGGGTCTCTCCCAAAGACTTCAGGCAGTAGAGAAATGCAGTTTTTTGGTAACAGGAGTTTTACAGCGAGTATTTTAACCAAAGCCCTGGCAGCATCTGGCAGGAGTTGTAAGACCTGGTATCACCATTCCCACTTTCAGGCAGGGGAGCTGAAGAACAGAGCTGGGCACTGACCTCCATGGGGTCCCACAGGTGCTTGTGTCAGCCTGGGAACTGAGTGTGCGACTGCAATGCTGGGGAGCTGGGCTCTGACCAAATACGCCCACTTTCTCCACACAATACCACGTTATTCAGGAGAGTCTGAAATATTCATGTATGGAGGTTTAATTTGTCATCCTAGCCAGACTGGGAAAACACGTCAAATGGAGAGTATCTGTTCCGCTGACATTTACGTTTGTGATGGGCGCAATTAGCTCCAGTGGGTCACGAACACCCATTTTTCTTGGCTACTAGCCAGCAGCTGCTAGCTGCAAAATCATGTCCTCTCCTTGCCGTGAAACTGTCCTGCTTAATATAATGAAGCATCACAACCTTTCTCTGAAGGTGCATCTGCCAGAGAGAGGCCACGAAGAACAGCTTTTCAAACTGACTCAGGAAAAAAGAGGTTGGATGAGATGCTGGCTGTATTAAGAGACAAAAATATTCACAGTGATGTGGATCACATCAGCTAAAGCCAGAGCAAGATGTCATCGAAATCTCCTGAGTATCTGGGCTACCTGTGTGCAGTCTGACTCAGGAGTTTGTTCCCTCAGCACCGTGAGTAACACCACAGTGAAACAGAGTACAGGACACGGCGACACAAAAACCTCTGCTGCAATGTCGTGTGCGTGCGGCGGGCAGACCAAGCTTTCCCTATATTCACCTTTTGTCCCGAGAGCTGGGGGCTGTGGGACTGCCCCTGAAAAAGGAGCTGTGGTCAAGTTAACTGGCTTGCAGCCGTACCGCACCTACCCCAGCGAAGCTCCACTATAAGCAATGCTTCTCACTGCTAGCAGCTTTCCCAAGTCTCAGTCACTGGAGCTAAACTTCACCCTCTGCCTCAGGCTGGCTTGTTTATGGAAGGGGAGAAACCACAACAAAAAAAGTGCTGCTGTGTCCAAGGAAAAGGTTAAGGAAAGCAGGTAATTTTACCAACATTAGCCAGCTCTTAACCAAATTTTCCAATTGTTGTATTTTTTTTGAGAAGATTCAGTATAATTAGGATTTGACATGGCACATGGAGGGGGGTCAGATACCTTTTGACATCCTCAAGAAATGCAGCCCAAGGTTAGCCAAGACACATGGCTCAGAAAACTGCGCACTGCATTCATTCGGAGCCCTTACGATCGAGGAGGTCTGTGCTTTGGAGGAAGGCACCCGCTACCCCTGTTTGCATCTGAGCCCAGCTAGGCACAGGAGGGTCCCTGCAGGGGTGCACGGGAGTTCCCTGCCAGCCCAGGCACCCCTGTTTCCCTCCTCTGGAAACAAGGTTACAGGGAAAATGGTATGTGCCATACGTATGTGCCATACCACTGGCACAGTCAGAATACAAATGAAGCATGGATGGTGTCAAAGGAAGCTGGGACACGGCTGTTTAAGATGGCCTGGGCAGCACTGAACACTGATTTCAGGTGACTGGCTGTAGGCTGCTCGTCTCATGGAGCACAGCACCCTGCTCCAGAGCTCCAGCTGTGTAGCCCACAGTACAGCAAGGCAGTGCTGCAACCTGCTCTTGGTCGCACCAGTCCTTGCCTGTATGTTGCAACGACTCCTGCATCAGATGAATTGCAGAGATCACCCCAAGCTCTTTGTAGCTGCCTCTACGACACGCCCCGATTTCCATCACTCCTGTAATTCATTCCAACACTGCATGAGCAGAACGATGCTCTTGTAAGATCAGAGGTATCACGTGGGCACCACCACTGCACTGCCACAGCCAGCACATAATCACAATGAGTTGCAAGCAGTGAGTAACTGTGGGGCTCAGAACCACGGAGCACCTGAAATGTCAAGTCAGCTCAGTGGGATGCAGGGAGTAGCAGTATACTAGTCTCTGTGTGCCCAGTCACTGCTTCCCCTGCCCCGAGACAGGACACCAGCTCTCCCCAGAACCCAGGCTGTGGCCCTGGGTAGACCCACGTTGGGCTGCTTCCCCATCTCCATCCCACACCAGCGCCCGCTGCCTTTCCCAGCACCCCAAGCTGCAAAGCTCCTCGTGGGGCAAAAAACCCGCAGCTACCAAACACACGGTTCAGGCATCAACTTCATTACAGCTGGAGTTTGATGGAGGGGGGGTACACCTAAACCCAGGTGTTCCAGAGCTGCCTGGCAGGCAGAGAGCCGGGCAGCTGCCCGTCCCTGCCTGCACTGCCATCAGCTGGGGACTACTGTCTGCTGGCCTCCCGCTCCCGGAGAGAAGGGAAGCTTTAGTGTCTGAGCTTGCTCGGAGCGGAGCAGGAAGCCTAGGAAGTGAGAGACCAAGACCTTTGAAGATGCAATAAAATGTGAGCACAGTGCATTTTCTGGTGATGAGATCTAGGACAGATAAGCAAGTTTTTGAGCATGCCTCACCTCATGGGGTTCTTCCTTTCCTTTTAACAAAAGGTAAGGAGAAGAGCTTCTCTGTCGCCACTGTCCTGCTGCTACTGGCAAAGCCACTTTTTTTTAAATATGCACTTTTGTTTAATCAGGTAAACGGGTTTTTTTTTATACCTGGGGCTTGCTCTTGTATTATTGGGGGCTTAGTAATTTCCTAATACCAGAATTGCTTGTTTAATGACAGGAGCTGAACAAAGTCCTCGGCCTTTCTCCTGAAGTACCTATCTGCCAAAAGCTATCAAAAACCCAGATAAAGAAAATCTCCTGTTATTAGCTTGGGCGGGTTTTAGGTCTGTTGTAAGCATTCACCTGTTTGTGAGAGGACAATGGCAACAAGTCACTTCAAGGGTCAAGGCATTTTCAAATGGAAGAAAGACCAGGGGCACCAGTCTGGAGACTCTTCTAACAGACTACACTTGCAATGCACTTTTTTTTTTTTTTAAATAAGAATCTCTTCTTTTAAAGCACAATGGTGCACAATTTCAAAATAGTATGTCTTTCTGAAAATAAGCCAGATTTTTTGCAAGCAACTTCAGACTGGAGAGCTTAATGAGGCAATTTCCTTGCAGCCAGGCTTGGGGAAGGAAGGGTGGTGACACTTGGAACATAAGGCTTGAGCATTTGGAGCCAACTTTGTCTCTTTCTAAACACCCTTATATATGATCATTTACACTGTTATTATACAAACTTCTGATGGTCAATACAACACTTCATTTAATGTATGAACAGGCCAAAATCTCTAGGTAATCCTATAGAGAAGTGGGTCATTTCTGACATCTTCATTTTGTACATAAAACAAATGAAGGGGCCCAGACTGGAATTGTCAACAGTCTGCATAGATTTTATTTCATACAGGGATCCACAGGCCACTGATGTATTTTTTCCGTCATGTGTTAGCTCTGGTCTACACTTAACGTTTTGAACTTAAGCAAATGTACCACTGCATTCTTTAAAACAAAGAACACTATGGTAAAATGACCAGCATGTTGCATTCAGCATGAAATAGCTTCCCAAAAGTGTTGCTATTTGCATACTAAAACTCATTTTTTTATTACTCTGAGTAATACATTCTGTTTAGTTAGTCTTGTCTATGAAGCATCCATCCAGGACCTGAAATTGCCTGGCCAGCACAAACCAAAAATGGTGAAACCTTTATTTTGCAGGTCGTCAAGTTCTACAGTCAAAATCTAGTAAGGAAAAAACCCCCAATGCCAGATTCATGAGTGAACCTCAGTCATGCAGCGAAACGAGCTGGAACACACCAGCAGGCATAGCCCAAACTCTCCAGTACTGATGATGGAGATACAACAAACTTGTCCACCTGAGGCTGTGGCTGTGCAATCATTAATCCTGGCTCCTCTGCGCACTACCCAATCAGCCAGACATCCTGGTTTGCTGAAGACCACGCAGAGGCCCACACCACTGCTTCTGCAAAGGTATTCAGGTCACACAATGGGTTTTTACTCGCCATGGTACCTGTGGGACAACAGAAGATACCTGGCACAGCACAATGTCCGAGTGCTGTGACAGATTTGAACAACATGTTTTATGGCAGGTGAGATGCCAACTAAACCCATCAATGGTTTTTTAATAAACTGGAATTGGCAGAAGAAGCTTACACCTGGCCAATGCTCAACATGTGAGCAAAGTGCTTATACTCATATACGAAAAACCCTAAAACCACATTTGCTGTGCACTTGAACCACTATCTCAGTCCGCAGCTAGCTTTAAGACGTATGAAGTACACCAGCTGGATGGTAATCTCATGGGTGCAAGGAAAAAAAAAGGAATTTATTATGAGTATCTTATCAGCCCAATTGTCATAGTGTGATACAGCAAGTGGCTTATTTTATAGATTGGGCTACCACTTCTGTTTGCTTCACTGGAACTTTCTGTCAATCCAAAGTTAAGTAACACAACACAAAAAATACATAAAACCTATCAGGACAAACAGCCTGGCCTTCCTATGATGCAGTGGTTTTAACCCCTCCAAATTTCATGTGAATTTGCTGCAGGCGTACATATTTCACTGGTGGACTTTCATTTTGCAAGCTCTAGATAGCACTGACAAGAGAAAATTAAAGCTATAAAAAACCTATCAAAGAAAAAAAATATGAATTGCAAATCTTCCTTGAAAGAACACTATAATGTGGTGAAGTAATGGCCCTAGAATTTGCAATACAGGGTCTGGGCCATTCCTTCAGAATATTGTAGGGTTGCCTTTGTTGTTTTATAAAAAAGTTTTTTAAGTGTGTGTCACATGGATCAACTTCCCCATTCTTCTATATGGTCTAGTAGTTTTAATGATTAAAATAGTTCAGGTACTTTCCATTCCATAGTTTTATTTTTACTTCAGCATGTACAGAACTAAAAAGGCAATTAACTTTTGGGTTTCTTTTTTTTTTTTCTGAAACTGTTTCATCCCTGGGTGATTTTACAAGCACACTTGAAATGTATTTGACGGAAAGAAATGCTTTTCTGTGTCCAATGAGGAGTACCCTCATGGCTGTGATGGAAATGCTGGCAGTGAAAATGACTGGAAGGAGGAATCAGCAGCACTATGGCAGGATCTGCTTACTCAAGTCAACAATCATTGAGGATTTCAGTTTCCATTCATGACAATTTTGAAAGAAAGCACAAGCACTAGGAAAGATCCTGCAGAATATTATGCATAATTCATTTTTGTGAACTTTTCAACACCTTTGTAATCTATATGCCCTATACTGCCTCCCAGCTTCCAGTTCTAAACTGATGTTTATAGCGCACTGGCAAGCTATTAGGGGAGGCATCCCACTCAACCAGCAGGCTCTCGCTTTGCACTGGCAATTCCTGGGATTTTCAGTCTGCTGCGAGCTCCAGGACTACCTCATTGCGACCCATGCAGCCTGTTGCCCTAGCTTTACTGAATTAAACAGGTGCAAGACATCCTTTCCATCTTGCAGGATCATGACTGGACTGATAAATCTAAAAAAAAAAGAAGAAAAAAAAAAAGGGGGGATACTGAAAAGACATTGTATAGCTGTTCTTGTAACTTGGCTTGGGTTTCTGCCCTAGACTTGATCTAGCCATTTTCAAGTCTTCCTTGGCATCCCATCCAAAGTGAAGCTGACAGATGGTACCTTTCGGATGACAATGGTCTCTGCATCAGATCCCACGGCAACTGAGTAGCAGCACACCACTTTCTCCACAAAGAAAAAGATCACTCCTCTCAAATGCCAACAGCGGAGGGCTATCACAAGAAGGTAAACTATTTCAGCCACGCACCTTTCCTCTCTTTCTCCACTTTTAATCAATCCAGAGCTTCTGTGACCGTAAGGGGGCTGTGGCTGTGTATTTGTTGCACCTACTCCCACCATGACAACCACTCTAAACCAGATTTAAACCACCAGATTCATTTCACATAACACCCAGGTCTGCCAGACCGTGCGCTCCTTGTGCCAGCAACCACCGCAGCTTCGCCGCTCGCTGACTCGGGCAGGCAGGGAGGCATGCCGGGCAGAAGTGAGGAACTTAGCTCTGGTCTCTTCCACAGTGCCTCAGCGCTTTTTGTATCGTGATTTTTAGATTCCCCTTTTGCATCTCAGTTTTGGTATTGCCTGGGAGAAGAAATAAGAAAGTTTACCCCAGCAAGCCTCCTAATGTTTGTTTTTTAAAACCTAAATTTAGGGAAACATCTGGGTACATGGAAACTGGTCTGAGCCTTGCCGCCACACAGCTTTTGCCCATCCAAGATGGCACTCATTTGGGAATACCAGTGTCCAGGTAAAACATGTTACGGCAGCATTTAAGGAAGAAACCAAAGACTGCAAAACTACTGTTTAACAAGGTTCCATTTTAATTGTTAAATTTAAATATTGCTTAACCCTTGACATGATTTTAGCTTTATGGTGAGGTGGTATGCATCAGCAACCACAGAATAAATTAGGCCAGCACCAGTCAAAGCCTGAGCCAGTTAAACAGCTTTCATCAGACCAGTGAGAAACGACTGAAGAGAAGCAACACCGTATCTCAGAGCCCTACGTGGGACGTATGGACATCCAGCTGCCAAGAGCACTGCTTGCTAACCCCAGGGAAGTCGTCAGGGATCATGCTATCACCAAGCTGTGCCAAGCTCAGGCCGATGGCAAGGCAGAGTCATGGAATCCTTTGCAATGCCAAGGCTGAGGACAATCCTGCTCAGTGACTGAGTGGGGCATTTCTCAAGGGCTTTCAAAAGCCAAACTGCAACCCTACTCTCCTTTACAACCAGCAGCAGTAACAGTAGGGCTGTTGTTATATGTAACATATGCATATAAACGATGCAACATACTGAGCTGTAACTCTTCTGGATACTTCTTGATGCTCCTGCATTTCCTGACCAGATTTAGGAGCCTGGATCCAGATCCTGGGTGCTTTGCTGAGTGCTCAAACTCCCAAAGCCGGGAACGCTGCAAAAGCCTTCTGGCATTTTTGTGTTAAAGGGTGGTTAGTCTTCCACATATACATGAATTACTTCACAAATAACTTTTAACGCCCCTGATCTCTTCCTCTTTCTTAAAACTAACTGCAAAGGGGAAAACCAGAGAAGGACTTTTTTTAGGCACGGGACCTGGTATGATAAACGGAAAGGACGCTGGAGATCCTAGAAGTGACAATACTGTTCACCAGTCATGTATGCATTGCTTGGATAATGTAAGAAAGCAGCAATCAGACATGCATTAAAGAGTTGGGATTTACATAAATTCCAGCGTGGAACGTGTCATCTGTCCTACTAGATACAAAAGGCGGCTGGATTCCTCCGCTGGTTCACATTTAGGCCCCAATTCAAACCTCTCCGAAGCACATGCTTCATTGTTGACATAAACAGGGATTCCTTCCCAAAGCGGGGCCTTCGTGCGCCTAGCGCTGGCCTTTAGCTCGCCGACATTCTCCAAAACAAGAGCCCGAAAAGCTGCTGTGGGAATATCATGCCCATTTACTACATTTACTGTATCTCAGTGATCTCACATCTAATGGATGCAGTTTAAAAACAGAAATATTTTCCCTCCTAAATGTATCTATTTTTGCTACTGTAACAAAGAGCATCAATTACAGATAAGCGTCTATGTCTCTGTTTTTCCATCTGCAAGTACAGAAAATAGTAATTTGCTGTTCCAAAGGGCATTTCATGCAGACTACCACGGACATCTCACTTTAAAAAAAAAAAAAAAAAAATCTCATCTATGCCAGAATTTCTTCACTTACTATTGCTACATTATTGCAATAATGCAATATATAAGATGACTAACATTAAGCATCTGAAAGATGGCACATTTTTCTCTGCAATTTTTTGGTCTTTTCAGCACTTTCAACAGTGTACTTTCTAGATTCAGTTCCACTGTTTGCTTCAACAGTCAGTTTGTTGGTTTCCTGTTGCTCGTGTGGGCATTTCTCATAGCAACAGCAGAGGACAATGTTTTCAGAACTGGAGAAAGTGAGAGTAAAGCCAAAACACTGGCAGGGTGATCCAAGGGCAGATGCCATGCCTGAAATTATACTCCCTGCTTAATATGACTTGGGATTTCAAGCTGATAATCTCTGTCTAACAGGTATACTTTGCAACTGCGAAGAGCTGCAAATTTACCCTGCTGTAATAAATGCCGCGAGCGTTTATTGAAAAAGGGGATTTTAAAAAAGCTGCGACAACCCGCCTGTGTTATACAAAACTGTATGAGCCAAGCAAGGATTCCCCGCCGGAGGTCGGGGGCAAGTCTCTGACCAGACTATCTATCGCTAGCCCGTGAGCTCCTCCGGCGGCGATGCTTGGGCTGCGGAGCCGGTTCCTCGGGGGGCCTGGCTTCCTCGGCGTGCCGGCCGAGGCTGTATTTATGAATGGATCTGACGGAACTCCGCCATGAGCCCGTGGTGTAACTGCATCACCCCATTGTTGCTACACACGCACAGCACTCACTGGGGAACAAAAAGCTGAATGAAGCGGAGCAGCTGCCAACTCAGGCAAAGACAACTTAGGAAACTATCTCATTCTTCCTTTCTTTTGGAGGCTATTTTGTCTGTTGTTTCCTTGCATACAAAATGTGGTCTGCAACAAATAAGGCAGGATAAGATACAGCGAGTCCTGTTACTTGGTTCCAAAACCACAGGCCCTAAACACTACAAAGGAGGGGATACATGGTGTATGTGCTGTAGGGACAATGTTCAAATGCTATCCATTCAAGATAGATTTCCATGATGTTATACTGCGTCTCGACAGAAACTGAATTCTTGAGCGTGGTGGTTCTGAACATCATTTCTGTGCAGAAATTTGCAGGGATCTGTGTGAAGGGACTTTTCAGACCTTGGGGGAAAAAAAAAAAATCCTAGCACTGACATATGTAGCACATTTAAGTGGAGATATTTTAAATGCCATTTATTATGGATCCAGTTTTCAAAACAGCCTGACTCCACATTTTCAAGGGCTCACAGCCAGCTGTTTCGACAAGACTTTAGGAAAAGCTTGGTTCCTTTTTTCTTTCTACCTCAGGCCCTTAAATACACTTTGGATTTTCAAAACCAGTCAGTACACACCAGTTCCCACCTGGGAAGAGACTTCTGGAAGGGACTTGTGCCCATGTACAAACCCACATGTTGGCTCTGTCTGAAAACCGTTCCCCTGCTCCTGATGCTGCGGAGGACAACTCCTTTTGTCATTGTCCTGGTTTCGGCTGGGGTAGAGTTAATTTTTTTCCTAGTAGTTGGCATAGTGCTGTGTTTTGGATTTAGAAGGAGAAGAATGTTGATAACACGCTGATGTTTTAGTTGTTGCTACGTACTGCTTATGCTAGTCAAGGACTTTTCAGCTTCCCATGCTCTGCCAGGTACACAAGAAACTGGGAGGGGGCACAGCCAGAATAGTTGATCCAAACTGACCAAAGGGCTATTCCATACCATATGACGTCATGCTCAGTATATAAACTGGGGGGAGCTGGCCGGGGAGCAGCAATCGCTGCTCGGGAACTGTCTGGGTATCGGTCGGCGGGTGGGGAGCAATTGCATTGTGCATCACTTGCTTTGTATATTATTATTATCATTATTGTATTGTTATTATTATCATTACTATTTTACTTTATTTCAATTATTAAACTGTTCTTATCTCAACCCAGGAGCAGTGTTTCTCACTCTTACTCCACCAATTCTCTCCCCCGTCCCATCGGGGTAGGGGGAGTGAGCGAGCGGCTGCGTGGTGCTTAGTTGCTGGCTGGGGCTAAACCACAGCAGTCATCTGGATGCAACCTCGAGAGCTGCACTCTAGGAAGAAGATGGTCCTTAATATGCCATATAAGCCTCGTTATCACACAGAGTGAACCTGGCCAGCCATTCTGGCAGCTACGGTGCTGCAGAGTTTATTACATGAACAGCTACTAACCAGCTTAATTTGGGATCTAACCTTGCCAGCTTTTGTCAATGACGTAAGCCTGAATGCATTTTTAATACGAAATAATCGTTTCCATGTTTCAGTGCACTCAGTCTCATAGAAAGAGGTTGGAAGGGACCTCTGGAGGTCACTTAATGCAACCTTCTTTCAAAGTAGAGTTATCTTTAAAACTTACTTGTGTGCCTAATTCTCACTGCCTACAAAATTCTGGTCCAAGGTGCTTTGTAACAGGTGAAGACCTCATGTACCTACCCCTGCAGTAGTTTCTTGAGCTCCTCAGAAACCTTATTGTATTTCTCCTCCACAAGGAGATCTGAGGTACCAGGGAATGGAAGGGCTCAGGAACAGACTCAAGGGAGATCAAGCAGTAACCAGGCCAGTGCACACATGCCCCGCACATGATTTATGAGAACGCTCCCAGGCATGACCACAGAGGCGGTTTCCAGACCCGTGGCTAGCGAGCTGACACACTGAACTGACGGCTGCTCTTTCTGGTGGTGAGGAGAGAGATTTGCCCAGGGCAGGTCTGTGGCAAAGAAGAATATTGATTGCAAGGTCTTAAAATGTGCCCTACCCATTCAGCTGTCCTTCCTCACATCCCGTAATTGTACACAGTGGGGATGCTCGTATCCTCCTCTCAAGCATCTGGCTCCACCAGGGACAGGATACTGCGCACACTGGAGTGCTGGTCTGGGATGCTATGGAAATTCCTGACTTCCCGAGCTGTTTATTTTTCCATTGCAATGACCCACCAAGAGATGCACAGGGAGCTCAGCATGCTTCCTGTGAGTAGGTCTGTTAACTCTTTGCCCACCAGCCACTCCTCTCCTCTTCAAGAAACAGCAAAGGAAATGTTCCCACTGTCTGGCAGCAAAACAGATCAGAACATGCAATCCCCATCCTACAGAGCTGTGTGAAGCTGTGTGGGACTAGCTCTTATCGACTCTTTGGGACAAAAATGATCAGAAAAAGCAACTCAGATATACCATGCAGAGCTACTTTCACTACCCATAAGGCTGTTGAGCTTCTCAGCTTCTCCAAGAGTTGCTCCCTGGTGTTTATTTTGGTAGGTGGAAGGAGTAATGAAACCGAGGTTTGCATGGCCTTGTTGTCACTGTCTCTTCAAACTGTAATTCAACCTTCACCAAATGGCCCAGGGCAGCTATTTATCAGAAATAACTGTTATCCCTAGAATGACACTGACATGATGCCTTGTATTATCTTGTCTAAAGTCTGGAGCACTGCTTTGGATTCATACAAGGATAGCTGACACGGATGTGTTTTTGAAAGAAACACTCATGTGTTGGTTGTTTGCTTACCCAACAGCTAGGTTCTAAATTAAATGCTGTCTCTTAATAACATATTTTTGGTCTAATTCTTAATGAAACATCCATTAAAAACATTATAGCTCTAAATGCCAAACTCCAGTCTCAGTTACACCAGTGTGAATCTAAAATAACTCCATTGACTTCAGCCTCTTGGTTTATGCTGCTATTTCCTAGCAAACAGATATCACCCTCAAATTATCATTATAAAACAGTAAAAGTTCAGAAAAGCTCATTGCAGTTAAGTTGCATCAGGTTTTCATTATCGTTCTCTATTTTCATATGCTTGCAACTTTGAAGCTGAAATTTTTCATGCTTCAGCTCAGACGGTGACATTGTTTGGAAAGCCAATGGGAAAGTCCCATCATCTGTTTCCATGCTAAGCAATCACACACACCAAAAGAAAAAGAAGCAGAAGGCTCCAGGACCCTCCGGTCAGGAAGAACTCTCCCCCCAGCTCTCTGCCATTTCCTAAGGGCTACCAAGAGGCATGGGGCGGGGGGAGGGCAAAAAGTTTTTGCTCTGCAGAACTGTAATTTCTCTGAGTTCGCTCGCTTTTCCACCATGTGATGCTCCTGAAGCCTAGGAGCTCTTGTTTCTTCCTCTTCTCCCCTTTGAAAACAAAATCATTCACACAGTGACGATGAATTAATTGTGTCACTCCAGGAAGAGCTCTCAGGCATCAGAAATTAGGAAGTGAGAGAACTGAAGCTGTTCATTCAACTTCAATTAAGTCCCAGCGTATAATGTATTACAATAGTCTTTACTCTTCATTAACACAGCCTTGGGCTAACTCTTACACAATCTAGCCAGTACATTTTTTCCAACAATACGTTTTACAGATGAGGCTGGTATTACTACCTATTACTAAGATTGCCCGATACTTCTCCGAGATCCTGTTTTCAGTCGCTTATCTCTCTCTTACGCTTTAACATGTGGGATGAAATTTTCCAGTCCTGGGCCCTTTTGCATTTTTCCAATGCAAAAGTCACGGAGAAAGTTTCTACCAAAATATTTCTCCCATTTCCAAATATCTGGCTAAGGAAAAAATGCACCATTTTGCCCAAGTTAAAAATTCTGGCCACCTTTGGTTGGGCTAAGACTTCAAAGCTTGCAGGAGAGAGACTTAGAGTTAAGGCCACCTCTGCCACAACAACGGAAACATCTTGAAAAATTACAGCACCTCTAACTTCCGCAAAGACTTAAAGACTTCAGCAATTAAATTATCCAGAAGCTCCTTTTGTCCTGAGTGTGCCCTGACTTGGGGGGCGAGTGAGACTCTCCTCAGTCTGTGCTGCTGTGGGCTGAGACCAGGAGCAAAGGGAAGAAAGCTTGCCTCTACCCAGTGCCGACAGACTCTTGGAGAGGATGTGACCAGTAAAATGTTAAGAGTTCTTTGTTATTTGGCAAGAGTGATTTTTTTTTTTCCAAAGGCATAAAAGCTCAGCCAAATTTCAGAAGATTTTCACCAGGATGGCAAAAAGCACATTTCTGACAAAAACCCATCTGCTGAATTTCAAAAAGAAGTTGTGAAGAAATTTTCAATGCAAAAAACAACATATTTTTTTCTTCTAACCACTTAAGAACTACTAAGCTGTTTTGGCAGGTGTTTTCGTTCAGACTGAAACAATCAGGACAGAAAAATTCAATACGAGAGATAAAGTTTGTCCAATCTGCAAGATACTGCAAAAGGGCCTTACATTAAGAAGCGTTGGGATGCCTGAGAAAGCTTCAAGTATCTCCTATGATAAAGAACATGAGCTTTAAGTGTATATCAATAAATATCCAATTAAGAGAATCCAGAAAAACTCCCAAGAGAGCAAAAAAAGGCCACGTATTCCCCCTTAAGCATGGTTGTGTCTAATATGCTCACAACATGCTCAGAAAGTCAATTAACATGGGCTCTACCAGACCAAGGAGAAAGAAAATTCCACTAGAAAGACCCCCTGCTGTGACTTTTCTTCTGTCCCTACAAGCCTTCACAAACATCCTCAGTATGCACACTGAGCATGGGAAGAGTCAGCTGGGATCCCGATTCAAGCAGGGCTTCACAGGTGAAGCAGCAAGGCCCCAGCCAGCAACCAGAAACACACGGAGAGGTGCAGCAGGAAAACCCGTGGGTGTAATTCCCCCCATGAGGAGCAGCTATGCAAGCGAGCAGCTGCATCTAGCCTTGCGGGACCTTCTGAACATAAGCCCATGCATGAAGGTGACTAAGGAACAGACAACTGAGGCAAGGGCTGCATCAGAAAGGGATGCTCAAAATCTCTTTGCTGGTAAAAATGATGGGTGAGGGAGGGAATCCTCTTCCCTGTGACCAGGGCATCGAGGCACAGCTAGGTATCTTGCGAGGTCCCAAGGATGTAGCCTTTGTCACCCATGCGTTGAGCTCGCCTGCCCTCACCTAAGAGCTGAGTATTGTCAGCACCATGCTGTCACTGTAACCCAAACCTCCTGCCCACGCTGAAAAAGAGCAAGAAGGGAAAAGATCCTTGTGACTGCACAGGGAAACTCTTAGAGGAAATGAAGAACTACCCTGAACAACTCCCTGGCATCTCCAGAAAGATGGAACCCAGCTACTCAATGGTTGATCGCAACTCATCAAACACCTCAAATACAAATATACCAGGCAAGGGCATCTCCCTTCTGACAAGTGCTAAAATACTGTTGAAACAACATCAGAAGTTTATCTGGAGCTTATCGATATGGGAAACATGGTCTAGTGATGGCAGATTGCATCATTAATCAGATGAAACATGGTCTAGTGATGGCAGATTGCATCATGGCACAGGAACAAAGAGGTGAGCTCTGCTGAGGGTATCTCTTCTAGGTCTGAGCACCCCTTGCTTCTGCCTTCAAAGACAACTTCCAAAGGACTACCCAGGGATTTCTGCAGGCAGTGACGTGCTCTGTTCTGCTTCACAGCAGCAGAAGCAGGCACCAAGCTTGTGAAGGCTCCCCCTAAACTTTCCATTCACTCTCTTCTCCTTCACTCTGCATGCCTCCCTGTCCCTCCCCTACCACCATAAGGGCTATTTGTGTTCCCATTCCTCACTCCACGCTGTCATTCCCTCACTCTCATCATTATCCTTCTCCTGCCGATCACCGTTGCTCTGTCAGGCTGTGATTTCTATAGCTGTAGTACAAGAAGCTCACAGACAATGATGGTTACAGAAATTCCTCTCACCCCCATCTCCCCCTACGGTCCTGCCCTGTGCCACTGCACTCAGCTCTCCCAGCTGTTTGTGAGGCTGATCTTGGAAATCTATCAGTAAACTGATCCGGTTTACAAACGAAGCAAGCCCCCTAACCCCCCAGCGCTGAAACAACAAGAAGTGGTCCTTCCCCCCTGCTTCTTTAAGTTTGATTAGTTCTAGAATGGGGTTTGAAACACAAGGATATGAGCAGCTGTGTGGACATACGTCAGCAAAAACAAGCATGAAAACAAGCAGCAGCCACGCAGGAACAACTTCACCCGGCATTGTCATATAACAAGGAAAATCACAGCAGAGGGGCATCAAGCCTTTCAGATACTCCATGGAGTTAAGATATGGAGTTATACAAGAAGCTGTCAGTGGCTAGCACCAACCGCTTTCTTCATTCTGTAGATATTCACAACCTTGGCTAAAGACAGCACCTTTGCTAACAAGATGTTAGTCTCTCCCTCTAAACCTTTGCCTTTCTTTGCCCGGTTTTCTAACGTCCCTCTCACATTTACCCACTTGTCTTAAGAGTCCTCCCGGACATTCACTGGATGCAGCATCCAAAACTTATCGTGTTACATCCAATCAGACAAATATCCAAGGAGAAAATTTCCTTCAGCCAGGAACAACCAATATCAGTACCAATAATGGATAATTCTTGTTATCCACATAAATGAAGCAAACTTAATGGATTTGCCCAGTCTAGATGTACAAATGAGCTTTGTGCATTACTTGCACCAGGCCATGCAGTCTGAATTGTTATATAGGATTTTTCTTGCACATGCCTGCTGCTTGCTGTAATGCATCACCACTCTGTTTCTCCATACTTATAAAACAGACACAAAAGAGCAATTGCCTGTGTAAGATTTTCATTTACACTGAAATGAGTGTATGTTAAATTTCTGCAACTACTTGATTTACATTATAAGTATTCAGAACTGGAAATGTTCCTTTCTCTGCGCACAAGCCAGTTGCAATCAAAAGAAATGGAAAGCCCCAGAACTGCAGTTGAAAATTATGCCCAATCTGACTGAAAGAAAAAAAGAAATAGCTAAATTCTTCCCTTTTTGTTAAACAGGACTACTCCTTTTTAACCAAAGGCAGAATATTTGTTGGAAAAAACAAACCTTCTCTTGACAATGTTATCAAAGACCTAATAATTGCACAATGTATTTACTCTGCGAAATAAAAGCAACAGAAGTTTTATACTTAGCACATGTTAAGGATGACGCATTGTAAACATACTTCTACAGTAAAGAAAAGCATTATCTTATTAGCGGCCTGCATTTCAGAAAACCTCACTCATTTTCTTTCTGAGTGAATTTCATCACGGCAAAACATTTCAGCTTCGCAAGAGATGAAACTCCTGTCTATCCACAGACCAAGTGGTTTGGATTTGCAGGAGCGTAACCTCTCCCCGCAGTGTCCCACCAACACGGGGGCACAGCAGGAGAGGCACCACCCCTCAGGGAAGGCACCCTGAGTGCTCCTCAGTCCTCCCAGCTTTCTGCTGAGACTGCCAAGCAGAGCTGTCATGTTTGGGTTTTTCTGATGTCCCCACTAAGAAGCTGACCCCAGACCAGCAAACTCACTTTTGAGGAAGTTTGAGCACCGCTGAAATGCCATCAGATTCACCTCTCCTACTGACGACAGGACCTTCTGACAAGCCAAGAAATGTCCTTTGTGAAGTTACTGACAAAAACCCAGACAGCCTGGGTTGCACCTGTCTCACATTGTGCCAGTGCTGGAGGATTAGCTCAGTATTCACTTCCCTTAAGTCAAGGATTCTTAGAGATGACACCTCAATGAGGGCGAGACGAGCAGTTTCAAGGTTGTGAACACAGGACCGGCGCACATACCAGTTTACCTTCTGCCCCAGAGGATGCTGTCTGCCTGCTCGCCCCATCGCCCGGGGTGGTACCCAAGGTGGCTCCCCCCTACAGCAAGCCTGACCATCAGCCAGGATGGGCAGAGCAGGCTCTCCCAACCAAGCATGAATGAAAAATGATCCCGGGAGGCCAAGGAGCTTTGGACATCCAAAGCACTGCAACCAAGGTGCCAGGTCCAGGCCTGCAACCCGCTCGCTCTAGGAGCAGCCCCCTCCTTCGCTCCACTGGGCTTTCAGGATCAGGCCAGGTTTGATGGCCCAGTTTCCCACCACGCTCTCAGAAGTGAAAGGAGAAGAGGAATGTGGGACACTCACCACATCTGTGTTTGTGATCTTGGCCAGGAGGTCCGTGAGGCTGTCCCCGTCATCAAGCTGAAGGCCACAGATGGCTGCTCCCACACTTCCAGTTGCTATCATTGACGGTGGGTACATGGCAAAGTTAAAATCTGCAAGAACAGATCTGGGAATTAGTCCAAGCCCAGACCAGAAAAGCTGCAAAACATCAGAGGCAAGCAACATAAAAAAACCACACCCAAGAATAAAAAACGGGGAAGCAGAAGAAAGGGAAAAGTGCCACTCTTTTTGGTCCGGCGGAGCTCATTAGTCACACTGCTCATCACAAGCAGTCAAAGGAGGGGTAACAGATCTGCAAATTAAAATGGAAATGCGGTTCCGTCTTTTATTCTCACTGATGCATAAAGTAAACCTGGACATTTTTTAATAGTCTTTCCTTAGTTTTAAAGAAAAGGAAAGAGAAGAACGAGGCTTTCTGTAATTTATGTCAGAAGTTTGGGTCTCAGTCACATAAGAGCTCTCTGTATAACCGGAAAACTAACTGGAATACGGTATCACAAAGGACCAAACTGAGATTTTTAGTCATGTCAATTTTTAAAGACTTAATTAACTCAAGCATTTAAAGACCTGTCCGGGAAAGAGATTTTAATTAACGATTCATTTTTACCACCTTTGCAATTAGGAGGTGAGAACACTTTACAGCCCATAGCTACGTAATCAAAGAAAAAACAAAGATCACATTTGTCATTACTACTATTTCTTAATAAACAAGTTGAGAATATGTTTCAAAACTTCCTCACACATCTGTGGAGATCAGGAGAGAAATGAAAATAAAACTAAATGTTCCTATTACCTTTACAAGGCCATTTTATCGTTTATGATACTTCCATAAGCACTGGCTTATCAACATGTCTTACTAAATACCATTTCCAGGAGATTTTCTTAGTTACTGCTATCTTCCTAAAATGACGCTTCGTTTGCAAGTTGTTTGGTTCAACAATAACTCACTAACAAACCCTTCTCTACCAGTTTTCAGTTGGGGTGACTGGAGGAGAAGGAAGAGGAAACCTAAATAATACTTAATATGAAATAAACCACAATCAATATATTCAGTCTATTTATAGAAACAGATTGTTACAGAAAACTGCCCTTCTGTTAAGGGCAGATCCCAAGTCCTCTCTGTTCAGCTAGCACAAATTCTGCAACCCTGTTGACGACTGCATAACCACTCAAGTTTTAGACACACGGAGAGTTGTTCTCAGCCTCCCAGACTCTCAGCTGGCAGATAGTGCAAAAGCTGTGGAGACGGCATGTTCTTCTCCACGCTGGAATATGTCCCTGGGACCCATGAGGAATGAAGCAGTCAGGTAAGGCTGGGACTCAAGTCGTAAGGTTCATCCAGACGGACTGGAGGGGGGATGTTAGAAGGGGAGAGGGGAGAAAAGGAGGAGCTGAAACTCTGACGTGGATTTTTCTGCCTCACAAAGTCACCAGGAGACGACCACCTGCAAGCCCACCATTGCACGCTGCTGAAACCCACTGGCCTTCCTACGAGGAGAGCTCAGCAGACATCACACTCTGACAAACACTTCTGAAGGAGCAAATTCCCACCGACAGGAGCAATGAATACGGACTGCCATTATTATAAAAATAATAATTGTGCACTATTGTAATAGGAAGACCGCACTGTACATAGGAAAGCTGATGATCTTGGAAATTAAGTTATATTGCTCCCACTAAAGAGTGAGTCAACAGAAGAGCCTTCACTCCTACTTATCAGTGCGGGGGACAGCCCTGAGGATGCTGATCTCAGCACACGTCAGTGAATTGCATTTCCATGATTAAAATCACTTTCACATTTACCTCATGCGGATTTATACACAACACATGCAAGGGCTAGCCCCATCCAGCCTCTAAATGGATGACCAGGGCAAACAGACAAGGCTACCTGACACACAGCACATGCACTCCCCCCAGAGCCTGCCCTATCCCCAGCGCCTCAGCCTGTGCTTGCACTTATCATTGGGCCAGACCTTCAGAGCAGGCCATAAATACAGTGCAATTTTAAGCCCTCAAAATGGCCCTCCTTTTATGCCATTTTGTCAGTCTCCTTACTCACTGCTACTGACGGGGGGCCCCGGGACCCAGCTCTGTGTGACTGTTGCAGTAGCTCGTTCCTGTGGGTTGATCTGGTAGCTAGTGGCTCCACAGAAGAAATGTGATTGCTGGGCCACCAGTTTACAAAGTGCAATGGACAACCAGTTTACAAAGTCCAATATGAACACCAGGAATGGTTAAAGGACTCCAGAAACGAGAGGTTTTTATAAAGATCATGAATGTTTATGTGCTTGTGTGACTGTCCAGAGTGTGCTCCTGGTCCATGAAGCAAATAACAAATGTCTATAAAACTTAAGAACATTCAAACATTTATGGAAGAGACCCAGCATCCCCCAAATCTGCCGTCATCTACACAGAGTGATTCATCAGCAATCACACTAATTTCTTTAGAAAAGGGATAACTTAAAGCACACTACATCACTACATCTCCACAGGTCTGTTTCTGCTCTGTTTCTGCATTTGCTTGGGTTTGTGAATCCCGTGTGCTTGCATTGGCATGAATGCGGCTGCACTTGGTCAACGTGGCCCTAAGTTGGGATGTGACTCCTGCATTTACATCTTTGGACTTACCAAACCGTCTCCTAGTTACACATGGGAACTACAGGTGGCAACGCACTTTCCATAATTTTTTACCCCCCCTTGTCTTGAGTTTTGGGGAAGATAATAAAAAGATGATGAGAAACCTCTCAAACTCTTCTGGTTATTTGGACAGTCCCTATGGAAGCTAAGATGCAGGGGGTGAGAACAAAAACCCACCCCCTCCCACCCATCATTTGAGCCAGCAGCAGGGAGACACAGACCCACTTGGAGGCCCAGATGGACCCACACCCTCATGCGTGGTCACTGAGCCCCCACAGAGCAGCTTCACCCAGAGCCAGGCAGCTGGTGGGGAGACCCAAGCAATGGGGAACTCCCATGTCTTGCACTCAACGCTCAGCACTGGCCAGGCATGGCAGGCTGAGTGAAGGACACAGCTCCAGCCTGCCCTCTGAACTTCCTTGCCTCATAGGGGCTTGCATCAGGACCTTCACATTATCCAAATGCCAGTTTTCTCGTGGTTGATTTTATATCTACTCCCAGAAACTGTCTTCCTAGGAAGCTGAATAAAGAGCCACAGTGCCCCTGCCAACTAGCACTGCTGTAGGTCTGCTTCCACGTGGGGTCACATGAGAACATTTCTATGCCCAATAACCTTGTTAGTTCCCTTAATGTCATTCATAATGCAAATGAGACAGCGAGCGAATGGCCAGAGGCCCAGAGTGACTAAAGCTCAGCATCCAGAAAGTCTTACATTGCCTCTAGCTCTAAACTAACTTCCCTCCATAACAAGCACCATAAACTTGGCTATCAAAGCTACACATGCCCAGTCTTTGTTGTACAACAGGCAGCGATTTGTATCACTGGCTTCTATTTTTAGCATATTAATTAACTACTGCAACTGGTGAGGCAAGTGTCTCCAACTGGAGAGTGTGGCGCCATTGTCTGAAGTCATCACCTCATCTCGCGCTATTGAAAATCATGGCAGTGACCCTCCTGCTGATATGAATTTAACCTGACATACCCACAAAGGGATGGGGGGTGGTGCACCAATTTTGTGCACATGGTTCTCCACATCACCCTGGACCCTATTAGTGTGGAAAGAGCTCATTGAAAGAAAAGAAGCCACATTGTGCTGGGCCACCTAGAGGGTTGAATAGAAAAGGCTGAGGAAAAGAGCAGGCAGTGGAATAAAGGCCGTAATTAACATATTTCCATATTCAAGCAAAGCAATAACTACGTGAAATGTTTGTCAAGGTGCAATGAAAGCATAAATATCAAGTACCGTATCTGAGGGGATGCAGAACCCCCCTCGGGTCCCTTATATTCCATTGAGAAATTCAAAACAAGCTTTTTACATGTTATTTTCAATTATAAACCTCTATCCCTGCTTCCCCCATGATAACAAGCCAAGTCCTGCCATCTTTACTCAGTTTTCATCCAGGTAAAACTGTCCCCAGAATTAAGTCAAAAACTTGCCCTGGGATTTGAAAAAAAAAAAAAAAAAAAAACAAACAAAAAACGGGGAGAGAGGACTTAAACATTTGACCCTGAAACATATGCTTTTACTTTAAATTCTTGTTGGAGATAATTAACCCTGAATTACAGAACTAATCTTACAAAAATCACTTCTACTGGACACCTGAAGCAAGGCTATGGGCTAAATCCTTCTTTTGGACCTATGTGCAACCCTGCTCAATGGGCACCCAGAGCCTGCACTGAAGACATGGCTCTGCCTCTAACTTTGTTGTGATTTATGCAATTCCACTGCAAAGTACGAAAGAGTCTCGTTAAAAGTCGGAGAAGTAGTGCAACAACGTGTGGTCTATGGGAATCTGAGCACACGAGCACTTCAAGGGAAGAACTGGGTAGTCAGGAAGCAGGACTTGTTTTACCTTCTATTCCCAGGCAATAAACACCAGAAACTGTCCTATCCCCATTTTGGCATCAACTTTTTCCTAGAGGACCTTAAAAACAAGGGATTAACCTCGCACAACCCTGGTGACTTCAGTGTCGGAAATAAAAAAAGCCAATACAAGAGACAGTGTCCTTTGAAACACAGCCACCTCTCGACCAGCCAGCCGGAGTCATCAAGCAAATTCACGGTACCCTGAATCCGCTCCCTGCTTTCAGACTGGAGCTCACGCTGACAGCCAGGGCATGAATGTATGCACGTGCCGAGGACATTTTTTTGCCTGCATGGCACACCTAACCTATGGTCAGGTTCTAGGACCCTGCACATCACGGCTGAGCTGTTTTGCTGGCTCTCTCCTGATCCAGTGGACTTCACTACCTCCGAGCCAGGAAAATGCAAGGTTGACAGTCAGTCTAAAGCAGGAGGGAACTGGAGGCAGGAACCCAGAGAGGTCCTGCAAGGGGAAGCCCTAACTCGCAGCCAATAAATGAAAACTGCCGGAAGGAAAAGAGCCCTGACAAATATCCAGGCTGAACGTGCTCAGTGTGCCAAAACCAGGTGGGAACTCTACCTTCTAACAATGACCCTTGTTACTGCTCTGGCTGCAGGGTGGTTTTTTTAACAGCCAGTTTTCATCTCTATAATTTGGTAGAGGTTTATTTTCAGATTTGCAAATGGAGAATTGGAAACTGCTGTCTTGAGGAAGACAATGCTTTCATGGGGGGGGGGGGGGGGAGAAAAAAAAAAAAGGAATTTACCTCCATCAGGAGAACAGAATCATGACAGTCATCAACATCAGTTTATAAAATAATACAATGGTCAAATTTCACCCAGCTTCAAACTTTACCCAGCCAATGACCTTACTATGAGGACAAGCACGGATCTGTATTTTACCAGCTAAGTTTAAAAGAAAGGCCTACGGGAAACAATGTAAGTAGTGAATTTAATTCTTGCCTCTTTCGATACAAATGCAATTCCAGCATCAGTGTGCTACTTTTTTTTCAAACGCAGTTGGTTTTAACTGCATTGGCCATTTTTTTCTCTTGCTCTCGTATTTCTACAAGACACAGCAATTTTTCCCCATGTTAACTATTTCTGCTTTTAAAGGCAAAACCAGATGACTCTTCAGCCCTTCAAAAAAGAGCACGGCAGTGCCAAGTATGACCAAACAAAAAACTGTCAAGTAAAATACGATGCAGACCTGCTTCTATTCTTTGTGTAGGCAGGAGGGCAGATACCTAATTCTGTTCTTGGGCTACAGTAAGGCAAAAAGTATTTGGCCTTTATACAAATGGGTCTAAAGTATCCTAAACACTAATGCTACATCACAGCCATCCAAGTGAGGTAGACACAGGGAAACACGTTGAGCAGTCTATGTGAAGTACATGAGCACTCAGTACAACATGCTTATTAGCTAATCAAAAACTCTATTTCTGAACAACTGTTGACACTGATCATTATTTTCACTTGTTCTACTTCTTCAGTATGGAAGCCTAACCAAGGATCAGGAGGATTATGTTAGTGCTTGAACCATCAAAAGGTCAGATCTGCAGCTGGTAGGAAGGAGGGCAACTTATCTGGCAGCATAGAAATTACCCCAGCTTCTATCAGCAAAGTCTCTCTTCCTCCATTTCCTTCCACCTCATCTTCCCAGATTTGATGGGTCCTACAAATTAAGGAATGAGTCTACTCATACGAAACACTCCCCAGACCCTGCTTACTTGTTGATGGAGCTCCCATGGTTCTTGTGGCTTCATTTTGCTGGAGAGCTCAATATACTGATATAAGCTCCCTCTCCCAGAAACAAGCAAGAGCTTTCTTCTGCATGGCACAAATTCATGTGGATTATTCTTTCTTCTGTCATGCAAGAAGTATTCGTGCAACCACTGCCACTTTGCAACATGTATTTCCTTTCTAAGAGATTAATCCACACAACGAAGGCTCTGCGGACTTCTTTCTTTCCCTCTGAAAAGAACAGGTCCCAGCTAAAACTAGTACAGCACTTTTACCCTCTGCAGGGACAGAGACCAACAACTCTCACATTGGCTGAGAGGGGAAGGATGCATAGTAGACTTGCCCAGCAGGAGTCCTGAGGACCAAACATGCCTCTTGGTGTTACAAAGCATTCTGTGTGGTTACCCTCCAGATCACTAGGGTTTATGGGCCTCATCTTGCAGTCTTTGCTCAGACAACACTCCCATTGACTTCCACAGAACTTCTGTCTGAGTAAGGACCCAGGATTTGGCCCAGAAGTCAAAAAAAAGCCTTCTCAGCTTTCAAATGTAGATGATTAATGTCCCAGAGACAGTGGGCAGAGGTTTGGCACACTGTACAAAACTGACTTAAAGCTGAAATTTTCCTCCTCCTTCTTAGCCTCTTTGCAGACACAGGCTTTGAAAGCCACCAGTCTATGAGATGCTGCATTGTATCCATCGTGGGAACATCTCACCTGCCATAGGACTCGGGGCTGAAGCACAGAAGAGACCATGCAAAGGGCTGAGTCTAGGGATCTACACAAGTTCCCTCCTGTCTCTCCAAGTCTGCAAAGCTTTTCGCTTCCAAGTTTTGCATGCCACTTAAATCAAACACCGAAAACCTCCTCACTGAGATTAGTCTCACCATTACAGCTTGTGTTCAGAGACGCACAGCTCCTCTTTCTGAAAGCCTGACTTGCACAGCCTGTCCTCCCCCAAAACCCATTCCCTTATAGGCTCTGACATAAAAAGGGGTATCCTGCAACATCGTACAGCCTCCAACAAGAGAGCATAACGCAAGGAAGCAGCTGGGCATCTGTGACTCTGAACAGCCTGGCAGAAGAAGAAATGAAGGGCACACTGAAGTCAAGGAAATAATGCACAGTCGTCTTCTGCTCCGCATGCAGCTCTGTAACCGGTGCCCTTTCCCACTCCTCCAGGAGCGATTCCCTGGCTTGGAGTACGGCACATACAAGCAAACAGACAACCCCAGAGAAAACATTTCCAAACTGTGGAGCGCTGCGCAAAGAGACAGAAGAGGGACAAAGGGTGCAAAGCAATGAACAGACAGAGGTAGGGTCAGAGCAGCAAAGCAACAGGATCACAGAGAGCAGAAGAAGGATGATCTCCATTAGGCTCACAGATAAACAGGATCCTCCCATGCTGTAAAAGCAGTAAGCATCAATTTTGCCACACTATACTGTAAGGACAAGGGGTCCAGGTGCAGCCTCTTTGCGCCTTTAAAATTCAGAAGACTCCTGAAAATTTTCACTTGCACAGGGAGTCACCAGCGGGATGCAAAACCAAATGACATCATGATAGATTAGGCTACGCCAGTGTGTGTCAATCTATATGCTCTTACTGTGCAGCAAGCAAGGCAGCATGAAGAAAGCTGGCCTATGCATGGGCAATTCCCAGCCAACAGATCAAGCTCTCGCTTAATGACAGTACCCTGTTTGCATGGCCACGGCGCTGGAAGCACAGCCAGGGACAGGCTGCAGCAGACACCACTTTTGGCCCCTTCCAGTGAAGAATGAGGCTCCTGAAAGCATTGCGAGTGCAGGGCACAGCAAAGAGAAAGCTTTTTATTCAGGGAATAAGGTTCTGTCTTGCTCAGCAGCCGTATGCTCAGATGGGACCAAGGGCAAAGAGGGATGCGTTCCAGTTCCAGTCATGCTCATGTGAATCATTAATCACGGCAAGGACTGGGGAGAGGCTGTGGATTTATATCCAAGCAGCTTGTTTCAGAAACTGGGCTTAAAATAAAGACATAGAAAACAGAGAGCACCAAAAGGGTAAAACATGCCTGAGAGGAATATACAAAAGAACCAAGTATCATCTCCTTTTGCATAACGTTCCAAGGGAAAGGAGAATAGACATGAAAATCAAAGTGATCCTACACATCCAGCACAACATCCAGAACTGTTAATGGTTGCTTCCCTCTCCGTTTGCTGACACAAAGTATTGCAGGACTGAGATCACAACCGGCTCTGTAAAGGCAGGCCACACTCGGGAATTTCTGGTATAAGGTTTTTGCTGGGAAATTAAAATGGTGCAGTTGGTGAAGCAGAACTTGGGCTAGAGGAAAAAAGTTCAAAATATGCCAGATTTTGCACAATACACTAAAGAAGAAGAAGAAGAAGAAGAAAAAGTACTTGAAAGCAGAGAAAACTGCACTGAGATGGAAATAAAAAGAGATTCATTGCTGTGCTCCAGACCAGAGCCGTTAGCCAGACAGCAAGGTCAGGTCTGGTAAAAGAGTCAAACCCAGGCTAAAAACATGCGTGGAGGGAGCAAGGGAAGAGGCAGCCACATGTCAAAGGAGGTCACCCTGCTGAAAGAAGGCAAATGGGGAAATGAAACACCAGGCTTAACCCGAGCTGGTGGAGAGCAGAAGCTTTGAGGGAGAAAGGGAAAGAAGAAACACAGCAGCCGATGAGAGCTCTGCAACAAATAGGACAAGAAAAGGAAATGACAACTGGATCTGGAAGGAAGTCTGATGAGAAGGGGCTTTTCTTCACCAAGGAGGGTAAGAACGACTTTGAGAAGAGTGGCAGTGAAAGGGAAATACAGTAGTAATAACATGACATTTCTATAACGCAAATGGGGGTAGTAGCTTGCTAGTAAACTGGGAATGAGGTAGAACACTGGGAATGTGGGCCAGGGTAAGATCTCTGCTTTCGAAACTGCAAGGGGTTGTGGGTCCTCCTCAAAACTAAATGCCAGCACAGTGGTTTGTGGAAAATGGGATGAGAAGAAAATAAAATCTACAGCCAGCACCATGGTGCCCTGTCTTTCGGGAAGCTCCATACACAGTCAATTACGTCTTTCATTTGCAAGAAAAGAAACTCTGACTTGTTGCCTTTTTAAACTCTACATAAAGGACGTCGGTTCATGCATTGGAGACATATAACACGAGAAGCAGATCAGACAGGGGAAACACATGAAAGAAGTGCATGACTGGGCTAAGGGTTGGAAAGGGGATGCTGTTCTGGATCTCAGTAAATGGACTAATAAAGCATGGAGCTAACCATCAAAGAATTCATGGAGAAAGGGTGGAAAGAAGCCATGGACTTTGGAAACTCCCTCATGGCCCACATTCCTGCAATGTTTTGGTTATATGGAAAACTTCAAGGGCAAATGATTACAGACCACAGTCTGAGAAGTTAAATCATAACGAAATCTACGTCACTCAAGAAAATGTCCTCTTGCATAAAACAAAACAAACCAAAACACTGTTGTAGGAGGCGGAAGATTGGTTTGGTTTGGAAGACAACATCCAGGTATGTTGGAGGTTGATGGCTGATGGTGTTGTTGAGGATCCAGAGAAGTGTCCACGGGAAAGACCATCTTTTTTAGAAGAAAAGGGTAGTGTGAATGAATCCTGGACAAGGGGAGAAGGCAAAGAAAGAAGGCAAAGCTGATGGAACAGAGTAATCCTAAAGTAAAAAGCTAATTAGTCCAGAAATGTCTGATGAATTACCAAGAATGATCCTGCAGACTTTGAGCAATATTTCTATTGAGTCCTGTGGTCTTTCGCCTGAAAAAGATCACGCAGCAGTGGGAAAAGCTAGAGCATCTTGGATACCAAAAAGTCAATTACCATAACACAGCCCATGTAAGATTTCTCTAAAACAGATCGACTGAGGTAGCAAAAACTGGCCTACACTGTGAAAGCAGTCACTACACCTCAAATATCAGCAGGCATAGCAGTAGACATTCATACCCAAAAGCTGCACCCCATCTTCCTTTCCCCTCTGCAAACACACAGGCAGAACAGTTCCTATCACAAAGGACTAAGTATGTCAAACTGTAGTGAATTCAAACATTTGGGCCATATACTACTTGATAATAACCCTGGAAAACACTGCATGCTGTTTATCTGTTCCAGGTCTAGCTTCGAAGAAGTGGTCTAACCATTAATTCTTTGGATTGAAAATTAGAGTACACTTATTTTCTACCAGTCACTGGGGGAAAAACCAACCAACCAAACAAAAACCAGTGTTTTGCAGACAGGTATAAATTAAAAGCCTCTCTTCCACAGAAGCAATTATTCTCATCTAAATCTTCAGAAACTGTATTCAGCCAAACATACGACAAAAGGGGAGTGTAATGGTTCCCTATGAAACAGACTAGTTTCACTGCTTTCTTGGAGTGTAGTTAGAGAAAGAATCCAAATGTTTTAAAAAAAAAAGTCATTACTTTTTAAATTGTCACTCCCTATGCTTCATTAATGTGGTAGTATCACATATGTTAAAATACAACTTTTTACCTTTTATCTGGACAGCGTCCAGTTAATGAAAAATTTCCACACACGTTCATTTAATACATTAGCCCAATGCATTTTGGGCTAATGTGCCAGAACAGCTTCTAGTATTTTGGCTGTCCCACATCTGTCCTTACAAACGACCTGTGGCCCTTTAAAAAAACTAGCGAACGGGCAAAATACAAAATCGTACGGTCTAAGCCGGTCTTACTAACTTCACTGCAAAAGCACCACATGCCTTAGTAGGAGCAGGATTGCAACTGCACTGCAGCTCCCATCTGCAAGAATTCTGTTTATAGGCCGTTTCGGGGCCTGATTCACAATGCCCTTTGCAAACAGTCCCACGGGCTGCAGCCGCTCTTCCCACATCCCGTGAGGATGGAGGGGATGAAAAGCCTTTGTACCACCAGTGACTAACCTGCCCCTTCAACCACACGGCGAGCAGCAGGTGCACCCAGAGTGCTTTGGCCTACCTGTGGCACAAAGAGCAATGAACGTTTGTGCATGCTTCCGGATCAAAAGCAACTTGTCTTTAGGTAGAGGCAGCTTCCTTAGGATGTGTTCAATGAAATCGTGCGGGGTGACGGCTGCGAGGTTCCACTTCAACTTCCCCAGCACCACCAGCTCCCATTCCTGCAGGGGGGGACAGGGAGGGGAGAAGAGAAGAAAAGCCATAAGCAAGCCTGAAAAAAAACCCACTCCGCTTATTTCTCTGACTGTAATTATATCACTGCTAAATCGGTTTTGCTCAAACATTTTTTTCCATATTCCCCTACTGCTTTGAAGTTGTTGACTTTCTTTTTTTTTTTTTTAACAACGCTGGAAATGTCAAGCTCTACTGAAAATAACGGGACCTGGCAGCTCCTGCCAAGATTTCACTTTTTTTGTATCCAGTGCTGAATGCCCACCCAGAAAGTTTAGCCTGCAATTAGATATTGCCAAGGTCACTGTGGTCCTTTCCTAGTAACTTCTTTTAAATGGCTATAGTCCGTACTTTATAGCCATTTAAAGCCCTAGGGATAACCACGCACAAAAATAACCTAGATATACATTCTTCTTTTTTTTTCAAAACTGGAGAAGTTAGCTTGATGGCATTCTCTCCCAAAACTGCATTCAAAAGCTCTGCTGATAAATCTGATGGTGCTTAAACTACTCCAAGACAGGCTTTGCAGAAAGGAAATGCGCGTAACACAGCCAAGAAGTAGCCTGTGTAAATTATCTGCCAATAAATCATGTAGGATCCATTCCCACATTCTTTGCACGCCCAAAACTCCCAGTGAAATCAAAGGAAAGCTTGGGCGTGTATGTAACTACTGGCCATTCCCTGCAATGTGATTATATGTAGAAATGGTACCTAATCAACAGATCCAGCCATGGGGCTCAAGCAGGGCTAGACCTGCATGCTTCAACATTTAAAATAAGTTTTGAGTACCTTACAGTGCCCCGCAGAGTGAACAAAGCTCAGGCCTTGGACTCATTCCTCTCTCGTGCATCAACTATTAGCTATTAACTAAATTCCATGCACTGATTCTTGAGTCCTGATGATGCGTGAGTCTGATGGAGCCCAGCATGGCGGGGAGCCCCAGCTAAGCTTGTAGAGCTGGCGAGTTGAAAAAAAAACGTCCTTTAATTTTGCAGCCGAGGAGACGTCAACCAGCGTTGCTGAGAAACCATAAACATGGACCCCACAATGCCATTTCTGCAGTCGTTTCTCTGAATAGATGCCCACTTTAACAGCAAGTTACTTTCCTACAGACATTCCTACTGGATTATGACAGAGCCCTCCATAGCTTGAAAAATCTCATGCTCATGTATGCAACTGGCCCCAGAAATTAGAGGGGTGCGTTTTTTTTTTTTTCCTTTCTCAAGAAAACCTGTAAAATGTTTGAACATAACGGCAATTATGTTAACTAGGGACCGATCTTCCCAACATTACTAACACGACAGATTTTGATATAGAAGAGCACTTAACTAGAGAACTGAATACAGGAAAGCATGTTTGAATCCACGTGGCACAAAAAGGTAGGCACATCATTCCACGTCTTCTGGCGCGGGGGCCAGCGCGCTTCCCCCAACAGTCCGTACCACCAGCGGGACACCTCGTGTCTGTGACAGCCACGGCGGGGTTTGCAGTGCAAAGCTTTTTACTCTGCAGAAGGATGAGCTCCCAGCCCCTCCCCAGGGGGAATTCCCACCGCCTTCACCCAGTGATTCATAGGAGAAATTCTCCTGGGATTTGGCTGGCTACGCACATTCGCCAGGATCTGCGAGAACAAAGCTATCTGGCTGAATATACGCCTCACCGAGAGGCTTAAATGCTTGTCTAGCGCTCTATACCACGAAGGGCTTTGCAAATATTAATTATCCCACTAAATAATTTTGATGCCTTTTGTTTCTGCTCTCACTGTGCCTGAATTGAACTCTCCCAGGAGAAATACCAGCCGCGGCCTTTTTGCTCACGGGCTTGTTCAACCGAGCTGAATTTTCACCTGCCCCGCTGACAACCTGCGGGGAGCCACGTTCCCAAAAGCCACGGGAACAAGGCCGCAGCTTCCCACGTTACAAAACCAGCCACGCACCCGCCGGCGCCTCAGCCTTCCCCAGGCGCCACCCGCCACCAAAGTCGCCCCCGGGCTTCAGCACGGAGGGGAACCCCCGCCGCCCCGCGACAGCACCGCGCACCCACGCCAGCTCAACCGGCGGCACGCCGCCCGCTGTCCCGCGGGGCTGCCGGCTCCCCCCCACGGCGGCCCCCAAAACCCCGCCGGCTCCCCCCCCCCCGCCCCCCGCGCCTCCGCCGCCGCCGCGGGGGCGCAGTCACGCGTGTCTGCCGCCAGGTGGCGCCGCCGCCCCGCGCCGCCCGCCCCGCGCACGTGCGGCCGGCGCCTCCCTCCCGGCGAGGTCCCCGGCGGGGACACCCGCACCCACGGGGGGGGGGGGGACGCGCGGCGTGGGGGGGCGCGGCCGGACGGGGAGACGGCCCCCGCCGCGACCCCGGCCCCCGCGGGCTGCCGCCGGCAGCGCTGCGCCCGCCAACGAGGCGGGGAGCGGGTCTGGACCCCGCGCGGCGGCGGGGAGTGGGGGGGGGGGGGGGCGGCTTGGGAGGAGGCAGACCCCGACAGGGAGGTGCCCCCCCGGGGTCCCCCCCTGCCCCGGCACCGTGCGCCTGCGGTTTCGGCTCGACCCCTCTGCGAGTCTTCAGTGCTTTCTGACGGTTTCACAGAGTGCGTAAAAAAACCCGTGAAAAGCGTTTTTTTTGGTTTTTTTTAAAAAAAAAAAAAAAAAAAAAAAGGCTGGGGGGTGGGTGGCAAAAGCGGCGGCTTTGCCGTGCCAGAAAGGGAGAGGGAAGGAGAAGGCCGCCAGCGCAGGAGCTGCCGGAGGAGAAGGTGGGCAGGGGGCTGCTTACCAGCAGCTCTTGGGGTTTGATGGAATTGTCCGTGTATATGCACAGCTTCTCGGCTGTGAGGGGGATTGTCTCTTTCAGCTTGGAGGCCAGGAACATGCACACTGCCCCCAGCAGTTGCAGATGGCACTTTCGAGTGGGCACCACAGCTAAGAATCTGTCCAAGTAATTCATGGCCAGAGGGAAAACTTCTTCTTCGCACTTCTGCTCTTCACAGACCTGCAGGCGAGGAGCGTGGGGAGGGGAAGATGGGGCAGCAGGGTTGGGGGGGGGGGGGGGAGAGAAAGAGACAAGAAGGGAAAAAATAAATAAATGAGTGATCCCACAAAACAGACCGCTGCCTCCCTGCTATGGCTCCTGCTATTTTTGTTTCCCGGGGAGCTAAATTTTGGGGGAGGGGGAGATCTCTGGAGAGGCTGGGAAGGCTGTCAATCGGCTTTCACATTCCTTTAGTTCATTCAGTAAGAAATGAATTCAAGACACTGTGTGGGAGAGCCGAAAAGCCCCATCCAGCAGCAAGCGAGCAGCCTCCGACTTTTTTTTTTTTTTTTGAGACCCAATTTTTTCCTTTTTTTTTTTTATTTCGTCATATTTTCAAAAAATCGATAAAAATATCAAAACTTCCCCGGGGGTCCCGGTTTTGGTGCCGGTGGCATCCCGGGACGGTCCCCTATCGTTTCCGACAATTGCAAAAATTCCTCCGGGGGGTGTCCCCCAGCCCCGCGCCCCCGATCCGGCGTGGGGGGGGAAGGACGGGAGACACAGCGAGGGCGAGGTGGGGTGGGGAGAGCCCGAGCAGCCTGGATCCTTTTAGCAGGAGCGAGCGAAAAAATTATTTCAAAAATTCACCAAAAATCGGAGCCGGGGAGAAAAAGCACAAATCGCACATGAAAACCAAGCGGGGAGTCTGGTCTTTCCAACCCGGGGGGTTTGGTCCGGGAAAGGTCCCCCCAAAAGGAGATCCGAAGGGGCAAATGATGGGTGGTGGGGCCAGGGCAAGGCAGGCGAGTCTGCGGGGATCTGGGCCCGCTGCCGCCCCGCCTGAAGTATGGGGGCGAACGGGGGGTTCGCCGCCCGCTCGGGCTTCCCGACCGCCCCCCGCCAGGCCGGGGGGACCGGGGCGCAGTGGCGGGGTGCATTTCCGAGCCCCTTCTTGGAAGGGAGGGGGGAAGACGGGCTCGGCGCCTCCGAGGAGAGTTGCATGCAACGCAACATGGCGAAAAAAGGCACGTCCTCGCCACTGCATACGTGGGCACGAAATCCTCGCTGGGCAAAAGGCGGGGGGCACCGGGCACCCCCCGACCCTCGCCCTGCCCCGGGCGCAGCTCCTTTTCCCAGAAAAGCCTCAATTTCAAGCGCTCCCGGCCGCCCGCCGCCGGAGGCGGCTTTTCTTTGCTTTTTAATTGCAAATGACTTTTACAACTCTCTCTTCGCCCCCCCCCCCCCCCCCGCTTTCTCCCCTCCTGCACCCCGCTATGCTGCAGCCCCCCGGCCGGGGCGATTTCCAGCGCGGGCTGACGATGCTCCCCGCGCCCCTTCCCCCACCGCACCGGCTGAGCTCCGGAGGGGGAGGAGGGGGACACACACACACAAGATGAACCCCCACCGCGACCCGGAGGGGCGAGAGGCTGCAGGGGGAGAGGGGACGAGGCGAGGCGGAGGTGCTGCCCGCGGCGGGGAGCCCGGAGCCGGCCGCCCTGCCTCCCCCCCACCCCCCTCCCGCCCCGGCCGGCACCGCTCCGAAGGGCCGGGGGAAGGCGCCGGGATACAAACCTCCAGCATCCAAGTGGCCACCATCCTCCTCATGAAGGGCTGGATGTCCTTCTGGACGCACTTGAAGTAGGAGCATTGGGGCAGATACCTCTCCTCTATGGTTAGTAAGTTGTGCAAAACGCGGTCATCGTAGAGCAAGTTTGGGTCAGGCAGAGCTCTCCTCATGGGATCCACCTCGCAGCACAGCAGCTCCATGTTTCCAAAGAGATCTCCCTCTTTCTCTGATGGAAAAGTTTTTTTTTTTTGGAGGGGGGAAAGGGGGTGGGGAAAGGAGAGGGGTAAAGGAGGAGGGGTAGGTGGGTGGGAGGAAGACGGCAGGGCTTTCCAGCTCGCTCCTGCCTCCCTTGAAACTCGTCTCTCCCTCTCTCTTGATTTCTAGCCTAAAGTTGAAGCAAAGTGACGCAACTCGCCAGGGCAGGCAGTTCTCTCTTGTTATTATGGAGAACAGCAGCTGGTCAGACGTAACATCAAACGCGGTTTTTTTTTTTTTTTTCCCCCCCTCTCTATAAGCTAACAAGGAACCAGGAGGCCCTCGTATAGGGACACACACACACGCAAATGACAGCTTCTCTTTTTCTTCCTTCCAGCGACCAAATAAAATCCGCTCCACACTTTCCTTCTGCGGGAGCCCGTCTGAATATACTCCCCCCCGTCCCCCCCCCCCCCCCCCGTTTTCTTATTGCAAGAAACTAAGGGCTCCCCCTTGGTACCCACCGAGACGATGAGGGCGAAGGGTGAAATGTCCTGGCTCGGCGGGGTGCCAAGATCCACGTCCCGTCCCCCTTCTCAAGCCCTTGACCCACTCCCCCTCTCCGGTACCTCCTTAATCTGCAGCCGGGAGGGGGGACACTGAGCTCCCCGCTAACTGCAGCCTAACAGCAAGCCCGAAAAAAACCAGACCCCAAAGCTCCTTGAGGGGTGGGGGTTCGGCGGCGTTTTCGGGGTGAAATCTAACAATAATCACCGCGCTACTTCCTCCGGCACACATACGTGTTTCGAGCGGGCGAACCGTTTTAGCACGGCACGGCCGCACTGATACAACTTTCTAGGAAACGCAGCGGGGGGGGAGGGAGGGAGGAGGGAGGGAGAGAGGTTGGCTGGGGGCGGACGGGGCGGGGGGGGGGGGAGAAGAAGGGGAGTTATGTCCCGCACCGGGCGACTTCCACCCTCCTCGCACTTCTCCGGCGTCGCAGTCGCTCCCCCGCCTGCAAAATGTGTCAACTTTTGCGAAGCCTCTGTGCCGCTGCCTGCCACGGTAGAGCGGAGGCTCCCGCGGGGGAAGGAGCTGCCCGGGGCCGGCCGGGGATGAGCGGCCCGGGCGGGCGCGGAGCAGCGGCGGCCCCGCGGGCCATGCGGGGAGCAAAAGCTCCCCGGGGTGCCCGTCCTCCCGCCCCCCCCCCCCCGGGCGCCACGGAGGTGGGCTCGGCGGCGGGGGCGGGGGGCGGAGGAGAAGGGGGGGGGGGCGGTGTGCGTGTGGAAAGAAATACCGCCTTAAAAGTGTGAGTGGGGAGTTTGGGGCGCCGCTTCCCCTCCCTCCATTTGCATAGCCAATAGCTCTGGGGCTCGCGCCGCTGCGCGCTGATTGTTACCGGGCAGATTATATTTTAAGGACGCATGCTGCCCGGCATCGAAAGCAGCCCGGCAGGGAAGAGGGGCGAGGTGGAGCCCCCCCCCCTCCCTTCACCTGACCGCGCTGCCGCTCCCGGGAGCCGCACGGGCCCTGCTCGCACCGAGGACGGCGGGCGACCGGCCGTCGTTGCCGGCGAGTGGGCAAACGCGCCCCCTCCCACGCCAGCCCTCGCCCCTCCGCCTCAAAAGGGATGGGACCGGCTTTGCCGTGGGTTGCATCTCTTCGGAGTACAGCGGCAAGAGCTCCCTTGCAAAAACCGCCTGGGACGGCCCCGCACCTAACCCGCCCGTCGGAACAAATGGCTACTTGGCCACCAAAAAGCCAGCAGGTCTCCTTTCCCCCCCACCCCAACCCCATCCCCCGGTAACGCCGAGCCGGGCCGGGCCAGCCGAGTCCTCCACGCGTTGCTAGCAGCATTTCCCGCAAAATCAGCTCCACGCTTCCCTCGTCCCGTCCCGTCCCGTCCCGTCCCCCAGGCGCGCAGCTCCCAGCCACAGCCGAAACGAAGTCGCGGCGGCGGCGGCGCCGTCCGGGCGCTGCCGGGCACCGTGTGTGGCCCCCTCGCCGCCCCCCCCCCCCCCCCCCCCGCCCCGAGGCGGGAGCTTACCGGGGCCGAGCCCACCGTAGGCGGAATTGGGCAGAGCTTTGCCCGGCAGGGCTCGCGTTTTAGGAGGCCGAAGGAAGGGAGCGAGGAGGGGGCACCCCCCGCCGTACGTCGAGGGCGGCGAGCGGGGACCCGCTGCGGCGCGGCGTGCTCCGCAATGAAAGGCTCTTTAACTTCCACCATTCATTTCCCCTTCCTGGCTACTCCTGTGAACAGGGAGCGTGTTGTGTCAGCGCACGTTTTCCTTCTCCAAACTTAAATTCATAAGCGCTCCCGTCTGGCTTTGTAGCCCGACAATGCAGCGATTGTGATTTATGTGGGTTTCGGGGGGGAGGACAACGGGTGTCCTAATTGTCCGGCACCGACTTTCCGAAGTGGGGTGATGTCTGGGGCACGGCGCGGCTGCCGGCGGCGGGGAGCCGCGGGGACCGGGGGAGGGATGCGGGGCCCCCCCGCACCCCGCCATGGGGCGGCCGCCGGGGGAGCAGCCAAGGGCCCCGCGGGCGGGCCGCTGCGCCCCCGCCACCTTGCTTGTGGGGGGTGGGGGGGTGTGTCCCGTTAGGGAAAAAAAAAAAATAAATGGAAGCATGCCAGCTCTGCACGCGGAGGTGCCGTTGATCTGCAGCGACGTCGTAGGAAAAAGAAAAAAACAACAACACAAACAAACAAACAAACAAAACCCCACAAAAAGCAAAAAACAATTTTCCCCGGTGCGGCTGCTTTTACATACGCGGTACCCGTTTCCAACGGGGAAACGCCGGCGCTGTGAAACGCGGGGGAAAACTTCGGGGGAAGCCGGCGTGCCCGAGCTGCCCCTTCGCCTTGTCCCCGTGCCCACGGGCGCTGCCGCATGTGTTTGGAGGCAGCAGATGTTTTAACAGCCTCCGTGTAGCGATTACCGAGTGCCATATGTTAAATACCACCCTCCCTCCGGAAAAAAAAAAAAAAAAAAAAAAAAGGAGAAAAAAAAAAAGGAGGAAAAAAATCCACCTCGCACCCGCTCCCCTTCTTTTGCTGAGCTGCTTCGCCCGTTTAAAAGCATAAATGATTAACCCGAAGACCGCCGGTGTGCGCTTCCCCCCCGGCGGCTCCGGGAGCGGCGGTGCGCAGCCCCCGGCGGGCGCTCCCGCGGAGCAGCGCTGCGCCCTGCGCGGAGCCCCGGCCGCGGCCGCGGGGGAACCGCGCTCCCGGGGCAGCCCCGCCGCCTCCCCCCGCCCCGCAGCCCCCGGGAGGCAGGGGCCGTCCGGCTGCCGGCCCCGCCGCAGCCGCCGCCGGGGGGGCAATGCCGCGGGCGCTGCTTGTGCCCGGGGAGCCCCTCGTCGTCAGGTCAAGTCTGGCGTCACCGCTCCTCGTCGTTAATCCGACAGGCAGGTATCATGAAGTCGGTCATACGTAATGGTATTTTATTGGTGTTAGTCCGGGAGCGCTGCAAAAGGCGGTGACTCTTGGGTATTTAAAAAATAGATCCTTAATTCGTCATCACTCCTATTTCCTTCTGTTCTTCTCTTTGCAAAACCCGGAGAACCGTCTTGAAGATGCTTCAGGGGGACAGTATGCGATCAAGCTTTGCGTTTGAACCGCAGACCAATAGACGTGCTTGCTGTGCGTGAGCCCGGCGGCCGCAGGTTTTTTTGTTTGTTTAAATGAAATAAGTATTCCCTTGCAGTGCTTGAAACCTGAAGGCTGGAGTGTGAAACATGAGAATCTGAAAGTGAAACCGACTGGAAGCCAAAAAAGAAACAGATGAATGTGTTTCCACTGTCCAAGCTGAGGAAAGCTCTGAAAGCAAACAAACACCGTGAATAATAAAATGTGCAATAGATTTGAAATAGAATTATTCCTGCTTCAGTCGCTGGAAGCAGTCTATCTTGGTGGTTTCTTTTTTTTTTTTAATATCTGATTTTTAGCTGTTGAAGGGTAAATTCCATAATTCCATGCTGTTCATTCAACAGGAACAATGTGATAAAAATTATCTTTTCTTTCCTCTGGTTTTTGATTAAAGACTAGAAAAGGATTTGGATACCACAGGCACTGCTGCGCATCACCCATGTATTTTCAAGGAGCTATTTTTAATTGTACAGGCAATTTTTTACTCTAAATACCTATGTAGTGGCAGCTTTATCATTAACAGCCACCTTAAACAACATAATTACTGAGCAGGTGAAATATATCCTGTAAAAAACTGTGCTTGCCTTTAGAAGGTGATTTTATGCAGGCACAACAGTTACAGCATTAGCTAATGAATTCTGTGTGATTGCTTAACATATTTTTAATTACTTCCTCCTTTCTGTTTTATGCAAAGTTTCTTCTTTATCCTTTCTCATTCCTTAGCTTAAACTTCTTCAGAGCGGTCATTAGAAACTGTGTTTGTGCAATGCCCAGTGCAAGGAGTGCACAAATCCACTCATAGATTTTTTTGTTAGGCGAGGTGGGAAGGGACTCAAAAAAGAGCTACGAGAATGATCATGTACCTGGGACTCGTGTTTTAGGCTGGAAGACTTCATAAATTCATCACAGTTAGCCCAAAGACGCTCCCAGGTTTGATATGAACATAAGCTAGAGAAATCTGGAGAAATTCAGGGAGATCTCGGATGGTAGAGGTGGCAGCGGTACCCAAAAAAATCAGATACATAATCCCTGTGATGCGTTCTGGCCTTAATATTATTTGATCTGTGAATCTATAGAGAACTTACAACCTGTGGTAACACAGGCACATGCAGAATTAGGGTGAGATCTTGCAGTTTTTCCGGCAGCAAGGGAGTTGAAACCGATGAGAAATTTCTGCTGGAGCTGAAAGTCTAGGACTGGGATTTTTCTGGCTGTACGGGAGACAGGGAAATTTTTATGTTGCTTAACTCTGCTGGTGCCACAGCCTTATCTTGCAGCGGTGCCACGTACTTCACAGCGAGTGCTGCCGACTCGATCCTCTCCTTGGTGAGCTGGGTGATAAGGCTGCTGTTCGTTTACAGGGAGCAGGAACACATAACAGGTGCCTCCCACATGCCAGGAAGTCAACTGAAAGGGAGAGATCTTGACATTTTTTACAGGATCGGGTCCCTGGCGTGCAGAACTGTGCGTAAACGCCATCACTCTTGTTTTGCTAAGCGGTGTGAGGAAAAAAAGTTGGCTTTTGGAGCAGATATTTGAAAGAGCAAGAACAGTTCTGACAAATTACAGGTATGAACCACTGATATATCTTTCATCATTAATAGTATGATAGGATCTGAAGATGACAGAATCCTTTTTTTTTTTTCCCCTCTGTTTATGAATCAGCTTGCTTTTCTGCTTAAAATTGACTTTGCTGTTAACCTCTTGCATTCTGCTGTGTGATTTCCCTGCTCTCTGGGATGTTTGTATCAGTCCTTAGTTCAAAGATGTCTTCAACATTAAATGTGCTATCTTTTTGCTTTCCAGACTGTTAGGAGAGATTAATAAAAGACTCTTTGTCCCCAAACCTTCAGCTGATCTCCAATTTTTGAAGCATCTTGCTGTCACACACCTTCCTTCAAAAGTAATGCTCTGATTTTTCTCTGTGGTCTCTCAGTCTTGATCCAATACATGTGGTTTTGCTCTTACCAAAACAAATGTGGAGCTTCAATTCAATTTTTATTTTCTCTCTGTCTACACTGAGGCAAAGATTTTATGTTTAGTATACATGGGTGGCATGCCCAGATCTATACAAACAGGGAAGGGGAGAAGAAGACCTTCAGAGCAAATTGTTCCTTTTATGGGGAGTTGGGGAGGGATACTTCATGCCTTGGTTGTCTTAACATTGCTGTGAGCCACCAAATAATCGCAATATTTATTCCCAGAAGCAGACGTATTTTAAAGGTAAGTGCAATGATTCTGTTAACCTGCAGTAAGAGAATTATCCTGACACAGGTTCCCACGCTGAATAGTTTGCTGAAACATATGAGGCGTGTATTGTCTGGCAAATAGCGAGATATTTTATATGGAGTTACATCAGTATGACATTCTGTTTTGGAAGCCGCGTGAATGACTGTGTTAAGTGACAACTTGTTATGGGGATAAGTTGGACTTCTCATTTTGTACAGATGTATAGAGCACATCCCAGTTCTAAAAACAGGCGGATTTTTAAAGGGAAGAAAAGCTAAGTTTCTTCTCTGCACTTGGCTTGTTTCCTGTGTAAAAGCATCAAAAAAGAAAAAAAAAAAAGCATCCATAAAGAAATATTAGTTTCACAAGTATTCTGGCTTAAATAACTGTTGATACAGTATTTGGGATGTCCCCTTTGCATTCCAGGGACTACGAAGTACTCTTTAGATCTGGACTTTGGTCTTCTTAACATGGTCAAACAAACAAATGGAATGAAGAAAGTTTAATTGCCTGACAAGCGGACAAGCACGTAGAAAACAAAACAAGAGGAAACCAAAATAAAAAAAATAAATGCCCTCTACCGAAGTAAACAATTTTATTTGTTAATTTGCTCTTCCAAAATTGCTGAATCAAAAGCTATGCCCACAGATAAATAGCTCAGATATTTTACTGCTCTGCTCTGTGTCAATTACATCCACACCTGGGAAAATTAATTACTTTTAAAATTTTAATAGCCTAAAATATTACTTTGCATATGATATTATTTGCCACCTGAATGCAGTAGTATCACTTGCTGCTTTTTTCTCTCCTTCTCTTTTGGGAATGCAGTGTTTTATTCCTGTAATGGAGTGTCTCAGCACTAGTCTGCTGCAAATAAAGAAGTACGCATTTTAAAGTTAGTCACGAAATGAAAGCACTGCAAAAGTCTGTGCCCCTTTTCACAGTGGCAATTACAGCCAGAGTCTTCAGTCGCTTGCCAGGTGCCATGTGGCTTTTGAAGACATGGTTTTCTTGAGAAGTAAGAAACTGTGGGTGGTGTGAAACCCCTCTCACCCATGAGCTCCTTAGCATCCCTTGCTATCCCAAGTCCTCATGCTCAGCACTGCTGCCCGTGTTGAGGCTTTGCTGAGCTTTTGCATGAGTAGTGGGGAGCAAAGACCTCAGGGACCGGCCCTCTGCCTATGTGCATTGGGGTGATGAACATCTTTGTTTGCAGGCTCTTAGCCCCAGCTGTTTCAGATCTAAGTTCCCAGCACTTTCATACAGGTAGTTTTTGGCTGACTGGGGTGTCTTGCTAGGCATGGTGAAAGTCACGTCTGCTTTGTCTGAGTTACATCCAAAGTCTAAAGAGGTTCCTGTTTGGTCTGGGCAAAACTCCTGATGTGGGTAAGAAGGTTGCTTGGGCAGGGACCGAGACAGGAAGGCAGCTGAAATGATAGCTGCCCTCCTGTTGAAATGGGAAGAAATTCTCACAGGTCTCTGTGAAATCCACTGCTGCTGCCCCTGCAGAGCTCCCGAAGTTCCTCAGTCACTCCACAGGGACAAAACACTTCAGCAGCAGCCAGACAATGGTGAGCGATTTCTCAAGGGTCACCTCTTCCCAGGGCTATCAGAAGAAACGTCCTTCTCTCCTCTCTGCAACTCTGCTACCTCACTTCTACAGCACTTTGGTTTGCTCTTGACTAGAAAACCCTTTTGCTTGATTGCTGTTTTCCCTGATTCTGAAGTTGGTGTTCACAGGCATACACAACTCCCTGTGCGTGACTTGATGCTCCCCTAAAGGGTGGTGCTGCCCTTCAGCTGTCTTACTGGACATAAGCACACACAAGTCTGAGAGAAACAGTGGTCATAGATGGAGTTAGGTTGGAAGTCATCTAGTCCAATCCACTGCTCACAGCAGGGCCACCTTGCAAGCTAGATTGGGTTGCTCAGGGCCTTGTCCAGCCAAAATATCCAAGGATGGAGATCCCACAGCCGCTCTGGGTAATCTGTCTCAGTGCTGCACCACTCTCAGGGAAGAAGAACCTTCCCCTTGTGCCTGGTCAGAGTTTGCCTGGCTGCAACATTTGTCCATCACCTTGAAGTTTCCCGAGTATTTGAAAAACAGCAAGAAGCAGTGATAGGTGCTTGCTGTCCATTGACATAACTCCATATACAGAGCTCAGGATGAAGTGTGCAGGATCTGTAGATGTGGGTTTTATTGGTAAATGGAACTAAACTGCCTTGTTAACTAAGAAAATCACTAGCACATGTTCCACACTGCTCTCCATTGAAACCTCCAGATCTCCTCCACTGTCTCCTCCCTCAGCTCCGTTCTTGGTTGTGATCTCTGCTTTTTCCTCAACCCTAGCTGCTCATCTTCCCTAGGTGCTGTCCACTGGCAGAGTCAGGGCACTGGGCTAGGGGACCTTTTGCCTGAGTGGCTGTTCTGATGCCCAGACATGAACTGTTTCTTTCTCGGGTTTCAAATTTTTATTTATAAGGCTCATTGGTAGCAATCACCATCCTCAGAACAGATGCTTCTTTTCCTAACCTGTAGGTGAGGAAAGCATCATTTCTATTTTACAAATGGGAAGCTGAGGCTCTGTGGTGTAAAGCAACATCCTACAGGAGCTTCACAGCACATCTTGGAGTAGTACTGCCTTTCCTATGTTAGAGCAATACCTGAACAGAAACATCTCCCTCATCAGAGTAGATGGGATAGGTAGTATTTTTAAAGAATCTATGCAGAGTGTAGAATCCCAGTTTCATTTTCAGATGGTTTCCACCCTTACGTTCTAGGACTGTCTTCTGTTGTGCCCTTCTCTCACAAACATTGCACTAGGAAAGAAGGGAGTGGATCTGGTTTCTCTTTAATGGATGGATCATTAGAGACTGTTGGCACCTGAATGGGCTCGTTAGCTTTAGATAACAAAGGAATTGCTCCATCCTGGAGAAGGTCAGGCTACCCAGCTTCTCCGGAGCAGGCTGGGATTGAGGGAAAAGCATTCCCTTAGAAGTAGGGTTAAGAAGCCATATGCAAAGAAAGCTTGGGAAGGAAAAAAATGAAGAGAGAAACATACTTCTGCAAAAGAAGGGTCCTTTAAAATGAGACAGTACCTGAGAATGGGAGCTGCAGAGGAAAGGCTTCAATTTCATGTGGAGAGACCTTGTGAAAGAAGGTCCTCCTAAGAGGACCTGGAAAAGGGCTGACGAAGGATTGTGAAGAACCAGATGCAGGGAAGTGTAGATGGGCTCTTCTGTTGCATTTTTTATTTTCTTGCGCATCTCAAGTAGAGAGTGATTATTTTTATGAACATTGCACAGTTGGTCTGCTATGTATTTTAATAGTTGTTTATCCCCAACGTGGTAAATTATAAAGTAGAAGGCCTACAAGGGTGGAGTGCATGCAGAAATATAAGCTGAAACCCCTGGAGAGCTGGGAAAACCAGCATTGGTTGCCATTTCTGGATGTGGGGTCTCAGGGAGAGAAGTACTTGAGGGAGGACCCGTGCCCTGAGAACTTGCTTAGAAATCTACTGTGCCTGGGATCTGTTTGGTCCAAGGAATCATAAAAAGCACATGGGTCCAATAAGCTATGATCCAAACACAGCCCTATTATGAATAATCAGAATATTATGTATAGGGTTTTGAAAGGATTTTGCAGGTCTGGGGGACTGCGGGTTATTTTGTTGCTCATTTTGTCCTTTTTCCTGTGAAAGTCAGGGACAGATTGAAACCTGCTGACTCCAGCACTTAGAAGATGGTTCAAAGGACCCAGCTCCTGGCTCAGAGTTTCCAAACCCTGCTGGGAATCAGAACATATGTCCAGAAGAGCATCAGATACCTAGAGAAAGTTAGAAGGAGAAGTAATGTTGCTTCTCTTCTGAACTGAATCACAGTTATAATGTTTGCTGACAACTTTCTGATGCTTACTGTAACTGTAGCTTTTCTTTTTTTTTTTCCCTCACGCTACAGAAACAGCATATTCTTGTCATGCAGCTGTTGCTTACTGTGTCTTCCTTCTGCTTTGGGTAGATTTTCCCATGTTCATATCCGTAGCTTTTGAGTCCTTCTGTCACTGAACAGCTGCGGGCTGATACTAGAGCTGAATTTTTTCTGTGTTCATACACAAGCAGGCTTGTGAACAAAAGATTTTTAAGAAAGCTGATAAATGAACAAGGTCTTTTGGACGATGCAATGTTGCTAACATTGCAGACAATAAAAATCCTTGTACTTGTACTCACTTAAAGCGAAGGAAGACATAACTCAATCTGTTTTATCTGTGAGCCTCCAAGCTTTTCCCTACAGGGTTGAGAGAGGATGTTCTATAATGAACTCATCTTTCATGTGACAGAAAGGGAAATGCTATCTCACAGCCTAATGCTTACATTTCTATCTGCCCTTTAAGTCGGATGTTGCCTTCTAAGGGGAATCCCTGGTTTTAGTGCTCAGAGTTTAAGAGAGGATCAGGGCTTCCTGGGTAGCTGGAGCTCTGACATGTGCAAATCACATAGCTTCCCTCTGTCTACAGAGAAAAAAGGAAAGCAGATACAGTTATCTCGATGTACGTCCATCTCAGGCACGCTCTGAGGTTTGATTCAGTAAATTTTGCCAGCTGTTCAGCAGGCAGAGGACGGTGGGCCCAGCCAGGCACACTGACTGCCATTGTCTCCTGAGTGGGATGGAAACGGGAGCGTACGTGGGGAAGTATTATGTACACTTGTCCTGTTCTTGCATCTTTCTCACATTTCCTTATAGCTCTGGTTTTTGCCTGTGGATCCCCGGGACATCAGCTTTATTTGTTTGTTTTTTCTGCTTCCTTAACTTTTTTTCCATTCTCGAAGTAATTCTTCCAGATGTATAAAAAGAACCCCATCAGCGACTGACCCATTCAGCTGGCACCATCCACTGTCCACTCTCACACAAGTGGGCACAAGGACAGAGACAGATCCTGGTGCCATGGAAGGGGGCAACATGGGGTATTCTCTGGCCAGCTCATCCCAAGCAAAGTGCAGGAGGCTTTTTTGAGGGGGGAAGAAGGCGGCCAGGGTGTCCAACGATGGGTTTGGCACAGAGCTGGCCACTCTTTGTCCCCTATGCCAAGGGGCTTTGCCAGCATGGACATTTGTGTGTGCTGGGGAGAGCGGTGTGGGCTCAGGACAGGGGGAGGGATATGCAGACAGATGGACAAGGGAGGGTAGCAGGGTTATGCCCAGCTCTGCTTAGCCTCCCTGAGACAGCCCTGTGCCACAGCTGCTTGGGACACTGCCAGTGGTGGGCTCTGGTGTGAGCGTGGTGGAAGGCAGGGGGAAGTACCAAACCCAGGCCTGATAGTGGAAGAGAAAAAAGAAAGCAATAAAAGAAATCTGGGCATAGCTGGAGACAAGATGCCGGGCGAGGCAGGTCCTTGGTCCGAACTGGCTCAGCTGTGTCCCATTGTTTTCCTGCTTTGCTTCATCTGTTTTACGTGCAGTATTGCAAGGTTGCTGGGGAAAAGATTGTGCCATGGATTTGTGTTTGTGCAGAGTCAGGCACCCAGGGACACACGTGCATGTGCCAGCAAGGAAACCTAGGTTCAGCTCCACCTTCTCTTAGGGCAATCTCGTCATTTTAGACCTGTGGTCCACTTCCCCAGCCAGAAGAAAGCTGTGAGGAGAAATATGTGAAGGCTTCCATGGGCATTCACCTGTTATACATAGTGCTTACAGAAGATAGAAGGGCAGAGTGAAAATATTACATGGTTTTTAACAGCTTAAGACAGTGAAGCTAGCCTTGGGCAGATGTCAGCCTGCCAAGGCACATTGCTCTGTTGGTGTAAGTCTATGTGCATTACAGCCTTGTGGAGAAGAGTCAGACTTGAGAGACATTTATCTTGTGGTCAACTGAAAAAAAACGCGATACTCTGGCTGAATTAGCTTGCACATAGACTCACACAAAGCCAGACTGGCAGCGTCTGCTCTGGAGAAGTTATTACCCGTTTTCATCCTATTGGTGAGATCAGGACATGTAACTGAAAGGGTTGAGGAAAAGAAGTATAAAAGGGTAAGTGTTATATGGGACACAGCTAGTCCACTGTTGGCACTTTCCAATAAATGTGCACTTTCTCCTCTACTGGTCTTTAAATAGGGAAAGTGCTCCTTATGAAACGTAGCAGAGCCTCTTCACCTTTTTGTGCTGCTCTTCTCTTTCTCAATGCCTACAGAAACTTGGCAGCAGCAATGCATCTGGTGTCCTGTGACTGCCTCTCAGCATGCCGAATGGTACCATCTAATTTCTTCCTGGGCTCCCTGCCCTTCAGTTCAGACCCACCTGCTGCCTCTCATTGTACTGCTGCATGTGTGGCCGGTACCATAATGGGAGCCTGGGTTGTGGTTACCAGCCCCACTTGGGACGGTGCTCCTCAGCCAGTGTAGATGAAGGGTCACCCTAAGAGTGGGTTCTCATGCTGGGGAGATGTTGCTGCTAGCCTACCCTATTGCAAATACTCCTCATCTGACACTGAGAGCCTAGGAAGAGGTTCCTCTGAATCCTTTTATTCTCTACTCCCACTAGCGATGGCTTAATACTGTGGTGAATGCATGGATGTGGCAATGCGAGTGAGGGGAGAGAACTGTGTGGGACCTTATGCATAGAAAGAACAGGGGCAGAGAAGAAAAGTCAGACGAGCAAGAATAAGCTTTTTCAGGGGAAGAGGGGGAGTGTTAAAAGTGTCAGTTGTGTGAAAAGTGGAGACCTGCGGCGAAAAGCACAGCTTAAACTCTGCATAGGGTGCTGTGCCAGCAGGAGCTAAGCTACAACAGTGGGCACTGATGGAAAATGACAGCTGCAGTTTAAGTCAGGGAGGGATTCAGGGCCATCTTCCATCACATTTTGACAGGCTGCAGCATGGTACTGGCCCAGAGATACTGCATCATCTCAGTTGGCATGAGAGGGAATTAAGAAATCTGGCAGTAATCTGAGCAAACCAAGGAGCTGAGGTGGAGGAACACAGTATCGGTGACAACCCAAATGTTATAAAATGCTTTTAGCTAAAGACTTAAATAAAACAAAACGTGTTGGGGGGATTGCTTACACAGTGATGTGACTTAATATTTTGCACCAAGGAATTACTACAATCTATAAAGCCTTATTAATGGGGACAGTACTTTGTAAACAAGCAAGAAATAAAAATTTTGCTCTGAAAAGTAGCACAGGATTGAAAAGCATCACCTTAGTCACCAAGACAAGTCCTCTGCAAATCACAGGCCACTGAACAAAGGTGCTGAGCTCAATGGGGTTCATCACCCATTTATTCCCAACAATCCCATCACAGTTTAGAAGATTTTTCAGCACTCCCTAAGAAAATCCTGCAGGAAAAGCCCAAAGCAAAGCCATGGGAAGACTGTTTTATGGAAGAGTGGGATAGATCAAGAACTTTGCTGGGATGGTCAGCTCCTGTGCTAACAGGGAGTTTTACTTCCCTGCTGATCCTAAAAATTGGTTCATCAAACAGCTTCCAAAGGCTCTGTCAGTCAGCAGACTGCTTATGTTCAGAAGATGTCAGCATGACCACTAGCCAGGGATGCTGGAGGTTTCAGTGCTCTACGGAGCCCTGCATGGTGACCTGCATCTTTCTTCAGACTGTGGTTGACCAGGGAAAGGCAAAACCCACAGTTTTCATGGAAGCATGGCGCAAACAAAGAGCAGTTCAATCTTCTTTCCAACTCCCATGGAGATGATGCTAACACCTATGGACTCCAATCACAGGCATAATTCTCTCCCTCTGGGAGTTTTCCCATTTAGTTACAAATTCCTTTTCGTAAGTTTCTAAAACTTCATCTTCCCCGGGGAAAAGCAAAGGGAAGAAGATTGGAAGGGGAGACTGAATTTAATCTTGCTAAGTGCACGGTATTGCACAAGAAAAGGTGCACCCCTGATGTGTCCCTTAAAGTCTCTGGGAGCCTAAGCACCTTCTGTTGGTAGGCAGCATCCTGCTCAGTTTTAACCATTTCTGGGGTGTTTAATTGCGTAACATTTTTTGATAAAGCTTTTTCCTCACTTGCCACAGCAGTAACTTCCCAGTTACAGACCACAACCTTAACTGGGATATGGATGAGGCTGTAAGCCTGACAGTAGCTGATTTTCACCTGCCAGTATTAGGGGAGATGGAAGAGACTTCCCTGCAAGGAGTTAGTGATGGACTTGGTAGTGTAGGTTAATGGTTGGACTGGATGATCTTAAAGGTCTTTTCCAACCTAAACGATTCTATGATTCTATAAGGAGAGCAGGAGCTAAGGGGAGGTTGGGAGACACTGCTGGACTGGTGGGGGCTTTGGCGAGGGAGCTCTCTGCTCCCACCTGTTGGTGATTAAGGGGAGGGCTAGGCAGTGACAGGGGTTCATTTGCATAAGCTTTCTACCCAGAAGTCCTCTGGTGACAGGTTGAGTCACTGTCAGGTCAAAACCACCTGGGTGTGGAGGAAAAAGAGCTTTTAAGAAGTTGTCAGAGACTTTCCTGTGCTTTTGCTCTTCTGAATGATGTTTTTCTTTGAGCAGTGGTGCAGTCCAAGCCAGAGTTTGGGGTGGAGCTATGGTGGGGACTTCAGGATGGCAGGTGATGAGATGAAGCCTTCTGATAAGGAGGTAAAATAGTAATGTAGCAAGTTGTTGGATGGCATCCCAGTGTGACAGTTGCCACATCGCCAGCATAAACCTTAATGTACCATGAGCAAGGATCCGCTAAAATGCATGAGCTTAAATACAGTGGTACATTTCATTCCTTTTGAGTTTAAACACAGAAGCCTGATTTTCAAGCTTTGGGTTTTTTTTTTCTGTGAAGGTGAAAATTCTTCCATAATCTATGGCTCTAGAACTTGGGGCCATAAGAAAAAGCCACGAGACCTAATAAAACACTCTAGATAGTGTGACTATATGGAGGAAGATCTATGCTATTTTCTGGCTTGTTTTGTTGTTTGTTTTGGTTTGGGTTTGTTTTGTTGTTTGTTTTTTTTTTTTTTCCCAGACAAAGAGTTGGCCCAGGAGAAATGCTTTGAAAAAAGTGACAAATTCTATAGAGTTTTCAGGGCAAAGCAGACCTGGAGGTGACGTTTCTGATGAGGTGGGAAGGGAAAGGCCAGTTCTGGGGACTGTAGAGCAGTGGGAACAGTGTGCACTGGGTAGCATGTGAATTGCTGGTGAGAACAAAAAAATTAGAATTTCTTGTACAAGGCATGCAGAGAATCAGTAATATCATTTCAGTACTTGTTATAACAAAGATAAAAAGATACTGGGTGAATACAAGGAGAGAAGGACAGATCAAACCATTTTAATTAGAAAATGCCAATCCTTTAAGACGTGAGTTATTTCGTAAACTGGTTTCAGTTTCTCTGAAATCATGTAAAGGAAAACTGAGTCAAAAATCCAGTTTATCCTGGGTTTGTTTTGTTTGTTTGTTTGTTTTTTAATAAAATATTATATTTTTTCACTTTGAAACAACACTTTCAGTAAGATTTTATATTGAGTTTGTGTGACCTCACTGTCAAAGAAAAGCTGAGCACAAACTGATATCCTCTGGACTCTTCTGAAGAGAAGGGCTCAATCTGCAAGGTGCTGAGCTCTGCAAGGTGCTCAATTCAGCAAAGCTTTTTGCAGGCTTAGTTTCATTCTCAGTGACTCAATAACTGTTTACATGCCTGAAGTTAAGCACCTGCTTAGGGATTTTGCTGGATTGGAGCCTGAACGCTTGGCAGCACTGGGATCAGGTCTGTTTTTAACTCACCACTTCCAGACTGTTATGCTCCTCATTATCACTGTCGTAGTGCAGATCCCCACCTGATTCTTCTCTCACCCCCTTCATTTTCCAGGCTCCAGCAGAAACTCCTTAATACCTCTGTCTTTTTTTTAAAAAAAAAAAAAAAAAATCCTTGCTTGTGTTTATATTTCTTCCCAATTTATTATCACCTGCAACTTTCATTCATGCACACACAGATCATTCATTCATCCCTGATCACATGACGAATGCAGTTTAATAACACCAGCACTAACACTGATCACTTTAACACCTTGGGAAAGAAAACCCAAACAAAGTCCTTCCAGTTTGATTCATTGCTGTTTATCATTACCCTTTGTTTCCGGTCTTCTGGCCAGTTTGCAGCCCACATGTTAATACTTTTTTTCCAAGCCAGTTTGGACTAATTTCTCCTCTGATGGTTTCTTGGGACATGGGATCAAATATTTCACTAAAATCCAAACACATTGTATCTCTTGCATTCCCTTCACCCGCTAATTGTGTAACCTGTCCAAAAATTAATCAAATTTATCTGGCAAAACCCAATCTTCTCAACCTCTTGCTGCTTATTTCTCACGATTCTCTTACCCTGTAGATATTTAATGAGGTACCACCCCCTCCCTCCCCTCCCCCAGTTGTTTCCATACTGTATTTTGGATAGAAGCTGGACTTATGGGATGAGGGAGTCTCGTGGCCACCCTGCATCATGCTGGGCTGTAAGTCCTCAGAAGGAGTGCTGCTGGGAAGGGTGTGTTACTGGATGCTCCACCAGCTGAAACACTGCCCTGTCAAATATCCAGTGATTTGGAGTGCTTTCACAGAGTGTCATCCTTGGTCTGTGTTCCAAAGGGCACTTTCAAAAGAGTAGGCATCAACTCTTAAACAGTCGAAAGGAAAGCAAACAAAATTACTCATCACTTTGGACATTTAGGTCTCTCACTCATGGTCTGAAATGACCCAGCCAGCAGTGGTGGATAGGCTAACAGTGTGTTATTTGAATTCTTACACCTAAAAATACCCTGAAAAAGCCCTTGATGTCTCAGCTAGGACTGGATGTAGTTATGTTTGAGTGACGGGGCTCTGAATTACCCTTTATTTAAAAGGGCTTCTTCAGGAAAAGAGCCACTGCAATGGGAGGAAGGACATTCTTGTGAGCTGATAATGGAGATATAAATGTTTGAATCAAAAGGGTCAGTATAGTTACACTATACTGTCAGTTACACTGTAACTGTAAAATGTACAGTGCTGCAAGTGTTGAGGAAGAGGAAAGACTGTATGGAAGGAGAGAATTAACTTTAACAAGTATCTACCACAACAAAAAACAATCTAAGGCAGTAAAATGAGAGTTTGAAAATAATAATGTAATTTTTTTTAAAGCTAAATTTTTAGTGTTTTACAGAGCATGGTCAGGGGTGTGATATAAAACCATCTGGTAGAGATAGCAATGGAAAACAAAACTAGATCATCATACATCTGGCATTTTGTACTATGAGTTTTCTCCATGTGTGTTGGTGCTCCAACAGAGCTACTTGCATTGCATGCTTGAGAGCAATTCAGTGACCACAAAATATTTCTTTTATTCCAAGGAGATTTTCAAAATGATCTGAATCTTCCCAACAGGCTTCCCAACAGTACTTTGTTTCAGGTGAGTCTGAATTCGAATAGTTTGGTTTGTTGAAATGGTCCCAGATGCTTTGACTGGCAGAGGCTTCACATTAAGCTGTGGTGCATTGTTTCCTGGGAAGGGGAGTTGCAGTCCTGTGGCTGTGCTCTCTGATCAGACCATGTTCCCCCATGATGTAGTGCAGTCTCCCCTTTAAGCGAGCAACCCCAGGCAGCAAGAGAACATGGATGGGGGGGCCTGTAGCAATGAAGAAGGTTGTGAGCTCCTTCTCTGCTCCTTCCCAGGAGGCAGCACCCTAGCACCACTGAAAAGCACTGCTGAATTTTGAGCTAGCTCAAAATGAAACATGTAGGATGAGTTCAACAGATCAAATCAAAATATATCAGTCAAGGGATGCTGAAATTACTTTCATAGACAGTGATAAAATTAAGAGTTTTGCAATTTCTATATAATATTTTTACTATCGCATTTGCTGACTATCTCCTGGGGCAGGAGGAAAATAAATGTTGCGGTGCGTTCCTGGTGATGGAAATTCTTGGTTCTGCTCCACTCAAGTTCTAAATTATTTAATTTTCCAGCACACAGATGTTTTCATCCTTGCATACCTGCTCTCTCCTAATGCCAAACCTTAGTTCCTTTCCTCTCTGAAGTCATGCACTTGCAAAGACATCTTGAAAACTCAGGAGAAAGCTGGAATATTTATTCTAAGTGTAGGGAGGGTTGTTTAAAACTTTAAACTATGGGTTAAATCTCCAAGTCATTACTTAGTTTTATTTAGGTTTTTAATCAGGTAAGGTTACGTTTGATTAAATTGGTGCCCATGTAAATACAACACTATGGCCACCCTGCTGAAGACCTGGCTTCTGGGAAATGTGTTAGAGCCAAACGTGATGCTTTCGTCCTGCCTTTCTGCAAGTGGACTATCATGCCCGTCGAGACTTAACTGGTAAATGACAGAAAAAAGTTATTTTATTGTACCTGGGAACATGGCCAGTTGCTTTGTATTTTTTGTTTACCAGCTCCTTCTAAAAAAAAAATCTGGGCTGATACACTGTTTCACCACTCAGTAAGCTCTGATACAAAATGCGTACCTTGTAGCTTAAGTTTGCCCTTCATGTAGGGTTGCACCAACAGATCTTCAGTCAATTAATAGGTACATGAGCTTTTCCATGAAAAGTCGTTGTAGCAAGTCTATAAATAGAGCTATACGTCTCCCTGTCATTTTTGGGATATGTATTTTATAATTTTAAAAAGTCATAGATGCTCACAGGTCACTGTAGAACATACATTTGTAAAACTTTTGCTAGACTTCCTGTACATTTTTGCTGGCTTTTAGTAAATTGAGGTATCTATGAAGCACAATCAGATTAGATACAGACCTAATGTACCTAAAATGTTTCCCCCATGACTTAATTCTACCTGGCTTAATCCATTTCAAACACTCTTTCGGAGAGTCTTGGGTTTGCTTGTCTTCCCAAGGCTGCCTGCTTGTTTCTCCAATAGCGAACGCGAATAGGCTGAGCTTAGACCTTGTGCTTGCTCTCTGCCCTCTGGGGACCTCCGTGTGCTGAAGAAGACCCAAGGCAATGGTGCCAGTAATGGTTTCTTCTTCCCCTCCACCATCAGTTTTGTGTATTAGTAAAGCAGAGCTACAAAGGATAAACCACTGGATTTTCAACATTACTTTTCCCTGGTCTTTGCCAGCAGTGAGGTAAACATATTTTAACCTTTGTTTTTTTTTTTTTTTTTCTTCTTCTCATTGATCAGCCAGAGCTTGCAGTAATTTCAAAAGAAGCAAGACAACCATTAATCTGAAAGTATATGATGTTGCTTGCCATTATGCTCTACCTACAGACACTGACGATGCTGGTGGACTAATTCCAAGGAGTCCATATAGGCTAACGTATGCTAGGCATTGATCTGTGTCTGTGGATGAGGTCCACCACTTCTCTGGGAAATCCACAGCTGGAAAATGAGTAAAAAGTCACTATCCCTACTATGAAAAGGCTAAGCTAGTGTACTTGAGGGTGCAGTATGCTTTGAGCTGATCAAACAGGTAGCTGCCACTTAACAGGGCGGTCCTGCCCACCCCCCAACCCCGCTCCTGCATCACTCCCCTTGCCTCTCTTGTGCCAGTGGTGGGGTTTCCCGGGTCAGGCAGGGAGCGAGCACAGGGGCCTGACACAGCAGGAAGCTGCTCAGTTGTTGCAGCTGCGCTACTTTGCTGCCAGTTTAGGTTGTATGTCCCCCCACCCCGTCCCCCAAATCAGTTCAGCGGGAGGTCAGCTGAGCTCCAGAGCTTGTGGCACACACATCTGGAGCAGGGCAGGAGTTTTGCCTCAGCCCTTGGACAACTGGTCATCAAATCAGTTCAGGCATAACACGAAAAATACTATCCCTACAGAATAATACAGAACACCTATATGGCTTCTCTGAATCGTCAAGGAGTGAATCCCTCACTGGTAGAAAAGAAAGTATTTCTGAAATTGCAGCTCAGTTAAAAAGTGAGACATCTCTTTGAGTTTGAGAAATAGCATGTAATTGTGTAATTAAAGGCTGGACCCCCGATACATAACAAAAGGAGCAAATTATGTTGGCCATTCAGTCTTCACTCCAGTGTTCTGACAGGCTTCCCTGTGCAGAAATGCTGTGGAATAACCACCTGAGTTTAAAAGTGTGATCCTCACCACAGGACAATTCATGTATTGTTGATCTTCCATTGGTCTTCCATTCAGAAAAGATGTTATGAGTAAAAGCCATAGTTTGCAAAAGGATTGCCTTGGTTCAGCTTGTGCTTTAATTTGAAGAAGTACAACCATAAACCTTGTCCTGTCCTGTCCTGTCCTGTCCTGTCCTGTCCTGTCCTGTCCTGTCCTGTCCTGTCCTGTCCTGTCCTCTCCTCTCCTCTCCTCTCCTCTCCTCTCCTCTCCTCTCCTCTCCTCTCCTCTCCTCTCCTCTCCTCTCCTCTCCTCTCCTCTGCTCTCCTCTCCCCTCCCCTCCCCTCCCCTCCCCTCCCCTCCCCTCCCCTCCTCTTCTCTCTCTGAAACCTGTGCTTGCTCTCTGGAGAATCCTGAACTTATATTCTTAACTTTCACACTGACATAAATCTAGGACATCTTCACCACAATGAGATTGGCGTACCACCCCTATAAACTCCTGACCTGTAAAACAAGGTAGAATTTGACAACTGACAACAATCTCCTTGTTGCACGTTTGGGGGTTTGGCATAGGTTCTGATCTCATTTGCAATCATAAACTGTTTTTGTTAATGAAGTGACATACGAATTGCTGCAGCATAGCCAAGGGGGAGTTTTTTGTTGTGTTAGGAAATTGTGTTGCACAAATACAATATAGTTATTTTTAATAAAAATAAAAGACTCAATGATATTTCATACTAATACAGAAATCAATTAATTCTCAGCAAAGACATATGTAAAAAAAAGAAATTAAAACACTGCTTCATGGTGTTTGTAGGGTGTTCAGGACAATATGGCTCCAATCTCATTTGAGGCACTCCTGTTATACACAGCAATAATCAAAGGAAAGAGGAGTACATTTTTTTTTTTTATCCTCTTGCCTCGTCCTTCTGTACTTAACAATATCTTGCCCTCAGAAGCGTGTCTTATGTACTTAAAGTCCTGGCTGTGCAACACAATTCTTGCGTGACCTTAGACAAATTCTTCACTTCCTCTGGGTACAATTTTTATTTATGCTCTTCTTACTTCAGCAAACTGCCCTGAAAGTAGAGACAACTCTTACCGCAATGCTATCAGTGATGCAGAGTGGCCTTGGCCCAAATGGGAATCGGTTTCCCACATATGAAATGGATTCACCAGTATTTTCTTCTGCTTGCTTTTGTCTGCTGTGTCCATTTAGGTGATGATGTGTCGGAGAAGGGGCAGTCTGGAACAGCACGCATGTGTTGTGTCTAGTGCTATGAGACTTATGCCTTTGGCTGAGGTCTCTAAGCACCACTGTAATGCAAATAACAACACCGCTGTGGTAGCGCAATGGAGGAGAGAAGCTTAGATTCTCAAATCCAAAAGTTTTTGAGGCGCAGAAGCCCATGGCAGGCAGGTCCCAGTGTGGCTGAGGGCTTTCCCTGCCTCCGAGGTGGGGCGGTCCTGATGGCTTTCCTGAGGCAGGGTAACATAGCATCCTTTTTTTAAAAAAACGGAGATGTCTGCATGTGGGCTATGAAATTACAGCCTTTAATAATGCTGGCCTGGTCTCAGTCAAGCAGATTATGTTTAGTGGCACCTAATCTTCTCCATGCCACTGGTGAGAAGGGCAGGGTGACCCCCATCCTCCCCTTCACACAGCCAGCAGGGCTGACACCATTTAAGCAGTTGGGGTGACAGGGGAGGCAGCAGGGCAGAGGACTCTTCATGCTGCCGCGGCTCCAGCTTCTGCCGGCTGGGTCACTGCCGGGCCCTGTGCTTGCAGGATGTTTTCCTGCCGCCGCCTGAACACAACAGCAGCATGGGATTCATTGCAATGCATCAGGAAAACAGCCCTGTCCTCTGTGGAAAATCCCAAAATGTTTGGCCAACTGGTGTTTGCCTTGTGCTTGTAGTTGAAAGGACAGGAAGGACAGACTGCCGCTTGCACATCCCAGGATATTTGGGTTAGTGCAGGTAATGCAAAAGCCAGTGAGAAGAGAACGCAGAGCACGATCCTGACTTTTGGATCTGTTGTTTACAGCCATACGTACGTTCACTGCATTCCTCTTTGCTGCGCAAGACTGGATTAATTTTCTATCACACTGTGGTTCCTGAAGGCAACATACTGCTACCAAAATAGCATTAAAAATAAAAATAAAACTAAGTCTTCCTGGTATTTTATGTCCAGGAAGATACCTCTGGGGCCAGGTTGAGTGCTACTGAAACTGAATCGCAGCTGAGAGATGTGGCCTGCTGCCCTTTCCAGGGGCTGAGAGATAACACATCCTCACTGCCACAGTTTGCGTGGTGGATAGGCTAGTGGAGTTTCCATGGCTTTTTGTGTGCAGTAGGTGTCATTAAAAACTCAACATTTGCGTCGGCTGCAGCACTCGGATGGTTACAGCTCCCAGGCACAGTGTGGTCAGGCAGTGACTTTATGTGGCAGTTCATGACTGACTTAAAGGCAGTGCTTTTTCTTGAGCAAAAAGAAAAACCATTTTGGGGGCACAGTAGCTGCAGGTCTCTGTGTGCAATGGCAGTGGTCACCTAGATCTGTAGAGCAAGAAGAAGAACAAATAACCTTGCCTGTCATGCTAATTTGTCTTGGCAATACCTCAACAGCTTTATCTAGTGGCTAAGGTCCTTAACCAGGTTGTGGACAACCACTTTTCTATTCCTAGTTAGGTGCAGACCTTGGGACTTTGGGGCATGCCTCAATGGTCTGTAAAGGGGGGTGTGATGATGCTAAAACTTCTCATGGATGTGTGCAGTGCTCAGGTATTACATGGATTCAAAGTTCCCAGGTCTCTCCTCAGTTATGATACACGAGCAGAAAGGTTTGGAGGGAGAGGTATTGTTGGTTAGAGCTATTGATCATGAAATGCATTACACCAGCCTGTCAGTGGCAGCCTGAGATGTCAAACTTGGTTGGAAAATGTCTTATCCCAAGTGCCCTCTACTTCTACCACCTTTTAGTAGTGGGGATGGGGGGAAGTGAAATAATGGTAAATGTGCAAAGATCTTATGGGCCAGGGTTGGCCAGCCAGTGTCTGTTCTTTCATTTTTTCTTTAAAACATTATTTTTACCATTGTCAGGTTGCCTACAAGACCAGCAGTCCCAAACCAGAGGAGCTGTTCAGTTTTATATAGACTGACTCAAGAAACATGATAGAAGACATTATTGCAGGAGCTACAGGTCTGAGTCAGAAAATTTGGTAAAATCCAGAATTAAGAGGTAAAATGTGCAGTGCACATTTTTCTCCGTGTAGCAGACCTGAACTGCTGCAAATTCTGATGATCCTGATCCTTTCCCTCCAAATATTGTCTACAGCTTCCTCACGAGGGGGAGCAGAGATGGAAGTGGTGGTCTCTTCTTTCTGGACGCAAGGGAATGGCTTAAAGCTGTGTCAGGGGAAGTTCAGGAAAAAGTTTTTCACTGAGAGGGTGGTCAAGCACTGGAACAACCTCCTCAGGGAAGTGGCCATGGTGCCAAGCCTGATGGTGTTCAAGAAGCATTCAGACAACACTCTTAGATATATGGTTTAATTTTTAGGTTGCCCTGTGCGGAGTCAGGAGTTGGACTTGATGATCCTCGTGGGTCCCTTCCAACTCAGGACAGTCTGTGATTCTGTGCTTCTATAAAATAATGCAGCTGAGTCCACTTCTAACGATAAGATTCATAATCAAAACTCTCATCCAGAAAAAAAACTAAAGTGTAAAATGGAGTTTGTTGTGGCTGACGTAGCACTCAAACTCAAAAATTACATATCTTCATGTAAACCCCACCTGTTTGAATATCTGTCAAACAGTTAATGGATCCAGGTAGTTTCTTACAGCTTTGCCATCCTTCCTTACACTAATAACCCTTCCCATGGTGCATGCGAGCCATTTGGTCTCCGTATTGTCCTCTAAAATTTTCAGATGGCATGCTACCAAGGCGTGACTGGAAGTGCATTCTTTCAGTAAAAACTCAGATCTTTTAATTCCTCATGAATGTGTTGCACTGACCTTGATCTTTGCAGTCAGCAGTCAATAGAGTAATGACTTTTGATCACCATTAACCCTGATTAGATTAGACCCACCAAGCTACTGCCTTCACTCCAGGATATGGGTTCACTAACATGGAGCTCTGTTCTATTGTGACTTTTGGTAGTCTCTCATGTTGGAGATTACAGAGCTTCCTGGGCGATCTCTCCTAACAGTTCCCAGGTCTGTCAGACATGTGATGGTCAGTTGATTTGAGCTCGATGAAGTGAGACTTGCAACACTGAGCGTGATGAGGTGAGACTGGAAGAAGTGAGAACCCAAACAGTTTGTGGAAATACTATCTTCTGTTTTCACAGTCTTCCTGTTTCTAGCTTGAATTGATTTATTTTTCACCTATTCTTTCCATTGAGGACATGGAGAATTCATCTACCCACTAATCAGGTGAGCTCTTTAGGTACTGCACTCTCCTTGGCTCAGTTTAGTCATTAGGTCTTCATCTGTCTACCTCATGTCCTGCACATTTGAGTGGGAAGCTGAGAAAAGACTAGCAGCTGGCTTGCAAGTTTGTCACTGTTATTTCATTTTATTAGCCTGAAATAAATTCTGAGGCCTCATGAAACATTTTATTTTGAAACGCTTTCTCTGTAAAGTGCTGTGTACATTTTTATGAACATTTCTGTTTTTTTACCAAGGAAAAGCAATCTTCTCCTCCCATATTTGTTATTTTTCAGCAACTGAAGCATTTAGGACAGAAAAACTTGTTTCTTTGGGAGGGCTAAAGAATTAGACAACATAAACAAAAATGTAAAATAGAATAAAAATGACATTAATATTTTTTACAGGACTACAGAACCATATTCTCACCATTACTAATGCCTGCTAGTTTCATAACTCTACTGAACAGAGAGAGAAATCCTTATTTTGAGTAACATATGTACAGGTTAAGTGGACTAAAAAGACCAAATATGAGAGACTAAGATTATAATTCTTATTTTGCATGGATGAGTCACAAGGCATCTAAATTAGTTGACCCCTCCCCTTCCCAAAATCATATGGATAGTAATGACCTGTTCATAAATGGACGCCTAACCAGACTACTGAAAGGCTGGCAAAGCTCAAGCTTTCTTCAGGCTCTAAGTCCTCTGTCTGAAAACTGTGTTTTGAAGAATTCACGAACTGATTTTAAAAATTATCTATAGTTTTTTTCCTGGGGAATGACAAACCCTTCACAATGTTTTCCCTTTCCAGGGTTTCCTACTCTGACAATTAGAAGATAAATAATTTCTGGATAAATCTATTTTTAATCCAGTATATCATGACTGAAATGCAGATCCTTTGCCACAGGATGTTCTTGAGAAAGCAGAACTGTGTGAGGCTTGACGAGGAACCTCCAATGGGAACATTTGCCAGATCTGTGGCAGAAGAGAATTCCAACAGTCAGTGCAAGTCAGAAAAACAGAACGGTATCTGAAAAAGAGTTGAAAGAAGCAAAAAAAAGAGTGAAGCAGATCCCTAGAAACTTACACAATGCTGTCCACCAGGAAACTTCCGCAAAAAGAGTGACCATAGAGTGGGAAAAGAAAAAAACCACAAACATTGCCTTTTACATGTTAACAATGTGCTAAGTCCTATAGCAAAAATATTCTAAAAGGTTTCATTGGGCTCAGAGGAACTTGTACATCCCCATGCTGCAGCACAGCACTGCATGTGGAGATTATCATGGTCCAAAAGCTGTGCTGTCCTGTTGACTCAAGCACAGTGCTATGTAGACATGATGTCCTTGTGCTACTCTGGGGACTCATACTGTGCCATTTTTCTTTGCGTGAACCACTTTTTTATTGGAAGAAAATATTACTAAAAACTCAGCACAGAGAATATCTCAAAGAAGCTGCAACACAATGGCTTCTGTAAGAGTTACTTCATGTAGGTAGGCTCATTTAAGACTTTGTACTTCAGTAGCCACCGTGAAACACTCAGGTGGGACAATAACATAATAATGAACCAAAACCATCAGCTTTTATTAAACATCATAGCATTCAAATATAGAAAGAGTCCTAACAGTCTACTGAAAGTTAGAACACCTTTAGATACCAGACACAATATCTGAGATGGCGCCTGGAAAAGCAATCAGGAGTGTGCCTTTCTGTGGGCAAATGCAACTCCCTCTGTTCACAAACATGAAAGCGGTACCTTGAAATGACTCCAAAGCTATAATGGTGTCATGAAAATGGAGCATAAATTCCTTGGTTAATCTAGGTGGCCAATTGGTGTGAAATGTCATGTAAGCTTAGTTTTAATGCCCATTGACATTTGTTTTGCAGTTTAGATTTTTTAGAATTTTTTTTTTCTTCTCCTAATACTCTTAAGTATCTTACAGAAAGTCTTTGAAATTAGATGCTGTGTGAAATTCAACCCCTTCTGGTTTTAAATTCATATATACATATATATATATATGGATTTCTTTTTTTGTGGACTATACACATATATAAATACTTAGTCAATAAAAAAAAGGCCAGTGTCCCGGATGCTAAGTTTTTCTGATTTAACAGCTGACTTAAAAGTGAAATTAGATTTCCTTCCATTTCCAGCCATTATCCATGGCGTAACTAAGCAACACCACCTTCATGTTATTGATGGAGCTGAGTGCACACAGATCTTGCTGACTGGGATAGGCATAACTACACTCCTCTTTAACCAGTAAACCCTGGATTTCAACAGGAATGATTTTCTGCTAGTGCTTGTGGAGCTGCTGATGCAGAATCATTGATGTGGAGCTGCTTGGAGGTGTGTTCTTCAGTGCAAGGCTCTTCTATCTCCACCCATCTACATGCAGTTCTTATTCTTAAGTGGTTTAAAAGTCATGTAAATTGCTATGCAAAGCCTCACTGGAGGTAATTAGGCTTCTATAAGTATGAAATATACCTCATTTAGACCTGTAAAGTCAGGGAAATAATAAAACAGTTGGCATTCTCCTCTCTTCTGCCACACACGAGAAGCATATTTCATCTCTTCTGCCACTGTTTCATCTCACTGGCCACTTTCTCCATTCTTATCTCTGGCCCTTCTGGCAAAATGTCTTTTTCTCCCTTTAATGTCTCTTCTTCAAGCACCTGTTTCCAAATCAGCATTTCTGAATACAACATACTCCTGCACAGGGTGTAGCAGAGCTGGAGGAAAAAAAGCAACCTAATAAAGGTTTGCACATCAAATTGGGCAGAATTAAGGATGGTGTGATACAGCATCCAGGGTCCCCAAACAACCATAAATGTTTTTCAGATGAGGCACTGCACAGGGCTGAGGTGGGTGAGTCCCACTGGTGAGTCTCTGCTCATGGTCTTTGCCTAACTCTCCTGGAAATAGAAATGCTAGGGTTTTGGATAGAGTCAGGTGGGTCCAATCAAGTTTGTTATTTTGGCCTCAATATTGACATGGCTGGAGTTGGCACACATCTGAGACGGCAGTAGCAGCTCCAGGCAGGGCATGTGGGTCTGTCTTGGAAGAGATAGGAAGGTGGGAAGGAAAGGAATTAATGGTGCCAAGCAAGGCATGGAGCACTACTGGTTCTCTGAGCATGGCCCAGCTACCCACAGTAGACTATGGGAGGTATGTCATGTTCGTAGTTGTGGGAGGGGAGGAGAGAGTGTCATATGTGAGTTGATGGCCTGAAGATGCATTTCCTTGATTTTGTGGATTTGTGCTGGGGATGTTATTCTCCACCTTCAGTTGTCTCAGAGAATGCTTGGCAGATAGATTAAAAAATTAATTTTGAAGACTGTAGAGGGATGTCAGTCAAAGGCAATAAAGAAAAACAAGGGAGCTTCTTTCTGAGTGAGGAATGATGATCTGAAGATGACTAACTGAAGCATGAAGGCTTGATATTGCAAGGGTTTGGGTCCTGTGCCTCTCATTCAGTAAAGAGCACTTAGTCAACTTTAAGTGTGTATCTGCTTGCACTGGAGTCAATGGTAACATTCACAGGTTTAAAGTTCAGCAGCTGCTGTGGAATGATAGCCAGAATTCATCCTCTAGCACCCACCTTAAAAGAGGGAGGGTGCAGACTCTCTAAATATCAGTGGGATCCACAGAAGAGGTCAAGCTAAGACAAAACACATTCCCCGGATAAGGTCTATCTGTCTGAAATTTCTGACCTGAGTTTTCTAAGCCCAGTAAATGTATACTCACTAATGCAAAATTCCATGCTGGCTAAATGGAGTTTGGTTAATTTTCTGCTATGAAAGCATTTAAATTTTAACAATAGCTGTCACTCCCAATATAATACAGAAATAGTTTATTACTATAGGCCTTAAAACACTAGTCTGATAAATATTTATATTACTTATTTTAAGTTAAAAGCTTGGTTATGAATTGTTTTCATTCCAGCAGTGTAAACATCCTTCTAGAGTATGCACTGTAATGTTGAGATTGAAGTCACCCACCCTATTTGCTTGGTCTTATTTTATCAGTGCAAAAATATTCTTTAGTGGATGCTGATAAAACTATTTTTACCACTTTCACTGTACCAGTGCTCTTCTATTCTGTACAATACAGAAGGGAAAAATAATGTTAGGTACCTATGGCAAATGAGCATTCAGTCAGCAAAAAAAGCTTCAGTTCTTTATTTGTCATATGTTATTTTATTTTAAATAGAAATTTGAACATGAGAACATAAAACCTTCTTTGCAAGGGGCATTTTCCTGGTGATACATGGATTTTGCTTATTGTTTAGTTAAGATTTTATGCTTATTTCATAAAGAAAACTCAGCTTTATAAAATGAGAAACAAAAGCTATTTAAGGTGTGTGAAATGAGGTACCAGCATAAATAGCCTCAGCTCTGAATTGACGAGCAGTAATAGATAAATAACTCTATATGGGTTTTGAACTGGAATCCCAGCCATATTCATGTGGTGAAAGGGAAGGATTTGAATGATGGCAGCAGAATGCAAGCCTCCCCAGTATCATCGGAGTCTGAAGTGGCTGTAAAAATTCAGGCAGTCATTTAATAAAAACACCTCTTTTACTATGGAGGCTGTAAATTATACAAGCCTGTCAAGTTACAGCTCTGCCTTTGTGCTCAGCACGATTGTAATGTTCTCAGTCCATAATTTAGAAAAGGATTAAAGTTCTCCAATGCTCTGCTGTTTTTACAATGTTTTGGTGATAATAAGATTACCTCAGCCTCCCTCTCTCATGTGAAAATGTCGCTAGAAAGACATACCATATATGAAAGTGGGGTTTTCTCACACACATGCATATATATGAGAGGAAGAAAATACATGACAGTGGTGTCTGGCATCAAAATCTTATTGTAGGGCTGGAGATGCCTCATTACTCATAGATGTTGAAGACATGCAGCTAATTTATGGATTTGCTCTGTACAAGTGCTGGTAAGTCTTTAGGGTCATGTCAGTAAGGTTTCTTCTAAACCTAAATCTTCTAAACAAAGTTTTTTAAAAAAAAGTTTTTAAAAAGCTTGCAAAGACTACAGAGCTTTTAGAGGACCTATTGCTTGGAAAACCAAGTTTCTGTACTTACCAGGACTCCAACTTCACAAGCCTCAGAAGGAGAAAAACATTACAACTGGTGTATGTCAGAAAGTTACAGCAAAGTAGATTGTCTATCAAAATAAAGTTGTGTTTTTAAAAGCCTAGTGTCAGTGGATAGTCTGGGGATGGATAAAATGATACATGATCTGTTGGTGATCTGGGAATTCCCTATTTTTTAGGAAGCTCTGATTTCTCTCATTATTTGCCTCAGCATATCAGGCCTTCAGTCTGCCACTGGGCTTGGACTCCCTCTTGCTGGTTCTGCAGTTCTGGCTGCTGTAGCTTTTCGGGTGTGTGAGTATTTTATTTTTGAAGAAACTGGAAAAATATTCCCTGACAAGTCAGTTTTGTTTTGTTTTGTTTTGTTTTTTCCAAAGATGACACTATGAAGCCACATGAAGATTAGGCAGAGGTCTTGTGGTGGACAGATTGGAGAGCAAAAGTGCTGGAGAGTTAAAGAGGCATGAAAGACAAAATTTGTCATATGCTGCTTCAGTATTGCTCTGATTATCTCTACCACATACCAGAAATAGTTAGGTTTTGATTTCCATGCAAAAACTCGTGTTAATACTGTTTGCTTGAATTGTTTAAGAAAAGGAGAGGATTCTAGGAGATATCAAAGCCCTAGTCCTCACCTACAGCCAGAGCCTACAGCCTGTATTATACAGGAAAAATAGGGCCACAAAAAGACATTAAATTCTTTGTGTTCTTAAGATCCAGGCGCAGGCAGCTCCCGTGGAGTTAGCTATTATTTCAGCTATGCCCTGTATGAATGACCCCAGAAAGCAATTCTATCAGGAAGGCTGGACTGTCGTCCATGAACATCTTGATCATGCCTCTTTTTCCTTCCACCTTGCTACTGGGGAAGGGAACTGAACAACTCAGCCACTTTTAGTCCCCAGTACTCACCCCAGGCTGGACGAAGAGCAGTTTCATGCAGTACATTGTAGATAACTGTGGTGTCACTGAGTTGTTGTCAGGTGTAACTTTGCCTTCAAAAACCACAGTCTATTCCTCTGGTGTGGAACAGCCAGCTCTCAGAGCCGTGCAGCTGCCTGCTTCAGTACTGCTGGCCTGGTTGTCCCTTACACACTCTTTGCATGCAGGTGCAAAGGAAAATCTGTCTGTGGTGACACTGAAGTCTGCAGTGGACCATGATGGAGTTGAACGAGCTGGAATGCTGTGCCCACTGGCTGGAAAACTCCTTGGGCGAGCACTTCAGATACCGCTCAAAACAGTAGTGTATATCTCTGCAGCTGGGAAACTGGAGGTGGCTGTAGGAAGAGAGGCCTGGGAAGGAAATAGGGATGGACCACACTAGGCATGAAGCAGAAGACCATCCTTTCTGTACAACCTCTGGGAAGAACTATCCTTATAGATCCCCATCTGTTTATTTCTGTACCTTCAGGCCAAGGCATTGAGCTGGCATCAGCCTTTCTGCTCTCCCTCTTGTCTCTCTCTGCGTGCACTGTATCTGAAGCCATAGTTCCAGCCAACATGACCAGATCACCCTAGCTTGAGGTAGGTTGAGTCAATATGTGCACCAGGTGCCACTGCTGCATGTGTTCCTCCTGGAAGAGGAGCAAGGTGAAGTTTGACAAACTGGTGCAAGTCCCGCAAAGGGCCTCTGGGATGGTCAGGGGCTGGAGCATGTGTTGTATGAGGGGAGGCTGAGAGCACTGGGTTTGTTCAGCCTGGAGAAGACTCAGATGGATCTAGGTGCAGTCTTCCACTGGCTAAAGGGGAGTTATAGAAAAGGCAGAACCAGATTCTTCTCAGAAGTGTACAGAGAAAGGACCAGAGGCAAGGGACACGTGTTGCAACAAGAAAAATTCTGATTTTTTTAATTAGGAAAAATTCTTCCCTGTGACAGTGGTGCAGCACAGGAGCAGGAGTCCAGGGAAGCTGAAGGATACCCATCCTTGGACATTGTCAAGCTTGACTGGACAAGGCCCTGTGATATGTCATCTAGCTTTGGAATTAGCCCTGCTGTGAGCAAGGGGTTGGACTAGGGACCTCCGGCGGTCCCTCCACACTTGAATTATTCAATGAGTCAAAGTTTGCGCAGATTGTTCTAGGTCCTCCAGAGCTGCTTTCCACCTTGAATCGCCACTCCTGACGCATGCTGCTCTGGGGTTGCTTAGTCAGTTAGAGCTTACAGATATTGCTGCAGTGTGTGCAACGCATGATATCAGCTACAAAAGAAAACCTGCCTTATTCCCCCTGGTTATTCCTATCTAAAAGTTTTTTTCCTAAACAGTAAGCTAGGAAAATATAAAAGCAGCTCATTTTTGTATACTTCCTTGTCATCGCCTCTGCTTCCCTCACCCAGAAATCTCTTGAAAACTTTGTTCAGTCAGCCTCAAGTTTCCTAAAAGGACATTCCGTGTTGGGATAATATCATGCCTGTGAAAGTTCAGGCTGATTATTTTTCATCTAGAGGGAGAGTCAAAATTTGGCTTATAATGGAGGTCTTGTTTCAAACAACGATGAAAGAATTTAGCATTTATGACATCAGTGGGGTGGCATGGGTGTGGAGTCGCATGCTAGCGGGGGGAAGCTGGGTTCTTCTTTGCACCAGTGGTTTTGTGAAGGAGTCTTTCACTGATGGAGGTTTATTCAAGCCCACCTAAACACATGTACATATTTATTTACTAAAGCAAACCAGACTACAAATGGGACCAAAATCCACATTTAAACATCCCTACAAGCAACCCCTCTATGACAAATTCTTTCTCCAGCCCTGCTTAAGAAAAAGCCTGGGAGAGTTTATTTTCCTGAGGCTTTACAACTCATTGTTTTCCACAAAAGCACCCCTCTGCTTTTCCAAGAGTAAGGATAATTCTGTGGCTAAAGCACATGACTAGGACTTGGGGTTTTCTTCCCAGCTGTTGCACAGACTTCTTGTGTGTCCTTGAGTAAATCTGATTAATCTCGCTGCACATCTGTAAAATGGATGCAGTGCTCTTTTTTCTCCATTCACAGGAGCTGATGTGAGCCTTTTAGACCTTTACAAGACAACCGGATAGAAATGGAAAGAAATATGCATGCAATTTTGTGTACAAGTGTGTGTGCTAATTGAGGAAACAGTGGAAAATTTTCTGCCAGAATATATTCGACAGAGCAGCTTATTAATTCTGTAGAAGGTTGGATGCAAACTCTGTTTCTGGAAAGCTTATGGGGTTTTCCTCCCAAACTGAAGAGGCTGTTTGTTTGAGTGAGTCGGGGTTTTTTTTTTTTTAATGACAAGGAGAAAACTCCAAGTTACTTTTTTAGTGAAAATGAGAAAACCTTGTTCTGTCATTATGATTTTTTTTAAAGGGGGAAGTACCTCTTCCCAGCTACCTATACCCCACCCATGTTATGGGAAAAGCAATGTCATTCTACCTAAATGCAGGCACTCTCAGGGCTGGGAAGTGACTGAACAAATGAACATCCAGCTCCGTCCCATCGTACTTGCTCAGTAGGCAGATATGCTGGATTTGTTTTGTCACCAGGGTCAGTGTACAGCCCTGTACCTCATCATCCACTTCTGAACCCTGCAGCGAGGAGACAGTGATTACCACCTTCCTGTGATTGTCTGTCATGCTTGCCATCCTTGTCCTTTGAGTACTTCACAAATATCGACAGAGATACTTTCAGGAAAAACTATCTACTACCACATGCATTTTCTGGCTGAGAGTTGAAGTTACAACATTGTCAAAGGTGTCCCCAGATGTGTGGTGTCCTGCTAGAGGCAAATCTGGCTTGAATTTGAAGGAACTACGTATGTTGAAAAAACAATATAGCATGAATATATTCAACCCTCTGCACTTTAAAGAGTATAACCACAGCAATTCATTAGGGGCAAGAGTTTTTAAACTGACCAGTGAACTTCTGTGCCTTGCTTCCAGCTGTTCATAATGTGATACGTCGGAGGGACTAGATTTTCTGTGTGTTGCATGTTCACAGCTGAAATTGGATTCTTCTGACAATGGGGCTCCTTTAGATTAATTCAAGATTAGGTTCTGAAAATAGTATCCAAAATTACTAGCTGAATTGAAAAATTAAAAAAATATGATAAAAATTTTGAAACAATCTTATTTTTCAATTTATATTTTCCCTTCAGAATCTTTTATAAAAATTTTTATCAGTTGTTGTGTGGTGGAAAACATTAGTAAAAAATGGGGCCAGCTTGGTCACATCATGAGATTTAAAAGAAAATGTTTTTTTAAATAATTTTTGAAAGTTATAAACCACTTACAAAATTACAAGTCTTAAAAAAGGTGTTTGCATTTTTGTGATAGTAAATTCCCATTAATTTTGAAAGACTATAATCTGCACCCCACACTTTAAAGCATAAGCATAAGAAATATTGTCAGTGCCAAAAGTTCAGGCTGCAAGTATTTACGGGAGTGGCTGAAAAATGAGATTTAGAAAGTAGTTCAAGTTCTGTTCACATTTTTCAGTTTTCATTCATCTCCTGTTACATTTTTAAGCTTTTTCATCAACAACAAGGACTGAAGATTCACTTAAAGAATACCAGTGTGTTGTTTATGTCACCACATATCTTCAGGAGCTGGAAATTTAAACAGAAGGGTATCATGAAGTCATGATAAATCCCGTGCATTAGCAAAATTGCCTTCACTGCAATGTGTAGCTGTCTCTATTTCTAACATTTTAACTCAATACTGTACACGGATGATCCTGTTCCTGCTGACAATGATTACAGACTCCCCATTGACTTGTGCAGGAGCAAGATGGGAATATTTCAGACATGGTTTTATGAAAAAAATCCCAACGGAAAAATATGCCTCATGGGTTAGATACTAGCTCAAGACTCAGAAGGTTATTTCTGCACTTTGCATTCACACAGCCTTCTTGTGTGATCTTGAGCAAGCCTTTGAAGGTGACCGTGTAACCCTGTGCCTGTGTTCCTGCATGACATCTTTTGTAGGAGTTCAGGAGATGTAGCTCAGCCTGAGGACTGGTGGTTAGGGGGTGTTGGTGGGACTGGTGGTGGAGTGGGGCAGAGTTTGGGAAGAGAGCTGTTTCTAACCCCCTTGCAGAGTGGGCTGACAAGCATGGATCCAGGGTGTACGTGGTCCTGGGTGCACGTTCACCCAGGACTTGCTCCATCCCTGTATCAGCACTGCAGAACTGAGTGTTGCTAGTATCCCCTTTGAGATAATATCACCCCCCTTCAGCTCTGAGTGTGCTGGTCTATCCATCAGCTGCAGATTACACCAATTCCTTTCTTCCACTCTGTTTCTTTGGGTTACCAGGGATTTTGAGATTGTATCCTAACTTCACTGGGGCAGGCAGTCACCATGATCCAAAGCTGTCTCTTTATGTTGCACCCCCTCATGCCTGGGTGAGTTGTTCCAGTGGATAACTCTCCTTAGAGTAGGCATTTTACTCCTAGCCTAAACGTATCTCTTTTCACATGTCACCTTGCTATCTGAGGTTTTAGACTTGCTTGCTAGGTGAGAGCTCTGTGGTCTTTCCATGCAAGCACTTAGAAACCTTTGCCTGGGCACATCTTCCTGGAGAAAATAAACAGACTGAAGTTGCTCAAGTGTTTTGCAAGGGCTGGCTCAAGGCATCCTGGTACTGCAGGCAGAGCTGAGCTTTCTCATTTTGTGGGGGGCAGTGGACATTTTTGTCCAGGGAAGGGGAAGACTAGGGAAAAGGGCTGAAGCTAGGGCAGGAGAGACCCACCTCCTGGCACACTCACGGCTGTGCCACATGGCCTGCCTTCTCCCTCAGTGGCAGTGGCAGCAGCCAGCCTGGCACAGGCAGAGCAGATCTGGTGCTGCCTGTGGTTGTCTGCTCTCTTAGGTGGTAACTGCCTGCTTTGCCTACGGTGAGATCCAGCTCTAGTCTCATTGCAGGTATTCAGGACTGCTGCAGCTCCTTTCTGAACCATTCCCAGCTTTTTAATGTCCTGTTTTAATAAGCCCCAAACAGCAACACCACATTCAGTGGCAACAGGTCTTTCCCTGTTCTTCCTTGCTCTTCTCCCACCTAAATCTCATTTACCAATTACTTCACCACTTGGGGGTTATGTGTTCAACCAAAGCCCCTGGCAGAAAACCTTTCTGATGCATCGCTGTGTCCCAGTTACGCTCCTATTAGTGTGCATGCTGAGTCACATGCCTACAACATGAATTGCTCATCGCTCCCGTTTTAAGCCCAGACCTGCAAAGTGTACCACACAAGCTGATCCCTCAGACCAGGTGGAGCCCCAGCGACCCAATTTGGGTGCTGTACCAGTCCCAGGGCCTTTTTCCAGGATCAGAGGCTTAGTACAACATTTAAAGCTTTGCTTATTTTGACAGTCAGCAATTGCCAAGCCAATAATCTGTTTGTTTCTTTATCAAGCAGACTAATAAATGGTGCTGCGTTGCTAAATCTGTCTAAAGGGGAGAGACGGCCTTTAGTCTTATTAGCATCTTATATCAGCCTGTCTTAACCCAGCCAAGTATATTTACATGAAATAATGGAATGAGTTTTGCAAATTTCTTCCCCCCTTTTTTATTATAAGTGACTGTCTAGCCAAGTTCATTTCCTCTTCTGTCTGAGCTCCTCTCTGAAATATATTATCCCACTTATTAAAAGCCAATAGCACTGTGCTTGCTTTTCTTCCATCCTCTCAGAAGAAGGGGCATGCAGGGGATGCTTGGATTAAGTGAGTGGGGCACCCCAGAGCTGGGATTCTTTATGAATGAGCTCATATCCTCTCTCCGTATGATAAGAGGAATGCCGTTTGCATCCCAGAGTTGACTACATAAACATACACACACTTGGACGGGTGAGCGTTTAGCCTGAGCATAAACTGCAATTGTCAAACAAAGATCTGACTGACAAGGGATCATCTGCCAAGCCCTCTGCATGGGCAGACTGCGGCCACTGCTCGGTGGCGATGGTCCCTTCATTCCTGGTGAAATCCATCCCTGCCGGGAGGGGGAGGGGGAGGAAGGCAGAGGATATGACAGATCCCTGTTTGCATTCTTCAGAGAGAGCAGCTGCAATTGTCTTACTACAGTATGTCAACATGAAATTATGACAAATCAGGCAGGGATGTACTAGCAGATGAAAACAATAAGGAGGAAGCAGAGCAGAGGGAAGTTGGGAAGAATAAACTATACCTAAAACTCTGGAGGCTGATACCATCCTGGTGGAAAATGCCTCTGAAAATGTAGTAGGACTGAAGACTGGTGGTATGCCTGGACATGACTCAAGGAGCATATACTGAGTTTTCAGATTGGTTTAAATCTGCCTCTAAAATACTACCTTTTTTTTTTTTTTTTTTACATTCCATAGGAACCTTTCAAAAATTAACCTGAGAGTAGCAGGAAAAAGGCTAGTCTGTCACCTTTTCCTGTAAATGGGACACAGTCAGGATCCTCACAGAGCCAGCTGAGCACCCAGCACTCTCACACTGTATGTGATGCCAGGCTCTGACCTTGGCAAAGGTAAGGAAACCTCCCCAGCCTCCACGGTTACATGTACACAGCCACTAAGAATGAAGAAAAAAGAAAAGGGATTTCCTACCCACGCCCCTCCTTTTTTTTTCTTTTCTTTTTTATTAAAAATGTTATTGTTTGATAGCAAAGGGAGAACTACCAGGAGGAAGGCTTCAGCTTCCTGCTTGCCTCCTCCTTTCTATCTAACAGAAGTCCTTGAAATGGGATGCAATGAATGTTTCCTTTATTAAAAACTGAGCCTTCTCCAACCCACACAGTTTCACAACACTTGATAGAATGCACATTTTTCCAGTGTCTCTTTTTTTTTTTTAAACAATGTCCAACAATAAAAAAAGTCAGTAATGGGGCCATATTCAGCATTAGTGTAATTGGGAGCAGCTCCCTCTGGTCTCAATAGGAGGTGCGCTCACTTTCACCAGAGCAGGATTTGCTAGCTCGTGGGCACCTCATATTTGGGATTGTTACTAGTATCTACTAAGAGTGGCCTATAAACTTCCTCAGATTTGTGAGTCTATTGATACAGTGCTGTGCAGCTTGGCTGCAAAAGAAAGAAGGAAAAAGGCAGTGAACACAGGATTTTTAAGTAAAAGCTGGCTTTATTTCCCTCCACCCAGGTTCTGCTGCCTCTCTGCCTGCTGTAGCTGGCTGGCACCTCTGAGGAAGCTGCCATGTCACACCTCACTGGAGTCGGGGAGAACATGGTGGGTTTGCTCTGGAGGGTGGAGGGTGCATGAAAATATTTTCTGTGGTTTCAGTTTGCATGTCTGCATGGAAAAGTCTAGTGAAATGTAATAGGTATGAATCCAGGAGGGTCCACAGAAATGTGTGAGGACAGATTTCAAAGAAACCAGTGCAAAAACCCCAAAACCTTTTCAGGGGAAGGAATATTCCCAATAAGCTTTCAAAATCTGTAATATTTTTTTCTATTAAATTCCACAGGAGTTTTCCATAGGGCTGGTTCCAACTTCCCCTCTTCCAGGCTCTAAGCCTTAGATTTTAATGAACTGAAAGAGCTTTGCTCTGTGCTCACTTATGTTGCATCTGTCATCAGTGGCACTTCTCTAGCTGCACTGAAACCCTTCTGTGCTTGCACCACTCTTCTGAGGCAGTGTGAAGTCCTCGGTCTTGGAGGGATATGTGAGTGAAAGAACTGCCTTTCACCTAATTTAGACTTTGAAACTTCAATATGACAAACGTATCCTGCAAGAGCATATCCTTCCTGTTGGGTTTACTTCCATTCTGCAGATCCTTGGCACCCACAGCCATCTCCTGCTGGAGATGGTAAAGCCAATGATGCTCATGCAATGGATGGCGAGGGAGCCCCATCCAGACCAGCAGCCTGGTGCCTGGGCTCCTCTGGCCAGAGGAGACTAGTATGGCTGCACTGTCCAACTGGGTTGTGATGGTGCACCTGGAATCAAACCAATGTCATGTTTATTATTAGGTGCCGCTTTCTGAAAGGCTTAATGAAGCTGACTTCCTTCTTTGAATGCTTGAATTAAGTTAGTAGTATGGTCCCCATATTGCTCGCTCATGGAGAAAGATGCTGGGTTGCCAGGCATTACAAAGCACACAGGGCCAGAGGTAAACATGAGTTCCTCTGGCTGGAGCTGGGACAAGACTGCAGGGCTATGAGGCAATATGAAGCAGGATCTTGGCAGCCCACAGGCAGTTGTATGGTTGGAAACCCACAGAGTTGTGTAGCTGTTCCTGCCAGTTGCATGAGACCTCACGATGCTGAAGTATTGCATGGCATGAGGCATTCCTCCAAGACAGCCATTTAAGGTGTGGTGAGGTGGTGCTGAACATCATCAGAACTTGTTTCTCACATGTCCTCTCCTTGTGAAATTTTGCTGCTGTTTTCCCATCGGTGGGGAAATTCCCCTACCGCTGATAGGGGAAAAAAAAAGCCTCTCTCTTGCCTTTTTGACAAGTAATAGCAAAAAGCCATTGCCCATGCTCTGTGCTTTCCTGTATTCAACTTTTATTTCGTCTGCAACCAGATTTATTGCATTTCTTTTTATTCCTCCTTTCCTCATAGCTTCAAATGATGCAGACTTGTCAGGCTTTTTTCTTGTGAATCTCATGTGAATGTAGATATATTCTTGCTAATGTGGTCTTAAACTTGAAGGTTACAGTCGCATGCTGCATTCTGGTTCCTTTGTTTTGCTCTCACTGTATAAAAGAAAATGGATTTGAGAGGGAATTTTTAGCAAGATATATCTCCCTGTCTGTGATGAGACATAAGCACAAATGTATGCTGAGAAGCTTAGCAGAAGAATTGGAAGAGGTGCAAGCTCAGGAAGGCAGGCAGTGTGAAATGATCATATACAGCCCATCTAAAAAGCATCTTACAAAGAAGGATCAGAGTCAGCATTATCTTTAAAAGGTCAGGTCTCCTTAGTTTGACCTAATGTGCTACCTGCTAGGCTGTCACAAGTTACATTAGTCCAAAGATTGTTCTTCAGATCTTACTTCCCAAGACCATTCCTGTATTCCTCTGATGATTAATCTGATGAGTTAATGTAAAAATACACAAGACTAAAGACAAAGACTGCTCCCTAACCCTGCCCTAATTCTTGAACTTTCTTCCTTCATGTGCTTTTGTTTCAGCCTTGGGAATCTCCAGTCTTTGCTCTCTGGAGCCCGTTATCACAAGGGAAAGTCATGGTACTTTTGCCATGAACTCATTCTGTGCATGTGCTGTAAACCTGGTGCTCCAGGGAGCATGCAGGTAGAGAAAAACTGCAGTCTGTATGTGGAGTAGCCCGTCAAGGGGCAGGGGGTTTCCTGTGCCCAGCTGAACCTCCTTTGGGACTGAATGAGACAAATGGGCAGCTTGGTGACAAAGATCAGAGACCAAGCAGAAGTGAAGTCTCAAACCCAACCTCCGAAGTCTATACTTGACACAGTCCCATCAAGCTGAGTGTGGGAACACTGTGGTATCACCCCCTCTTGATGTTTGGGAAGAGAAGCACAGATGCACTGAATGACTTGATCAGACACACAGGAAACCTACAGAGGACCTAGGAACTGCACCCATTTCGGAAGTCTCTGTCCAGTGCTTTACCGTAAGACCGATATTCCTCTCAGAAGAGTTTTCCCAGGGTCTCACAGTCTGCACTGCTAACATTTACTGTAATGAAATTGGTTTAGAAATAATGACTTTTATTCTGAAAATTTGATGGCAGCAGAGGGGAAGCCCTGCACATGGTAGGTGAAGAAATGAGAATGTCTAACCAGAGGATTAGCAGAATAGGTGTTTTATCTGCAACATTTTCAGTTTTGCTTAATAATACTAACTACCCTTTGATGTACACTTTAATTGCAAGCAATGAGTGCATCAGTGCCTTTTACTTTCAATTTGAATCACAAGTAATTTTAACCTGATTGTAGTCTCACGAGGCACCTACCCACTTTATTCCACACTTATGTGAGCAAATTCCTAGTATCTAATGATGCCTCCATATTCTACTCCTTAAATGGGGGCATAGAATATCACTGTCAAAATGCATGCATATCTCGATTTATTTCTGAAGTTTGTAGAATAGCAGAAGTCACAAAATAAGCTTGAAATTGTGAGGGTGCATGGTGGATGATAATGCATTTAGCACGTGATAATGAAAGCAGATAAATATCTCTGGATGTTTCTGTGAGGCAGTATTGCACTTTCAGCAGCAGTTGGTAATTTACAAAGAGGAATTACCCTTCTTTCCCTATTGGTAAATCTGGTGGAATAATAATGTGATGATGATGATGATAATAATAATATTAATAATAACATTAATATTTTTATTAGTTTGCTTGCTGCTAAGCTATTGTCCGCTTGTCAGTATGTTTTTAGAAACCTGCAATGAACAGGGCAAGTCACTGGAAAGCTGTTGAATGATTCCAAAGATGCTTTACACAGGAATTTGGGTTTCTCCCAGAGTTTACAAATCCTATCCTGTACTGTCCTTTTCACTAAATAAGTCCCACTGGAACTGTCTGAACAAGCCCCATGAGCCAGACCCACTTGTATAAATAAAGTTGTGCAAGGTAGGAAAGTACACTTGCAGGTAGGTAGTTCCTTTTCTTGCTCTCTTCTTCAGGATCCTTAATATTGCAGACTACCAGACTTTTTTACTTTTTTTTTTCTTTTTTGCCTTGGTGAATTTTGGGGTGGCAGCAAAACCTGAAACCTCTGAGCTGTAAGCAGACAGTATTGAATGAGAAAACCTCATGCCCTACTTCCCTCTGATAGGGCATGCTCTAGGGCTCAACTGGGTCTCCCACAATCCGGTGCTTAGAGTTGCTTGGTGCATCACATGTCCTGAAAGCCACAGGCAACAGGACTCCAGAGAGGTGGAGTGAGTGACCTGTGCTGCTTGCTGGTCAGCAGGAGAGCTCTGAGAAAAACTCAGGTCACAATCTCATTGTAAAGGTATGGGAGGCAATCGGTCCAGTCTCAGAAAGAGGGGTGGTCACACGGCAAGCCCTACTCTTCCTGTGTGTGAGTAGAAAGGTGCAGGATTGATATTTAACTCCATAATTACCTGCCTATCTCTGGAGAAGTCACTTAATGTCCTTGTGATCTAGTTTCCTCATCTGTAAAATGGGATAAGAACAAATCCTGTGAGAAACACTGTACTCTGCTGGTGATTCAGTTCCAATTTCCCTTCTCAGACCGCTCTCTTCTTGCCCATCCACTCCTAGAGCCTCTCTCAAGACCTGATGTCCCAAATCAATACCGACTCTTAACTCTCCTTTTCCCACAACAAGTCCTGGCTGCTTGTCCCAGCCCAGTTTCTCCTTCATGGTGAGCTCCAATCTCCTTTCCTTATTCCTCACTCTGTCCTCATATCCAACTCTGTCTCCTTGTTCCAGTCTTTTTTTTTTTTGTCTGGTTCCGTCATGCTGTTTCTATTTCATCTGCTCCCTTCTTGGTCTCCTGATCACTAGTCTCTTTCCCCTCGCTCTGCTGGAGTGGCAGCCAGACCACCCCAGCTGAGCCTGAGAAAGAGCCTTTGGTTCCCCTCGGTGTGGCTCAGGCTGCTCAGCAGAGGCAGCCACAGGGAAAGTTGGGGTTCATTCCTGTTTTCCTGGTGAGGCGTGAGGAGGACCTTCTGCTCCCTTGGGTCTGTGCATGCACAGACAGGTCTCAGGGGAGGGCTGCAAGGAATTGGGACTTGGTAAGGATGGACTCTTTGAAAATGTCAACTCAAAAATCACCACATAGATACTTTTTTTAGACGTGGTCAAGACAACCTGGCTTTCTGCCTCTTTGTTCTTACAAACAGCTAAACTATTTTTGCTAACGCCTAGGAAAAAAAACAACCAACAGTTAAACCCCAGGATACCCCTCTCCACTATGGCCAAATGTCTTGCACAGGTAATACTCAAACTTAGTAACGTGGCAAAGTGCTAAGCCACTGAAAGCAAGGTCTTATCTGCTAACAGTGCTTACAACAAGTGATGTTTCTACATGCAGAGCAAGTAAGTATCTTACTTCTGGCTGCCCCTAGATGAGCACAGCACTTTTATACCATGTTTCCACAGGGCGAGGTCTCTTCTGGTCACCTGCAGCACCCTTCCATTCCCGTGAGTCATCACAACAGCATGAGGAGATGGTGCCAGCATGCATGGGGGAGGGCTGAAAGGAAAAGTTAACTGTAGTCTTATAGGTTTGAGAAGATCTGTTCCTGATCTGGGCTATTTTTTAATTCTTTCCAAGCCCCAAAAACCTTGATCAGCACTGATGACATAATTTGTGCTCAGCTTCCAGTTTCTATTGTTTCTGTGACCACCTGATTATTTGCTCTTTCTTGCTTGCAGCTGCGTCTCTACACCTTCTCTGGAGGAAACAGCTGCCACTTGTCTTTTCCTGTGCCAGGATGCTAGTACTTTTGTCTCCATTTGGTCCATACTGAAGGCAATTTGCCTGACACACTGAGGTGGGTCCATCACCTTTGACAAGAGCAGAGCTGGGGCCTCCTGTTCTTCCGTCTTTGTTTGTTTGTTTGTTTCTTTCTTTCTTTCACTCTTTCTCTCTTCCCAGCAGGCTGTGGCATTGCTACTAAAAAGAGTAATAAGAGTGAAAAAAGGATGTGGAAAGAATGTGCTTCAGTAAAAGAAGAGCAGAATAACATCTCATTTTCCTGAATGAGTGGCAAAAATACCTTGTTTCTTCAAAATCATCCCATTCCTGCCACAGAGACTCACAATCACTATGTACACTGCAGTGCAGACACCAAGACCTTTGGGAGAAAGTATTTCTTTTATTTTTTCTTTTTTTTTTCCCTAGTTCAGCAGCGCTACATGATAGATGTAGTTAACTCCTTTGAGTTTTGCATGGCCTTCTTTCTAATCATCAGCCCTTTGAGAAATGTGGAGGAGGGGCCAGTCCCTTCTCAGCAGTTATGGGAAATGGAGAGCAATTAAATCATAGGCTTTGCCCCGTCAGTAAAAATGTAAAAATGTCAAACATGAAAAAAAAGTATTTCCATATTGGGTGATGCGGATTTTTTTCTCAGCTATAATTGCTCTAGCAGTATAAGAAAGCAACACAAGGTTTAGATTAGTCAAGCACATTTTTGCGCTATGTATATATATAATAGCAAAAAACCCAGACCTGGCAACCCACCCCCAGGCCTTGAATTTTTGGTAGATTTTCTAGTAAAGTTCCCTCTACAGTTCTTAGGGGAGTCTTCAAGGGTGGACTGATGAAGACATGCGTCTTGTACCACTTGCATTTGTACATCTTGAGCTCCACTGCAATATCCTCTGTCTGAAATTTGTTCCATTAATGTTCCACTCAGTGGGAGCAAGGGCAGCCCCAATTACCCCTACCCTGGAGCAGCTTAGCTCCCCTCTGTCACGGCAGCTTTTTTTATTGGTGGAATGCCACACTAGCAACCTGAGCTCGCCATCCTCCCTGCCATGCAACCCAAGGGGTTGCACCTCTAGTTGCAGAGGGGACCGATCCCAATCCTTTTAGTGCATTACTCATTGACTTCATTGGTCTCAAATGTCAGAGTAAGACCCTGAACAGGGCATGACAATGTCTCTCCCCCATCTTTATCCTCCAAAAAGTTCCAAGTCAGCTCTTAACTAGTTGTTGAGGCAAGTCCATATGCCAGTGTGAGAGGTGGATAGTGTACCATCCTAGAGGAGGCATTTGAGGTAGGTAATAAGAATTCATCTCTTGGGGGAGAGTTTTCTTTGCAGTAGCTGTAGAAGAAGGCTAAAACCCCAGTTTGGATGGGTTGTTTAGCTTTCAGATGGCTAAAGATAGGAGAGACAAATCTTGGTAACGTTGAGCTGGAAGGTGTCAGACTTTGCCAGTGGTAAGGAGCTACTTCATAAGCTCAAGGATGGCAGATTCTGGAGTGGGAGGAGGGGTGAGGGTGAGCTGGGTTGAAGAGGCTTCAACCAGCCAGAAGAGCATTTTCCATATGTCAGACCAGAGACTGCCAGCTTTGCTCATGCTGAATGATACCTTTCCCCATGATTAGTCCCATTGATTTTATCGGCTCTGTTCACAGTGAGCTAGATCTCAGGAAAGGAGTCACCCACTGCTGAGCTACCGCTGGGACAGACCTGTCTCCTTGCTGCTCTGGGAAAGGAGCAAACCGTGACGGCTCTGTAGCTGGCACAGCCCATGCTTCCTGCTGCCAGATGCCTTGGGAAAGGAAATGAAGGATCCATCAAGTTCTCCCTTCTTCCCACTTAGGCTAAGGAAAGGGCATAGTCCGCAGAGGCTATTATTCCCCTGTGTGTGAGAAGCAAGACACAGGACACGTTATGGCCCCTTACTTCTTGCATTGGCATGCTGGCCATGATCTGGCCCAAAGTGAGGTGCTACTCTGCATGAAAAAGGGGCAGAGCCTGGCTCTCAGTGGCCAGAAGGCTTTACATGGCCCAGAGCATGAGGTCAGTACAAGGCCCTTGAAGAAAGGTGTAGCAACAATGCATCCAGTGCATTTACTGGTGAACACAAAAGCCATTTACAAGAAGGCGGGGGGGGGGGGGGGGGGGGAAGAAGGAAAAGAAAAAGGCGTGCGTTTATTCTCAGGGCAGAAAGAGTGTATGTGCCATCAAGCGCCCACTGAAAGGCAAAGAATTGGTTTGTCACAATGCACCATTCGCTGGAGGTTTCAGATCCACTATGATATTATGGCTGACGGCTCAGAGACCTTGCCTTGACTACCAATGTAATTGGCATGGCTGGATGCTTTTGATTGAGTTTTAGCTGCTCCCCGGTAAATCTGCTGAATGATTCTGCGGGACCTGTGGGCGTGCAAAGCCCCCATATTACTCACTGACCTGCCCCTCTGGCTTGCTTGTCATGCGATTTACAATAACTAGCACTGTCCTTGTAACTCTAAGGTAAGAAGTGAAAACCCTTTCTTTTTCCCCTAATTGTTCTACTGGTTTTACAGTTACCAAGCTGTAAAGCACCTCATCACTCTTGTTAATTCTTTCTTCCTTTTGAGCTGCCAGTTAGTAATCAATTATTACCCTTGTCATTCATGCTGCAGCACAGCAGCTGGTCACAAGAAGCCTCTGTTTCATTGGGCTGGAGCCAATCAAGTCTCTCCAGCTGTCCCTTGCTGCTCTGAATCATAATGTACAGTACTTGTTGCTTTACAAGTTCCTTTACCAGACTGCTTTAAAAAAAAAAAAAAGAAAAAGAAAAAGAAATTGAAATAAAGTTTTTGCTCCCAGTTCTACCCTCATGGCACATCTGGCTGCTGGAGGTTAATGCAAACTCCCTAATGCTGCATTTTTATGAGGGGTGGGGGGAAATACTCTATGTTAGCACAACAGATATTTTTGTCATATTCTCATTTTATGAGATGACTGCATTGATATAAAGACTGCTGACGGATCAAAGGTTTCACTGGTAAAATGATATGAAAGGCAGAGACATTAGCATCCATCAAGGTCCTGTTAGGATTTGCAGAACAGGGGTTCTGGGCCTCCCAAGTGAAACCTAGCAGGAAGGTCTGCGAGCCTGCATAGCAAATGAAAAGAAAACAAGAGAGGGCACACAGAATATTGGAGGAGGTAGTGACCCACAAAATAGTAGCAATTCGAGCTGCAAGGCACCCTGATTGAATTGCAGCAGAGGCAAACGCTCTCAGGCTTGCTGTTCTTGTTATGGAGTGATGCACCGTTCAGCATCGCACTCCAAGCTATCAGCTAGGCTTTCAGATGACTTTAATTCAGAGAAGGAAACAACAGTACCATTGCTTTCCTCATTGTCTTTGTTCCTGGCTCCCACTGCTTGACTACAGGCTGCTGAGATAAGAAATCCTGCAAAAATACCCAGCCAAGATGCAAAGTGTCAGGGGGAAGTGGCTGGCCTTGGAGAATCGATACTATCATCCTGTAACTTACATTCCTCTCTGTATAATTTAATCAAAAGGAAGAAACTGATTTCACAACTCCACTACTGATGCAGGTATTTTCATTGGCTTCAGTGGAGCAAGTCACAGGAATAAAAGTTTGGGAAATATCTTTTCAAGTTACTTCTCCTCTCTGATGTGCCCCAAGGAACCAATTTCATGGGAGCACTAGGTGACAAATTAAAGCATGGTCTAACCCCCACTAATTACATCCTGTTACAAGAATTTGTCCTGCTGGTATTTAGGAACCCAATTAGTGTTAACTATATGATGGCCACCAGTGACATTATCTAAAACTGTCTAGGTTTTACTGCTGTTGTAGCTCATACCAATAAACTCATCTCTGCTAAATTGAGCACTAGAACCAGTTTTACAAGAGCACTACACACATCATACAGTGCATGTTTGCCATGGGGTTAGTAATAGCTTTCCCAAAAAGGGCATAATTATTAGGTGTAGCTGTAGAGAAGTCAAAAAGAAGTGCAATGCAGTCACCCATATTCCATGTGACACGATCTACCGCTTTCGCTTCTCAGCTGTTTGTGCCAAAGTGCATGGGTGGTAATGGTGCCCCAGTACTCTTCATGTTGACACACAAGTCTTGGAAAGGCTAACATCATAGGACACAGTGCTGTGCAGATATATCCCACTTAAATAAGTTAGCATAGCTGTCAGGCCTGGTATAGACCCTAAGGCTCCATACAGGGTAGCTTTACTCTCCTAACTAAAGATAGTTTTAGCAGCTCTGCTCAGAGGACTGAATATCTTTGATATGAAGGCTGTGCTAGCCAAGGCTGAGCACTGTGGTACGTAGATTGCTTTGGATACCTTAGCAGCCTTGCAGGCTGGTTTGATTATCTCCATGTGGCCTGGTATAGCACTTTGTAGACAGCCCTTTTGAAAGGCAGTGAGTTTTGTCATTGTGTACTTCAGGGGTGGAATTAGTTTTTGGTAAAAGGCCAGCACCCAGGTGTGCTCTGCTGATGTCTTCCTGCTGATGTTCATGATCAGCACTCTGCTTGGGCACAGAGGTCTGCTGATGTGTGGTGCTGTTTAACAGACTTGCAGCCATGGAGACTCCTGACTTTCAAGGAAAAGAGGAGCTCAGGTAGAGTAAGTGGTCCCCTTCAAACAGCAAGGGTTTTCAAAGAAAGGGCCATTTCTGAAGTAAGAAATAACCTCACGAAGAGGTCCCAAAAGGCCTGGTAGAAAAGAGATTTGCACAGCTGTCATGTGGACCCTTTGCAAAGAGCTCAGTTCCACCCCGTGAGTGGCCTTTTCCATGGGAATATTTGGAAGTCTGGTGCCATGAAATCCTGTAGGCACAGAGCTCACACAGATTTGCACTGACCATCGACTCCAAGAGTTTTCCAAGATTCCTAGCCTCCCAACATCTTCTCTGAACCTGTCCTAATAGAACTAGTTCTCAAAATCTGTAAGAAACAGTGCTTGATGAGAAAAGAGGGAGAGCTGTGTGGTTCTGGCTTTCCGTATTGTCTTAGAAGAACTACTGATTAGACTCCATAACCCCATTCCCTCATGGGGCCATGCCAAGTTTGCACCAGGTATTTGATTTATCTCCCTGCTATTGAACAAAAATACAATCTTGTGAAACTGACTAATCATAAAAATATATTTTGGAGTTATTTGAACTTTGAGAGATCAAATGTAAGCATTTACTTCTGGTTTTGATTTCTTTAAATTACAAAAATAAAACTCCTTTTAAAAGGAAAAAAAATAGCATTTGTTCCAAAACAGAAGGGGTTTGATCTTATTAAAACACTCTTTTTACTTTTGTGTGGGTTTTGGCATGGCAACACTGTCAAAACTAGCAAATTCCAGTGGAAAGACTAAATTTTGATGAAATGACACCTTCTAAGATAAAAATATTCTGTTGGAAAATTTTTGCTAGCTCTGCTCAGAAGCTAGGCCTTTGTTTCTGGCTTTTGTACACGTCTTCCAGGTCTGTGGGAAGACACTCTTGGGACAACTGAGAGAAAACTTTGGTGCTGCAGCACTCACCAATACAAGACATAAGACTTAAGGGGTATGAACAGCAGAGTGGGATCTGCAAAACTCGAGGTAGCCATTTGTACCTGCTGATATGCCAGTGGTCTCAGCAGGAGACTGACTGGCTAGTACAGCACAGCAATTTTGCAGCTACCTTTTTTTTTCCCAGGGCTGAGTGGCAATTTGCTGTCTCTAGAACCAGGGACACTGGTGCAGAGATGACACCACTCTGTCTCTTCCCCCTTCCTGCATTGCGTGGAGCAGGGCTTCTACCATCAGGTAGAAGAATTTGGTTTACCCTCTTCCACTTATGGGCACTAATACTTGGTCACCACATTCACTGTACTACTTTCCCCACTGGCATATCTGATGAGTGCACCTGTCCTTATAATGTCAATATAAGCTCTTCCTGCTTTGTGTCAGACACCTAAATGAAGTTAAAGCCTCTCAGATCACAGTACACATACTGAAATGACCCATGAAAATTCACTTCCTATCACTCAAGCAATTCAAATCCTGCTGCAGCAACAACAAGCTGTGAAAAACCCTCCAAGAGGATGCATAGTAAGTAAGAAGCATTGCAGGAGTTTGGAACTTGCCTTTAGCTTCAAGATGTGAGGATCTAAAAGAAAATCTGCAAAAAGCTGGTACTGCTATTAATGCCACTGAGGTCAGCACCTGAGCAAGCTGAACAGGAGCTGACTCATTGCTGGAACATCCCTTTCAGCCTTCCGCCTATGAGAAAGATAAAAATATCATCACAGGAGGCCCATCACCTTGCACTGTGCTTAGTATTCTCGCATTGCTGCGTGCTTGTGCACATGCACAGTTGTTTAACGGCCACTTTAACTAACCAGTTGTGGTGAACTTCATCTTCCTATGCAGCAGAAACTTCCATAGTGAAAAGTAAGAAGTATTTTGTAAATATAATATAATATGGATCTAAATATATCTCATGTTCATTTAGTAGTATATGAATGAACATTAGCATGTCTACTGGAACAAAAGCATTGGATGGTTCTTGGGTTGCAGAAAGGAGGAGAAGAAAACTCTGAGGCACCCTTTACAGATCACCTCCAGCACAGATCAGTGGAGAAGACTATAAATTTTCTTTGCCTTCTCTGTCCCATAAGATGAACTTCAGCTAGTTGATAATCTTATTATTCCAGGATCTGCAGCAGACTAGGGCAATTGTATCAGGCATTTTGTGCCTCTCTGGAATATCTCTATCCCAAGCTACCTGGTACCAACAGAGTCACAGCATGTAATGGAAAAACCTTCCAGGAGCCAATGAAAGAGGTGTATATGATTTGCAGAACAAGTCTTATACAATTCCATATTTCTCTGGAAATCCAAGTCAGGATTCAGCTCACCTGCTGCTAAGTGTCTGGGTGAGACTAGACGTGTCAGATATAGCTGGCTAAAGGCAAAAGTAGGAACGGGAGTTGTGTTGCCTGTCTCTAGGCATCTCCATGTGAGCTAGCTGCGTAGGCTTCCCTTGGAGTCAATGGAGGGAAACATGGGCTCCTAGAAGGTTCAGTGTTCTGATCTCTATTAGATGTCCTTGTTCTGAAAGAAAAAATTATCTCCATCATTCAGCGCATCTGAAACTATACATCTCTGGATGTAGTTTGACACTACGATGAACCTAACTTTAGGACGTGTAACATCAGATCACAAATGCCACCTCCACATAACATCAACATAAGCATTGTGTCATCTCACCTTGTTGGTCCAAGTGCATTAGAAGCTGTTGAGAGGTTAATCATGTACCAGCAGGATTTATGCTACATCAGGTATTGTGTGTTGTTGCTGTCTAGCTTTGATCATGTGTATGTGATGAATCCATATCAAGACTAACGGCAAGAAGCTTCTTAAAGCAATGATCACAGCAGCAATAACAATACTAAACCTGATGTTAGATTTTTATTATTTTTGGAAGTAACTCTACAGTTTTAATGCTACCGTTCAAATTCTGCTCTTTGTTTGGCACTTACTTTGCTGGTACCAGGTGCATATCACAGGTATGACTGCTGAGAGAGAGAAAAATTTTGTGAGACACTCCTGAAAACAGACTTCCACATCCTGTGTTTTCTTCTATTCAGCATGATACATTTAGCAGTACCTTCTGCTTTCTTCAGCTAATTTCCACACCATTTTTTTCTAAATCTCCATTTCCAGTAATTTCGCCCTCCCCTCTCTTCCCCCGGAATCAGAGGTTTGTGGTTAATAGCTTCTTGAGTACACAAGCTGCCGCATACGCCTTGCAAATTAAAGAGAATGTCCCACTGAAATAAAATTCAGGTCTAACAAAAACACAAAACAAACTACAGAATAGGGCAATATCCAGATGTGGGATAGTGGACTAAATTCTTGTCTTCTTTGGACTTTGTACTGTGGAAATCAGAGTGCTGAAAGGTGATCATGGGAAAAGTGCTACTGGCTTTTCTCGTCATAATAAGCTAGTCTTTTCAATATAGTCTGGTCGCTCATTCACTTTATAGCTACAGTTTTCTATTCAGTTTGATCAGCCACTTGGAATTCCCAAGTGTCAGCTGCACAGTTTAAAAACTGCTTTCCAAAGGATAATTATGCAGACCTATTTTTAGATTCTTAAGTACCTGCTTTTAGAAGCAGAAGTGTGGATTTAGGCACCCATCTTAAAAATGTAGCCCACAGCAGCGCATTGCCATCCAGACTCCAGTCTTGGGCACTGAACTAGAAGTATGACACTGTGCACTTGTCCTGTGTCAGTGTCTCTCCATGGCTCGCTTACTGCCAAAGAGACAAGAGCTTACACAATTCCGTAAGAAAATGTCTCCACAGGAGCTAGCAGGAGGTAATATCAGCCCTCAAAGTGATAGTGGTGGTTTGGTGAGAAAGCTACCCCACTGTCTTCAATTTTCCATCTTGCCTTGGGCTGTAATCACCCAGGGGTTTGTCCATGTTTACTAGACAAACCCTTGGGAAATTAGGTTAGTACTAATTAGATGTACTTTGGGTTTACCAGATCCTCCTGCATTAACTGCAAGCACCAGGCAAGCCTACAAGGAACAGAGCAAATCTGATTGTAGGAAACCCCTGTGTCTGGGATTTGATTAGAGCTTTGGAGTATTTTGTAACTCCTAGAAGAAAACAAGATGCCAATTTCAGAGCATCCCTGGCCTGAGTTCATAGCCTTAGTTGTCCTCTAGAATTTTTCCCAGATAGGACTGACCCATTTTCATTGGGCACTGACTTCAGAGTGAGTTCTCATTGAAGCTTCCCTGAGCTGTAGAAATCTACAGGTCATCCATCTAGGGTCATCTCATATCTTAAAGGTTATCATTCACAGTTAAGCCTTAGGTCTGCTGGACACAAGTGAATCTTTCTGAAGCTAGCTACACCTTTTCTGTACCTTACTCAATTCACTTGTGAATCTTTTCTCCACCTTCACCTCTTCACCTAAGACTGCTGTTCCCAACTCTTGTGGTCACTCAGCTCAAAAACAGAATGGATCCTCCTCCCACCCCCTTCATGGACTCCTGTCATCCCATGGTCCTCTTTGTGCACCTTTCTTCGCAAATTCTTTGGAGGTTGCATAGTTTTCTTGCTGTTCACATTTTCAGGACTATTATAATACTTCATAGTTCTTCTATGGTGAGTTGTGTTCAATATCCATAACATTCTTTCAAACTTCGTGACTCCCATCTTTCTGGAGAGATAAAGCATGCAAAGATTTTATACATGGCATACTTGGTTGGCATTTTGAGCTTTTTAAAGGGAATTATGCTCCTTAATCTTCCCTCCCTTTGAGGGTATCATTATGTGTGGCTCCTGCCATCATGGAAGGCACAACTAATCACTAAACAGCAAGATAGTGCATGCTTCTTTCAGATGCATTTACTGTCATTTCTACAGCAAAGCCTTAATTTCACTAGTCCTGGAAGCATCCTTACCTATAATGTTCCCTTTAAAGGCAACCTCATCATTTAACTGGTCTCACTGTTGGACCGCTAGTTGCCCAGGCAGTGTTTGGTTCAATAGACATTTAAAACCAGCTAGCATTGCTGTCTTAAAGAAACAGTCCCACTCTTGCTCTATGTCTGCTGCCTAGTCTTTTTCTGTGTCATTGTGCTGAGTCTGAATGTGGAGCAGATCTGGCCAAAACCCAACCCATTAAAGAAAAAGAATGTTATTTTCAGCTCTTTCAGATCCCCAGGCCATTTCACCTGGCTGCAGAAAGACCCATGCAGGCAGAAGGGAGGAGTGGTGCAGAAGATCTGATCTGTTACTTTCAGTACTGTCTTATGTCACTCTGAAGTATTTGTTGAACTGCAACTTGAGGGAAAATATTTGTAAAAATATTTCTCATCTCATTGCTTTCCTGTGCTCCCCTGTCTTTCTAGTTGCTGTGTCTAGTGCTTTAGCACAAAAGCTCTCCGGGGCAGGGACCATCTTTTTGTTGTGTGACTGTACAGAGACTAGCACAACGGTATCATTGTCCTTGAGGCTCCTAGGTACTAATGCAACAGCAATAATTACAGCAATTCAAAGGCTGTACAGGTCAGTGGGCTGTTGGGTTAAAGCAGATTGACTTCCATGCTGTTTCCAACTTTGTCTCCATCTGCCTGAGGGAAGTCACATTGTATGTCTGTGTCTGTACTGCAGCTCTAAGCTCCTCAGGGCAGGGACTGGTTCATGCCATGGGTAGCACAAAGGGTTCACAACCTTGCTTGTAAAGTATCTTTAAATTGTTCTGTTCTGGTATCCTGTTGGATTGTTCTCAGCTGCAAGATTTGGGGCTGCACAGATTTATCCTATGGCTAAGGGAATTTTATTTCATGTACAATAGCTTCTAGTGCAGATTTGAGGGGCTCCATATAAGAGTCTTGCAACTGGTGAATCATGTAAGAACAAGTAAGATTTTCCTTTCCTTCCAGACTGGAAATCTCTCTTTCTGTCTCCAAACATGTCCTGATATTTTAGCCTAATAGGTCCTATTATTAATAAAGATCCATCACAGATTTTAGTCTAATCCCCAAACATATATACTCATTAGACATCCATAGCAATGTTCTCATATAGAACCATTGCTTCCCTTGGAAGACATTTACCTCAACAGAGAAAATGTGTGCAAGTCTTATCCTCCAAACCACAGTTAACACTCAGGTGACAGCTATAACTGGATGATTTTTAGTTTGCTTAATTATTTTGCATCCTGTATTTGTTGGATATCGTAATGGTTGAAGATATGGTCAAAACATCAATACAATGGTATCGCTCTTTCTGCACTGGTGGAAGCCGTGGCAGTAGATTTCTGGTTCCCTGCTGGAAGAGTTTGCAAATTGCACAAATTCTCATGCTGCCTGGTTATTTCAAATCTGATGTTGCTTTGGTGTGTTTTTCCTATGGCATCCCCTAATTCGGACACTGCAGAACCAGATGTTTCCTTTTATGTTGCTACCGATCACAGGAAAGAAAAAACAAAACTAATGTGCAAAAAATTTGGCAAGTGACAGCTTGAGTGCAGAATTTTGTAATGCTGAGCCTGTGAGCCTCATATTAAACTAGTTCCAAAACAGGATGTTGCAGTGCATGTCTAATATCCCTTTTCTACCACACCCCAGAACAATTTCTGTTGCTATCTGAGCTATGAATTGCATTAAAAAGCAGCAATGAAATCTCACAAAGGAAGATTGTATCTACTTCAACAAGCAGCAGGCACAGGTTTCATCCATTTTACTGTAAGAGATGGACACAAAGGTGTTCCACTTTGAGACACTGTGCAGTGAGAGTCCCCCCTCCCAATGCCCTGGCAGTTGTGTTACTACAGCGACAGATACAATCGTCCTGTTTGTTAGTCATATCCAAAACTAGTAGACTTGCATAGTGTATTTAGCCTTTGCTAATTGCTGGTCCTATAATCTAAACAGAGCCAGGATAAAAATCAGATCTTAATCTGGTCAGTCATATGCCAATCCATGCCATCCTTGATTATCAGTGTTTGCTCCCCATGAGTGAATATGCCATAGTTCATTCTGCAACAATCTCAGACAGTCTCAATTTTGGGATATAGTTATCAGCAAAGTTTTGAGGGGTTTATTAACATTGTCTCTTGATCTGTGGGATGCCACAATTTGTGTAGCTTGGGGAAAAGCACTTAAAAAAACCTCTATAGTTTGCACTTTTTCTAACAACAGGCTGCTATTTATTATTGGCAAGAACAGAGCAAGGGCTTTAGAATTTAGGCAAAAAAGACCTCTGGCAATGAGGAAATGAGCCTAGACATTTTTCATGAATGGGGCAGAGCTGCTTAACTCTGACTGGCTTGTTTTCTTTTCTTCCTATTCACATCACTCAAGTCCCACCTTCCTGCCTTAAAAGGCATCTCGTTCCCTGGCAGCAAGACAAGTATCTGTTTGATGTCAGCACCCTTTTATTTGCTTAAAAGCATCTTTTTTTCAAGCCAGTAAATTGAAAATGACTACCGCGTCGAGAACTAGCCAATTTCCAGCACTCTCTGCAGAACTGGTCTGCTTTCACATTTGAGAGATATCATTAATTTTCTAATGAATAATGAGATCAGAGAGCTTGCATGCTGTATTATGTGTAGGAAAATGCTTATGTAAATCAGTATGGCTGTGGTAGCTTCCCAGGGGAACTTTAAAGCTTATCATATCATTAAATCTGATAACAATTCATTTTTTTAAAAGTAATGCAAGGAAAAAAAATAAAGGTCTATTCACTGTCTATTTGTAATAATATGTTTATAATATGAAAGAGAAAGGAAGGCTACTAGATCATATATGAGAAAATGCAACCAGAAATTCCTTAGGCTTTGTAAGCTGCACCTGGTATTGAGGGAAAAAGCAGCCTATGCACTTACATAGCTGAACCTTGTGAAATACGTTGAATGCAATGAAAACATTGTCATAGCCCAATGTTGGTGTTTGATGTGGATTTCACTTTTCCAGGCTCCCTGCGGGAGATTCCAAAGCTCTTCTAGCACATCCCTTCCAGTGACCTTAGAGGCACCTTCCTCATATTCCCCTTCTTCCTTCCCATGTTAAATGATGAGCTAAATGAAATTAGAGGAAAATGTCCACCTTCCTTTTAACTTGGTTTTAGCACCTTAGCAACAGGGATGCTTTTGATTTGTACCAGGGCTAAAGAAATCAGTGTACCATTTTTCCAGCGGGGCCAAGAGCTGCTCCATGGATTCTAGTCGTCATGTTTACCACCTAGAAAACTTTTAATTAATCTTCCTATTTCCTTCCTCCCCTGCCCATGCTGAACATAAACAGCATTTAATTTGCCAGTACCGTTAACTCTGCAAGTTACAGTGTATATTGTGCTAGCATCACCAGTTCCTCCACAAAGTCAAAAGTCTCAATGTCACTTTTCTCTTCTTGGGTTGAACTCATACAGAAATGTACCTATTCTCATGCTCAATGCTCAGGTGCCTCAGACAGCCCTGCCAGGCGCTCAGGCAGCCCTGCTTCTCTGGATCTGTGGGGAGAGGCATCTCATGGGATGAGAGCCCCGTGTGTTAGCTAGCAGAGAAAGGTAGTTGTTGGGGTAATTGTGGCTGCCTGCAAATATGCTGCTGGAAAAAAACCCACTCTTGGAGTTTTTAAAGGGGACCTGTGGAAGACAGATGTAGGAACGTGATGCTTAACAGCCCTTTATACCTTTTACAATAGCCTTTGTTATACTTCTTCTTCAAAGTGTAGTCATAAACTTCCCCCCTAACATAGTGCAGTTGCTGCATCTCCTCAAATCCACTATTCATAAGGCCATAGCTGAGCCTTAGGAGGTGAGACATGTTCTTACCACTGTATCAATGTTGGGTAATCAGCCATAACTCATTGAATAATGAGTAATAATATTTTGCACTTTGTAGCTCTTTCTTGCCTGAATCTTACAGCATTTTGCAAAAAAAAGTTGCTACTTCCTAGGAATGCAAAGACAGATTTAGGATGAGGCACTCTCATTAACCCAAACTGATGTGAGACATCCTCTTGCTTCACATGGCAGAGGATGGCAGTGACCTCCACCACCCATCCATGAGAAGCCCCAAGTGAGTACCACTGAATGCTGGGGCAGCACAGGGTAGGTAGGTCTGTGCTGATAGGAAGACAGGAGATTCCTCTTTTTATCCTAGACTGTTCCCTCTTCCATGTTAAATATTAGCTACATGGTTTTCCACATTTGTTAGAAAGGGGGGAAGAATGCATCTGTTCCTCAGGGATGATGAACTGAAATTGGCCCTGATTCGGGAAAAAAAATCTATTCAGCACAGCACTTAAACTGAGACATAAGTGCCAGCCTGAATAGGGACAGAGTTAAGCCTCTGTTTAAATGCTTTCCTGGACAGGGGTCATTAGCACTAGCTCTCTCACTGAACAATGGATTATTACTAATAGAAGCAGCTAGCATTCAGATAGGCATCCAAACTTTTTGGCGCTTTCTTTAACTTATTTTCTGCTGCTACTTGCAGGCCAGTTGGCTGCTGCATACTTACAGATCTGAAGAAGAGAAGGCTCCCAGCAGTCTGCCAAGAGAGCCATTCAACTCTGAAGTGTTGGTTTGGAGGGCAATGGCATGAGGTGGAGAATCGAAAGTGGTGTGAGGCAGGTGGGGACTCCCTTTGAACTCAAGGAGTAATGAACACCTTTTTCTATTGAAAACTTGCTCAACTGATTATCAAGTAGCAATACTGAGAAAAATTACAAAACTACACAAAGAAACATTTTGGCTGATTTTAAAATAAATCTGATTTTCTCAATGTCTTATCAGAAAACTAAGCAAGTTTTATTCAGTATAATAGATCATCCACAGACATTCTAGTTAAGTAAACTTCAGCTGTGTTTGCTATCTAACCTCTTCTGCTCTCCAGTTTATGAGGTAATGCAGGAGCAGAAGCAAAACGATCACCGGTGAGAGACCAAGTGCACATACAGATGATCTGCGCATTTAGCTCTGCATACAGCAGGGTTATTTCCTATAGAAGTTCTGGCATTGTTCATAAGCCTCCATGTATTGCACACCAGTTTTGTTATTTCTGCTAAATCTAGCTGTCATGGGGGATTGTGACCTTCAAGAAGGAGATCACAGTAGAGACAGTGCCAAGCAGGGCTTTAAAAACCTCAAGAGGGGCTCAGTGCCCAATACAGAGACTGGTGGGACAAGGTAATGTGTCTGGAAATGCGCATAGGTCATTAATTTGATTTTTGTGTCACCTGGAGCCTTCTCAGTGTCTTTATTCAACATACAGAGTGAAGTTGGATAGGTCACTTTGGCAAGCCCTGAACCTCACTACTGAGCTGTGGCGAGACTAGAAGCGAAGGGTAGAGAGGCAGCATCACCTCTGCCCCAACACTGCTCCTCTGATCATCTGTTATCTGCACAAGAACCAGACAAATCTTGTCTTTTCTTGAAATAACTTTTTGGAACACATTTCTGGGCACATGAAGGGGAAGAAGCTGTTTGCAACATGGATTTACCAAAGGTGAACTGGGCTCAACCAAGCTGACTACCTTCTGTTATAAAATGACTAGGTTTGTGGGTGAGAGAAAAGTGGTGTGTGTCATCTATGTTCACTTTAGCAAGGCTTTTGACACTGCATACAGGACTCTTGTATTCACGTTGGGATGTTATAATCTGGATGGGTAAATAGCTGGTTGGATGACAGAGCTCAAAGGGTAGTGGCTAATGGGTGTTATTCTACCTGAAGGCACAAAACAGACTCCATAGGTGTCTATAATAGGCCCTGTTTAACATCTTTATCAATGACATGGAGGGGGAGGTGGAGTGCTTAAAATTTTGCAGATGTCACCAAGTTGCGGGGATCAGTAAATATGCTGTAGGGCAAGGCTGCCATTCAGACATACCTAGGCAGGCTGGAGGAATGGGACAACAGGAACCTTACAAAATTCAACAAGGAAAAATGCAAAATTTTGCACCTGGGAAAGAATAACTCCTGGTAATGCTACAGGCTGGGAACTGGCTGGCTGTGGAGCAGAACTGCTAAAAATGACCTCGGTGTCTTGGTAGACAGCAAGCTGAACATAAGCCAGCAGTGTGCCCTGGCAAGAAAATACTCTGACAGTATCCTGGGCGGTATGAGCAGAAGAAAAGTCAGCATGTTCAGGGAAGTGATTATCTCCCTCTACTCAGCACTTTTTAGGCCATAACAAGCATACAGCATTCAGTACCTGGACCCCCAGTAAGACATTGACAAAGTGGAGAGAGTTCAGCAGAGGGACACCAAGAGGACGCTGGAGCATGTACCAGATGCAGAGGAAATGGGGCTTGTTCAGACTTGAGAAGAGAAGGCTTTGGCTATCATGAAGTTGGAGCCAGGCTCTTCACAGTGGTGCATATCAGGAGAACAAGAGATAATGAACATAAATTGACAGAAGGGAGGTTCTGAGTAGATATAGGGAAAAGCTTTTTCATCACAAGGACATTCGAGAGTTGAAACAGGTTGCCCAGAGAAAATTGTGCAATTTCCATCTATGGAGGTTTTCAAGACCTGATCAGATAAAGCCCGGAACAACAGGGTCTGATACCATGCTCAGAGCAGCTGACCCTTCTTTGGGCAGGAGATTGTACTAGATGACCTTATGAGGTCCCTTCCCAAACTCAGTTTCCCTGGGGAGGTGAAGAACAGAAACACAGTGTGGAGGCCAGTTCATGTGGCTCCTGGAGCTCTTGTCATTATTGATGAGCTGTTAGGGAGAAGAGCTGAGGTGCTTGCACCACTTGGTGTAAAGCAACTGAGTGCACCCTCAGCTTCAAGGCTGCTGGTGTGAGTTTTGTGCATTTAACCAGAAGTAGAGCTCTGCATCACCCAGTGCTGGGCTGGAGACTAGAGTCCCCAGGCATTTCGTTGTTATCAATCAAGAGACTGGCTTTCTTGGACGTCCTAGAGCACCAACAATGAAATGGGAATATGACAGAACCAAGGAGGGAGGAGATTGTCTGGCTACCTCATCAGCAATGCAAGGAGGGCTGGCTTAAGGGCAACTGCTCCGACCCACAGGGTGGTAGTTGCATGTGCTTTCCTTTTCATTTTCTCCTCTGTGTGTTGCCCTTGCTACTACCTTCACAGGTTCAGCTGTCTGAACACCTTCAGACTCCTTGGGGGTGACTAGGAAAATATGTCTGTAACTCACAGGTAATTTTTTTCATTTCGTCATGTTCTTGGGAGGAGTTGTTATGAGTTTGAAAAGTATTTAATTTTATTTGTGCAGTAGCAGATAAAATTTCTATAGGAACTGTTGGACTCAGCTGCCTGAGTCCACAATGTGGCAGAAAGTTTATGCTTATATGACAGAAGAGCAGGAAGAATGGGAGTATTGGCCTGCGAATGAAACATTTCTGAATTACATGTAGATGTATGTTCTTTGTGGTAATGCATTTGAATTGAACACAAGAAATACACGATGCATGAAAAAAATCAGGTTAAACATTTTCTTGATATTTGGATTTTAGTTAGGTGTCAATTACCATGGAAAATAATACTCTATCTACTTGGAATTAAGTCAATCTTTCCTTTAGGAGGGGTCTGACCTCAGGGTCAGAAATGGTCACTTGTCAGGATTAAGTTTTATTGATGGATTTGACAAAAATACTCAAAGTAGTGACTGATGCATGTAACCAGTTTAGCTTTACATTGGAAATTTTCAAGTTTTCAAAGCAGCATGGATCTGGGAATAAGAGTTATTCTTAGACCAGTGAAAATACAAAGAAAATTTAGCTCTGCATTGCAAATGTCTGTAACGTGGTATGATAGGAAAATAATTCCTCAAACTCTTTTCTTAATACTCACATTTCTGAATTTAACACTGCAATTCTAATGTTACCTGAAGGACTTGGTTCTGGTCTTCAGCTCATGTTGAGCAGCACCTTGATCTGTAAACAGTCCCACTACAGGTCTCCATGTAGAGAAAAGTATTACTCAGTGTGTTGGAAGAATACTGCTCATGCCAAAGCTTCCCTGTTGATGCATCAGTGCCATAAAAGTGCATCCTCTGTGGGTTTGCAAGACTATTGAATTATGAAGTGTGTAAAGCTCTTTTGTAGATTTGTGTGAGTGACTTCGTTTTGATTGTTGAAATCAGTTAATTCTGTAGAATTATGATGGTGTTCTTTCTGACACACTCTTAGTATTGTAAGGAATGTCTACTTCTAAATCACATTGCATGCCCAAGAAATAGTCATGAGTTTCACCCAAGTGCTTGAATAGCTAAAAAGGTTACACCCTTAACATTCCACTTACATGGTGTTACAAACCAGCTGATGTTCATATGAAGGCTAGGTCTAGTTGGTGGAAGATGACAAGAAAGGACTGGCATTTAATTTCGGCATGTATTTTCACATTTAACAAATGACATCAGCTTCAGCAGACTGCCCATGAATCAATCAAACATTGACATTATTCATTCACAAAGTTGGACAGTCAGGCTCTCCCTCATGAGCAGGAACATGGCTGAGAAATACTGACAAGGACATGCCACAAAAATAACCACCTAATCTTGTGCGGTGCCTCTTTCAAGGCACAGGGAATGTACCTGCTGTGTTGGTATATATTGACAGAAAGTACCCAGAACAAGCCATGTGTTTTGTCACTAATGAAGTCAGATATACGTTCCCTTCTCTTTTTAAAAAGTATTTAGAGGTACTGGATTATTATTATTTATGTATTTGGGGTATGTTTTATAATTATTTGAAGCCTTTACTCTTTTGTAAGGTGCATTTCTTGCTTTAATGAAGGATGAATACAAGGGAAAAGTCTGGTGGTCTGCAGAAGTCACCAGGATTTGTCCAGTATGTGTGGGGGAGGTACAACCTGTAAAGAAAAGAGGTGATGATGGGTGGAAAATCAGAGACCTGCCATTGAATGTGGGGGTGGTGAAAATGCCTAATTTGGGCTGTGGGGATTGGGTTTGGGTTGCCGTTTGGCCAGATTTATAGCAAAGATGTGAAACTGCCATATCCAGTGGCAATATTTCTTCAGCCCAGAGCTGAATCTACCTCACAGTCTTCCCGCTCCAAGTTGCTGTGCTTCTCCATTTAAGTAACTGAATATCTGTTGGGGCAGAAAACGAGAGAGAAATTTGCTAGCACGTGGCATAGGACACTCACCCTATTTCTATAGGCAGGCTTTCGTGACTCAGATGCATTTCCTTGGAGATGTTTGGTTTGGATGAGGTGGCTGCGCCTACTGACCAGTTCCCAACTACCTCCAGGCAGAAGGGGCCCCAGTCAATGGGAAACTGAAGGAGAGCAGGAACAGCAGTGCGAAGGCAGCAGCTTGGGAGCTGGCTGTGCAGGAAGGCTGGAGAGTAGCAAGCTGGAGTAGTGGGAGTGGAGGACCCTGAAAGGGAGACGGGCCCTCCCTGCAGCTGGCAGGGGACCAGCTGTAGCCGTAGCAGAAACACAGGGCCCTGGCCCACAGGCAAGACACTGGGATGGAAGCATCCCAATAGGATGCCTGTTTTATTGCTCTTGTATGGTCTGCTCACAGGGGCCAGGCTAGGGAGGGTTGTTTTGTTCCTTCTCTGTAACCGTTGCAGAAGTTGTGCCCAGGGTATTTGCAGCATTTTGTCCTGGCTTCTCTAGCAAAGCCACACTTTGTTGATTCATTGAAGACTGTGAGTGTTGATGCAAACCCAGGGAGGGCTGCAGCCTGTAAAACTCTTCTGGATCTCTTGATGCTTGCACCAGAATGTCAGATATCTCCCCAAATTAGCACGCAGTAGCAAAGGACTTCTGTGCCACAACACACATAGCAGCATCTTCTGGTGGGGTGGGTTGCACTAGCAACATTCCGGGTGTGTGTGAGAGATTGACAGATGTTGCATGGGCACTGCTTCCACTTTCTGAGGACCTCTCCCAAATCTTGCTCTCCTCTAATTTTTACTCTTTGTGCCAGTAGTCTTCACTTAGTATATGTTTTCAGTCATTTATCTGCAATTGAGGGACGGAATACTAGTATTTTTTAATATGAGAGCTGAGATTCACACTGGTTTATAGCACCTCAGAAGCTCAAGATGAAAATTCAGTAAACACTGCTATGAGATTTACAAGCATATGATGGGATGCAGCAGTATTTTGTGTTCTTATTCTGGATGTAACTCAAGGACGTCTACATATAGGTATTATGTAGATGCGACACAGCAGGTATGTCTTTATTCTCCCATTGAGACAGATAGAAACCGAAGGTAGCTGACTTTTCGTAGAAGGCAGTCAGCACATCCTAAGAGCAAGCACCGAATTTTCTTCTACTGCAACCTGTTTTTTCCTTCTACTGCAGTCTGTTTCCTCATGTATTTAGGTATTTATAACTTTAGCTGCAGATGATTAAATGATTGTTTAATGTTTTGATTGTACAGAGGCCTTAATTAGGCCAAATTCCTGTGTTACTAGTTACAGTCCAGATTTGTAGCAACTGCCTTTAAGATGTTTCTGTCTGAAAAGCCATCTCTCTGAAGGCTGCCTAGCCAAGAGCGACAAACTACTACTACCCTGTGATCCTAGGGCTTTATAGTTAAAAGCGTACCGTTCTAAAGAGCATGATCATTGTCCATTCTGTCTCATTTTGGGATTTTCCACACTCAATAGGCAGGATGTATCGCTGTTGTTTGCCCCTAACGCCACATTTGGAACAACAGTCAAGCAGCTGTCTGGAGCAGAGAGTTAAGAACATGGGGGTGGTGGCTGGGAATAAACCTTTAATTTGCCCTGTATGAGAAACATGGGAAATAGCTAATCTTAGCTCTGTCTGCCCCCACAACAACTCCACTGATACAAATAGGGGTATTGCATTAAAGCATTACATCATTGGGACAAACCCTAATGGGCTTATTTATGGCCAAGGCAAAGTGAGACGGAACTAGATTCTGATCTCTGCTTACCTGGTGTAAATTGGGAGTAACTGCAGAGATAAACTGACATAACCAAGATTAGAGTCTGGCCTCTTTGTTTGTAGCTGGTTTTGGAAGCAGCTGGCTTTTAGAAATTAAGGATGTCACATAAATCACTGGTAACAAAGTGGTTCTGGACTTCAGCCTCTAGCAGCTTTTGACCATCTATCTCTGTAAAAGCGATGGTTCTCCATGCAGCTGGTTTGTGTCCAGAGGCTTTCAGTCGAATGGAGTGGACAATCCTACATCTCCTACAGCCTCAAGGAAGCAATGATATTTGTGTAGCACAGGAAATCAGAAAGAGGCAGCTTGTGAAATGCCATCTGATCAGAGATGGGACTCTAATAATGGAAGCCTGCTCAGCACGAAGCAGTCGTATCTCATCTGCTTAGCTCTGGAGGGAGAATGGTGTTGGGCAATAGGTAGCCCTGATAACAAAGTAGATCCTTCAGTGAGATATGGCCTGTTCATGACTATAGGCACAATTGTCTGAATACAGCCAAGGCAGATTAGAGTAAGTACATAGGTGTGAGTAAATATATCTCACCCATTCTTAACCATCTTGAGAGGAGGAATGTAGGGTGATTTGTTGCCCTCATATTAAATGTAGCTTTTATTTAAAAAGGCCATTATAGTCTACATACAAAATAACCTGAAGCTGCATTGATTTTGGATGTGAACATCTCAGGATGATGATCCTCTGCTTTTTTGGTTCCAGGGCTGGGGGGCAGCGTATTTGACTAAACAATTAGTTACCTGTCTGGAAAGAGTAGAAGGATATGAGGGTGTTTAGACTGAGGCCACATTGGGCAGAAGGACAGTTTTATGCCTTGATACTGCTGTTATAGATCAGCTACTCCAAGGTGAATACAGGCTTCAGTTTTCAGTAGTATGTTTGAGGAATAGTTTAACTAATAAGTTTTTCTGTTAGAATTGCTAAAAGATGACGTCTACCTTGGGCCAAATAATTTTCAAATTATACAAATTGCTGTAGCCCCACCAGCATCAGTTTGCACTGGCTGAAGATCTTGCTCACACCTTCATTGATCTTAAGTTGCAGACATTTCCAGGTTACTGTTACTGGACTGCAGCTTTTGTCTCCTTTGATATATTTCTTACATGCAAAGTTTGTTCTCTTCTCTGGAGTCTCAGACAGGATTCTCATCAGTGCAAGGAATTTAGTTAATGTGTCTTAATGAATGTTACAATTCCTGGTATCCGTTGTAATGTTTATACTTGAGAAGACCAAGTCTGGTTTATCCAAAGGAAAGCTAGGAGACAACTTGGTTATGGTTAGTGGTACCAATGTGCGTAAAACGTCCTGCCAGCCAAAAAACCCCACCCCTAAAACATGGTATGAGCAGCTGAGCAGACACAATCTCAGTAAGAGAGATTAAGTTCATCACTTCAGTATTTAGTGATGTTCCAGTCTGAAAATAAGCAGACAAGTTTTTTGCATGCATTATGCAAAGATCTCCAGGTACAAATTCTTAGTTGTTTACTTTGATGCTTCTTCATGTATTCCCAGTCTCCAGAGATAACTGCTACCTTCTTTCTTTGACAGAAGTATCTTTCACATATATAAAGCATTCATCTGAATGCAAGTTGCAAAGATAAATGCAGTTAGCACTGGCAATGAGTGTCTAACACAGCAGCTTGAGAGGCTATGTGGTGAGTGTCAGCATTTGCAGAAATAAAAGCTAAAGTTCTGAGTACGTGAGGTCATCAGCAGCCTATATTTGTAGGTTGCAGAAAGTTTCTCTGTTAGTTAGGATGGACTAAAGACAGACTTGGAAAGAAACCTGTTCCACCTTCCTGGTTTGCAAGTACATTCCCCTGCACTTGTCTGCTTTCTTTGGAAGTGTCTCTCTCAAATATTGGGATATCCTGATATTGCTCTGTTCATTAACCAACTAGAACCATGCAGGAGGGGATAGCTGCTCTGCCTAAAGTGCAGTTAGGGCTTTTTGTTATCAGGGAGTACCTGGCAGGCTTTGCAAAGGACAATAAATGATTCCTTCCTAATGTGAGAGCAGCAGGAGCCAGGCATGCTGGTGGAAGGCAGTGACGCTGCAACAGAGGGAAGAAGTTGCTGACACCCAATGAAACGAGAGAGGGTGTGATAGGAAAGAAAAATATTTTGAAAAATTTTGTTTGCAAGTGGGGGCTGAATGGCTGTTAGAAAACCTGGGCATTAAACATTTTTCCTCTTCTCTAAGAAAATAATTTCCAAAGGGTGGAGCTGTAAAATACCTCGGTATTATAGTTAGCATTTCAGTAAAATATTGTTGTAGGACAGAGGTCTCTGCACATGAAATCTCTCCTGACTCCCTATCTCTCATGGAAATTCTGGCACTTCTTCATTAAAGGGATCAAAATTCAGCCTAGAGTAGACGCCAGCTGTAGCTTGAAATTTTAAATGCTTCCAGTTTCATGTGAGAGAGTTGCAGTTTTTCTTAGGGGGGGAAAGGGACCATGAAATTTCCCGTGGAGAGCAGGAAGAGTGTGTGAAGGAGCCCTGTGTCTCCCATGCGTAAGCATCACTATGCGAAGGGGAATTGCTCAGGGGATGGTGTTGCTTACCCCCTTTCTGCGGGGGTGAGGAACCAGGCACAGTGGGCAGGATGCTCCTACAGCGGAGGGCACATGCAGAAAGCTCCATGTAAGAAGGCATTAAGGGGGTCACCTTCTGGAAAAAGGGGTTCTTTTTTTGGAGAGGGATGTGCGAGGGGCATGGCATGGCTCGGCTCTCAAAGCAGGCTTCAGCTTTCGTCTTTGTGCTGAGCCTTCTGCTTCTGTGGTCCCAGCTTTCCACCAGCTCTGCGCTCCAAATACCCATCTGCAAACAGCCTGGTGGGACGAGAAGCTCTGCAGGGCAGGGTCTGTGTCTCGTTATGCATCTGGCACTGGGAAACCCTTAGTTTGCCGGGCCTCTGGGCATTATTGTAAGGCGGATAGTAAATAAGAGTATTGACATGATTATTTTTTAAAGAGGCAGCTTGGCAGACTACAGAAGAAATATGCACAGATAAAGCGACCTTGTGATTTTGAAAGCAAGACCCATTATTTGTTTTGAAACACATTGCCTCAATGACCCTGCTAGTTCTGCAGACATGTCCTGCCTGGAAATGCCAAAACAGGTTGTACGCTATATTTTTAACCAAGTTAAGGTTTTGTTGAAATAAAGAATATCAATCAAGGGCTGTTAGGCCAGAAGGCCACATTCCTTTGGCTGTTGTTGATTTCACCAGTATTTTTTGTCTGAAAGCCTGTGCTGACAAGGCATCAGAGGAGAACTCCTGGGGTGAGTGAGGATGAGTGAGGGGAGCCACATGTATCCGCATCCCTGCCAAATGGGTGTCATCGGAGGTCAAGTTCTCAAGCTCCAGAGAGGACCCTCCAGCATCCAGTGATTAGTCAAGGGGAGAACCAGACACCCTTCACAGCACAGAAACAATATTATATGGAGCGTGACAAGGAGAAGTGGAATATAATACATGGGGGTGTGCAAGGGAGGTGCTGTTCACTGCTCTGGTAAAATGGGAGGGGACACAACCCTCTCCCTGCCCCAGATCCTCCCTTTTGTCCCAGGAAATGTTCAAAATGAGATTGGTGTGTTGGGACTTTCTGACCATCGTGCTGAGGTCAGGCCTCAGGTATATGTGCTGGTCTTGGTTAATTGCAGCTTTTTGTGGGGCCAAGGCTGGGTGAACTTCATGCTAGGATTTGAGCCCACATGAAATTGTAGCTCACGTGCATGTAGTATAACTGAGATGGGTGGGTTTTTTTTTCCTCTTTGTGGCAAATGAGAATTTTGCTGAAAAAATGCTGGTTTTATTGCCCAGAAGCTGTTCACAAATTTGAATGGTATTTGCTGAAAAGTTATTTGAGAAAAAATATATTAAGATTCACTGACAAAATGAAAGGAAAAATATAGGTTCCACCTTTTTATCTATTAGCATCCGGGATGCAGAAGAGACAAGTTCAAGCCTCTCCTTTTCCTGAGGTGACATGATCCTATATCGCTTTCCACCAAAATTTCACATTTGGGGTACTTTGGTTGGTGATGTTCACGGTTGCTCCTATGGGAGCCATCCTAGTCTGTCAAGAGTACTTAAATATTTACCAAGCTGGGGGGTGGGGGCAGGGAGGGGGAGTTGGAGGAGAGAAAAAGTGATCACTAGCCTGTCCTGGGGACACTTACCAAAGAGAGGGAGCATCTGAGTCGCAGGCTCTGATCTTTTGCATGTTTGTTTAGGCAAAGAGGACTCAAGTCATCCAAGGGGTTGGGAGTAGCTTTCACTCCTCCTCTCCCAGTGAAAGCACTGAGGTGGTGAAGGTGCTGCCCTGAGATGTGAGTCTCCTAATGCAAAAGGAGGAGTCTAAATGTCAGGCAACTTACCTGAGCATCCCCACCACTTAGTACTGGAAAATGGGGGGGACACAACTACTTTCTCTCCCCAGTCAATGTTTTTCACCGTTCATTTTATCTCTTTTTCTTGGGTATTTTTAAACTGGAAAGTGAGAACATCCCATTTCAAGTCTAGAGTGCTTTAATCAATGCAAGCTGAAGTGTTTTGTTTTAGAGTGGAAGAAAAGCAACTATCAAGTCATTGTCTGAACTAAAATCCATCCTGCTCCTTGCCTCAGCTGGGAGTGATGGAAGGAAATTAAAGTCACCATTTGTCAAGAGGTCACCTGGCTTCCTCAGCCTGTAAATACCTGTGAGGGTGCTTCAGCTGAAGTTGTGAAGGAAGTGGGTGGCTCAGGAGGAGAGGCTTTGCCAGGAAAAGGTGGGATTTTACAGCTCCCTGGGAGGGGAGCAGGACAGCGCAAGCGCTCTACCCACTGTAGCCCTTGGGTCTGTCTTGCTGCAATGGGCTCCATCTGGGACCCTAGAAACTATTAACCATTCCCAAGGTTTTGTCAAAACTTTGGCATTTCCATAAAAACTTTTGGGTTTGGGGTATTGGCAATTATGTTGTGTTTTTTTTTTTAAAAGTCCTTAATAGTATTACCATTTTTCACACTTTTTATTCTAAAATGTTAACCGAGGAAGAGAGAATTTTAAAAAGTTGTCCAGAGTTGCAGAGACATCAACGCCAGAGGCAGGAACACGAGTCAGTGTCAGCTGCATCTTGTTCTGATGTGCTGCACAATGGACTAACCTCAAGGCAACAATTTTGTTTTAGCAGCTAAGAAGCTCTTTATTTTGTGAATTTTTCTCTCTGCAGTTATCCACGGCTTTTCACATTTCATTGTTATTCATGGGCTTATGTGGATGTGGCATGTTAGAGCACTTCTGCGAAGCACCTTTTCATGCAAACCACATGGAGCGATTGAGGCTAGGGGAATTTCAGAAATATACTAATGTAGAAATTCAGAAATATAACACATCTTCTCTGTTGTTGCAAGTAGCAAAAATAAAAGCTTAAGGTTTTTTCTAGACACATGAAAGCTCTTTTGCTCTCACTCAAATTAAAAATAAATAAGACCTGGAAATTGACAGCACAGGTGTCGTGGGCTCAGTTTTGTTTTATGGACATGGTGTGAAAGTATATCTCCACTGATTTTGCAGACCTTTCTGCTGGTTTACACCTTAACAGCAATAGCACCTTGATGATTACTCTACAGCATGTCTCTCTCTTCCCCCTGTTACGCTTACTCATCATTTGGTGCTACCAGACAATGTGCATTTCCTCAGTTTTCATGTTTGTGCTTTTTCATGATGTCCTTTTCCCTGACTTTGACAAAACGATTGCCTCGGCTGTAATTACTTGCGGTTTATGAAGCATCATTGGAAGAGGGGGCACATAGGAAGGAACCCTGCAGTGTCCTCCCTCACTGACCTCTGGGAGGAGGCAGCCAGGAGCTGGACAGACACTGTCACCAGCTCAGAACATAGAGAAAACAGCTGAGGCAGAGATGGAGGGAAGCTGTTGATGTCCCCTGTCCCCTTCTTGAAGTTTTCCCTGCTACGCTCTTTTTCAGCCTTTGCTGCTTTCTCTTTTCCTTAGGCTTTCCGTCTCCTCGGTGGCACTGCAGAAAGATGAAGATGAACACCAAGAAGAAGCCGGGGAGCTTTTTGCCTTTTTGCTGCCACCTCTTTGTTTTCTTGGCTGTGCCAGCTCCCCACCCTCACCTTTCCCATCCGTGCTGGCTGGCCACTCTTCGCAGCAGGATCTGCCCCTTTCCTGGGGTCTGTGGGGTCACTGATGCAGCACAGCTCTATTTATCACAGTGCCTCAGGGCTCTTGAAGAAAAGGAAAAAAGATAAGCCATCGCTACACATACTAAAGGAAAAATTCACCCTAGTTTGAGGAGCTGACAAAAGCATTTTTATTTTTGATCACTGAAATGCATCCACGCCAATGTGTGATGTATTGGCTGAGCTTGGAAACAGACATCCCAGCAGATTGCTGGAGGTGGATCCTGCAGGGCTACTGGGACCCAGCCCGGGGACCTGACTGGGAGGACTGCAGATGCATGGCAGTTACTGCTGCTTAATGATTTAATGGTTGTTGTCTGCATAGTGGCGACTGCATGCACACTCTTAGCCTGTGGCAAATGTGAGGTAAACCAGGTTACGTTAAACCTCAGAAGACAGTGGCAGAAGTAAAGCACTTTTCACCTCATGCTGGCCAGGGAGTAAGAGCATATGCACATACATGCCCAGCTACCTTGGCTCAGCTGGGGTGCTTTAATCTGGTGGTGTTTGAGCCCTCTAGTCCTGTCATTGAATTAGGTAAAAAAAGCAACAACCTGTAACGAGTGCTGCCAGTTACACTGTGTCTGCCACATCAAGGTTAGCATTTCCAAAGCATGCAAGTGACTTATGAGACCAAATTCAATTTACAGTTAGGCTTTGTGGCTCCAAACCACCTTAATTATTTTGGGAAATTAGATTTTGGGCCAAGTTTAAAAAAAAAAAAAAACCCAACAGAATTGCTTAGCATGAAAAACAATGGGATATAAGCTCCTGAGTTACTTGGGTAGCTTTGAAAGCATTACTCATTTATTTCCTTCTTTGAAGGAGTTGAAAGAGTGACAAATCTGTTTTCCAGAGAAAGAGTTTCAGTTGCAGGACACAGCTTAAAGTACAGGTACTAGAGTAAGATGGGGTAAAACAGAGGTAGCTTTTAAGAGGGTAACTAATGATGCACTTGATTAAGGCATTGTCTCCAGATCTGCCACCCGTCCTTCATCCAGTGCTCTTAGGAAGTCAAGAATGAACTTGCCTGAGAGTGGGGGGCGGGGGGAGAAACCCTGTGCCAGCGACACCGAAACGCTTGAGCTGGGCTCTTGCTGACCCCCTGCCCCCACAGGTACTTTCTGCTACGGCAGTGCTGCTGCAAGGTTTAAAAGCACTCAGCTCCTCCGAGATGGAAACAGCACAGGTAGGGCATGATAATCAAGAAGATAATCTAGAAGGCTATTTACAAGCACCATAATGGAAACAGGTTTCCATGACCTGCTCCTTCTTTATTGCTGTGCCTTCGGCTTGACCGGCGCGGGGGTTCCGCCGCTGCATGGCTGGGAACGTACCCAGCCTGGCAGGGGGCCCGGGGCTTTTGGAGGAGGGGGAAGGTTTTGGCTACCGCCTGTAGTGGCAAATCAGCTGCAGAAGGGGGAGCCAATGTCTTCTTCCAGCCTGGCACCTCCACTTTCCTCTTTCTTCCCAGTCATTTTCACACCCGCTGAGGAGGAAACTGAGAAGGAGGAAGAAAACTGGAGTGGGTTAAGGAACACGGTTGTGGAGATCACTGCCTGCCAGACATCCCAAAGACCTCTTTGAGCCTCTCCACGGGGCCAGGTCCCTTGCCTTCAAAGGCCAGAGGTTGCAAGAGGAGGAAAGCTCCCTTGGGCAACCACAAGAGGTACCAGCTGAAAGTCTTGTGACTACCTAACACACAGGTGCTTGTACTCCAGGCATCATCCTTGCAGGGTGTCAAAATTATAGGAATGTTTCCTCTGCAGCACACAGACGTGAGCTGGCTTGCATGGGACATGGTTCAGCAGGAGGCACCTTGAACAGCCTTAACATCAAAACAAGCAACACTCATGCAGAACCACTCTGATTATGCCCTTCACCCACACACTTCATAACCATCACCCCTTTTAGTTCCCACTGTAGTTCGTCATGACTGAAACAAAAGGCAAGGGAGATACCATTAATGAGGTGCAGAGAGATGGACGCTATCACATTTTGCACATATGTAACTAGCGGGTTTAGCAGAGCTCCAAAAGAAAACACAGTATTGCATTAGCCAGCTTAAAAAAATGCATGAACTTACAAAAAAACCATGTTATTCCCTGTGAATACTATGATGTGTGTTGCTCCTCCACCCCCAACTAGGAAGGTAACTGTGGCAGGAAGATACTTCAAGGAGGTTGTGGTTTATATTACAGCTGCTAAGATAACCAGGAGCTTTCAAAAAGAATCTCAGCTAGCATGGCTTGTTTTACAATACCAAACTCCAAGGAGAGGGGGGAAAAAAGTAAGTTTGTTTTCCACGCTGCCCCTTTATCTTGATGTCAAATATATCCCCTGGGAAAGGAAAACATTTAACCAGCAGATCCCATGGGGACACACACACACACACACACACGCGCGCGCGCCTTTTTCCCCTTTAAGCCACTGTGGTGGCCGGAGCATGGCACTGTTCAGTCTGCTGCTGCCAGAGAGCTGGAGGTTTGGCAGGCAGGGAGAAGCCCGGGAAGAAGATGCTTCAGGTGTGATACTTACAATCACAGGTGCGGTGAAGTGCCAGCCTGTGATCTGGGGTGGTGAAACCCACGAGCTGCCCACTGCAGGTGAAGTGGTGATTATGGTTAAGAGCACCTCCATGAGGGGGGATAATTGTGACTGGAGAGGACCATTTAATTACATAGACAAACGCATAACAAAATCCAGTCATTGTAAAGCTCCCTGGATAGCTCACGTCTGAAATAAGATGCACATTTTTAACAAAGAGGGGCATGAACTGTTGGCACAGCTTCTCAGGGGAGCGCTGAGGGGGCCTTCATTGCCTCCCCGGATTACTGTAAATGATTTGATCTAACTCAGCCAGAAGCTCTGACCTTAATACCGACATTATTGCCTGGATTCTGCAGTCTTAGATGATCATAATGAAACCTCTTGGTCTGAAAATCTGTTACACGGCACTGTTATGTGTGAGAAGTGTACGCAGATGCAAGCCCTTCCCTCATTATTCCCCAGCCTGACTGATGAGGAGCTGTGTCTCCAGAGCTCTGGGTCATAGCTCTGCTGGTGGTCAGGGTGTTTAAGTGACCAGAAGTGTGGTACAAATGCAAAAGGGATGTCATGCTTTGGGCTACATTGGTAAAAAGGCTAGCACAAGGTAAGAACAAATGCTGCAGCTGCTAATGTGTGAGCCAAATTCACTTGCTGGCAGATGAGGAAGGACAGAACTAGTGTCCCTCAAGAATATGAGTATGCCTGGGGAGACACCTTCTCACAAAAAAAAAAAAAAGGAAAACTTTTTCCTGAGGTAGGATCACAGAAGTAGCCAAGGCATTTACATAAACATATGCTCCTTTTCAGTGATAGGTAACTAGAAAATGATACCAAAATGAAACATGGAGCTCACTGAACATACCTATGCTTTGAAGGAATAGTAAGTTCAAATCTATATCTGGGTTTCACAGAAGGTTGTCTTGGTATGGGGTTGACGCACATTTCCAACATAAAACTTCTTCAACCGTGGTTTGTTCTACATTGAAGCATGCATCTATAACCAGACTCTGTGGCTTGGGGCTGCCACTGCACACACCACATCTTTATGCTGAGTCTCTGCTGCTGTCTTATTTTCTGAGTGGGTAAGACTGAATGTAAGAGGCCTGGTTTCTCTCTCACTTGCACATGCTTTATACCGGTGTTGCTCCGTGTGGTTCTATGGAGCTGTGCTGAATAACTGTAGTAATAGGAAGAAAATTTTGTCCACAGCTTGAGAAATGGAGAGGAGTGCTCTTTTGAGTAGCCTTACGACTTTCTGGAAAGACAGTCATAATTGTTCAAATTGCAGTTATTTCAAAAGGTAGAGTCCCAGCGCCACTGCAGAGAGCTGGAAGCTGTGCCAGTGACCAAGGAGCTGCAAATTCATCATGGTGTCTTTCAGCCCTTGCCTCTGTGTACTCTGCACCCACCATGAAGTGTTCTTCTCAGACGAGGTCTTCTCTGGGAGACCTCCTGGGTTTCAGTTACTTCAAAAGAGCTTTCAGCAGCCAGTGAATGGGTCTGGGAGGCATGACTGACCACTGTGAGGGATTCACCTGAGGATGCAGTTTGCAGCAACAGGGCTAAAAGTCTTGTGGTCATGGTATAAAGGCCAGAAAAGAGCATTGTGATCGTCTGTATAGTGTAGACTTTAGAGCTTTCTTCTGTTCTGCAGAAAGCCCATACACTTCAGAAAACTGAAAGCAAAGCTCTAAGGAAAACTTTCAGTCTTGTATTAAATACTTATGATGCTGGAGTCTCCACTAGTTGCCTTGGTGGGTGGTTGCCATTATTAGCCTTGATGTTATTTATGCCTTATTTGTTAAGCTGGCCTTGCTTCCTGTCCAGCCACTGGATCTCGGTTATGGTTGAGTGAAGAGTTTACTGTCACAACTCTTGTCCTCAACGTCTATTGTTCAAATGTCTCTCTTTCCTTCTTCCAAGGTCTTTTTCTTCATGCTGGTTTCCCATCATCTCTTCTAAGTATCCAAACTATTTTCCCCAGTAATATAATGAGTCAAAATAAAACATGGAAAGCTCTTAATTAAAGAAAACGTGTTTCCAAACCAAGTTATTTTCTTTCTCTTTTTATTTTTATTATCTTTTGACTATTTCCCTCTCACCTCAGTTATTCATCCCTTCTTCTCCTGGTGTGGAGAGACTCACAACTCATACTACAGCATTTTTTTTGCTCCTTTCCCCCCACAGGCAGTCTTGAAATGCAACCAAGCCCAAATCAACCCATTAGACTTCTCCCACACTTAGTATTTTTCTTTTTTTTTTTTAACTTTTTCTAGAAATGGGGCTAATACCTCAGAAGATGTAAATCAGCATCAGGGTTTTACAGGCAAAAGGTTTAGAATTATAGCAAGGTAAATGCAATCTCAGTGGGTTTCAGTGTATTTTCTGTCAGGGCAAGACTGTTCAATTTCCAGCAAACCTGATGAACTTTTGATTATTTTCTTTTATTTCAATAGACAAACACATGATAGACCAAAATCCAAATATATCTCCAACACCCTCTCATCCACTAATTTTGTAATTTCATCAGACTACTTGCCATCTGAAGTCCATGGTGTCACTATGCACTGTATGTCAGCTAAGGTTTGGTATACCTATCACCAGCACCAGATGTTTTATACATGTTCACAAGTGCCAGGAGCTCTCTTTCCTGCCATTTACCAACAGTTTATACTCACAGGATTTTCATTCCTTTACTGAGAACTCCGGCTTATTGTCCATCTTCTGGAGCTGATGATACATTTTGAAAAGGAGTTCATTGTTGCTCATTTTAACTCAACAATAACTTTCCTCCTTGTCCTCATTTCTTAATGCATTTAATTCCTCCCTAGCAGTCAGTCATCTGTTAATGCCTGAATTAGCTGTAAGGTTTTCTTCTATAACTGGTGTTTGTTAGGGATGTTTGTCAATGAGCATTAATAAAGATAAATGTAAACTTTAGTATTTTTATTGCTATTATTATTACTAATGGTACTGCAGCAATGCTGAGGGATCTTACTCAGGTCAGGGTCTACTCCACACAGCCAGCACATACTGTTTCTCAGATCTTACAAAAATCTTTAAGAAAAGATGCACTGAATGCACAAGAGGAATGAATGTTTGGGTGGGACATCACAAAAATATCAAGATAGTTTAGTATATCGAGTGTATTTCAATACCTTCTGTATTCCCTCACTTCTTCATCAGAATTAACTTGTTGACATGTATGTGTCATTTTTGCCTTTTCATACCTGTAAGCCAAAACTGAAATGACACCAATTGATTCAGAAATACCTTTTGAAAATATGTATGATTTCTGGCTGGGGAAACTGTGCTAAGAAATGAGAAAATCTGTGATTCATACTGACATTGCAAAGTCCTTTAAATTAGCAAATAACAACTATTTGTCCAGAAGCCTTTAAATGATTTTTGCCATTTATATTCCCAGTTATCTTGTTACAGCATGGAAGTTATCCCAAATGCTATAGATGGCCAACTGTAGCCACTCCATGAGAACGTGGCTATTGACTATATGAATGAAGTTGTTCAGGAACAGTGTGTTGGCTGAAAATTGTAGAAAATGGGATTGGTTAAGTAAAACAATGACTTGATAATCAAAGGGGAGACAATCTTTGTCTTAATGGATACCATTGCTACAATGTCCAGGGAACTGTTGTTCCTGTTGTTCAAATCAGCTACGCTTAGTTGATTTACTTCTTCTCTGCTACTGGTTTTCTTCTGTTTTGGAGATCTTAACACAAGCAATCACAAAGCCAGATTGGACTCTTCTTGGCTTTTTGTCTGTTTTGCAGATGAACTTGCTTGTGCCTCTGTTAGAGCATCTTTTAAGAATCCATAGGATACCAACGTGCCTGTATTAGTCAAACCCAGCACATGTGGTCCATGATATGAGGTGTACTTTGGGAAATATGGGCATTGCCATGACAAATTCTTTGCATCATGCTGTCCTGCTTGTTCGCAAAGTTCTCCAGTTCATCACCTAACTTGAGCTATTGAGAAAATGTATAGCTTAGACTAATCATATACTGAGAAGTGCATTCATGCCTTAGACATACATCTTCGAAAAGAGTCAGTCATGCTCAGGAGGTCTAGGTGCCTCCTTGCCCCTTTTGTGTTCATTTGCTCTACTACAGCTTTGTACTAAATGTGGGGGAAAGGCAAGCATGACATCCCCTCTTTTCGCTCCCAGATGGGCAGGAAAAGCATCACTGCCCTGATATAAAAAAAGTAAATGCTGCCCTGGATGTAGAACTGACACAGAAAGGGTACACTATATTTGCTTTCTCTTTGTGTGTTTGTTATAACTTCAAGTCCAAAAACATAATGACAATTTTTGAAAATTATTTTCCATTTCTTTGCATATTTCTGGCAGGAAATAATTACTATATTCTGATATGTTTGTAATGATGATAGCTTAGTGAAGATGTATTTACCTTTTCCCTGCCTGGCTTATGCACTATCTGCTGTTCTTCTCATAACACCAAAAGGGATTAGAAGTCCCGTATGAAGTCTGGTCTGTTCATTCAGCTGCAGGAAACTTGCAGCATGTGGAAAGATCTCCAGACTTCAAAACCTAATCGCTTTGAAGAACTACAGCAGCTCAGTATGCAAAGAGAACACACAGATACCACTCAAGTACATGTGAAAAATATCTATGTGGGGATTATTGCATTGTATCTGATTGGTGTCTATCTAGTTTGATATCTTTGAAAGGAGTTGGTAATGTACATTATAATGGAGAACACTGCACCACTGTGCTTGTGAAGGCAGTTTCTTCCTTGCCCCAGCTAGTTGATGGATCTTGTGTCCATTTTTTTCTATATTATCAGATTTTTATTATTTAAAATATCTAATTGTTCATTCATTTCTGCAACTCAGTAAACCATTGTGGAAATCCCTGTTCAGGAAACCTTTTTTTAACACTCCTTAATTCTGATATTAGTACCTTAATTTTGGAAAACAATTGCTAAGTGAGAACTGTATTTAAAATCCTTCTGTAACAGGATTTAAACACTTTATCCATGCATTAACATAGTCAGGCAGCTTAAAAATTGTATTCTTATGGGTTACTTTGGCAGAATGTCTATCTGGAGTCACTGGTCTTGAGGTGATTTATCTACTGTAGCTGTTTGTACTGGATTTAAAAGGGAGCGCCTCATTCTAAAACTAATTGCCAGTCATTTATTCTGGGGCAAAGACTTTTATAAGGATAAGGGGCTAAAGGCCAACTTTTCAAAGGCATGTAGGCGCCTAAAGATGCAGATAGGCACTAGGAAGGTTTTCTGAAAGTGCCGAGGCAGCTGAGGTGTTCTTGAAAAATCCTGTGGGTGTTTGGCTATGCCTTTAACTGACCATGTACCTTTGAGAGTCTGTTCCTAAGACTTTTTTCTCTGACCAAAGGAGAGGTCTCCAGAGCAGCTGTAACTCAGAGGCTCCCTAAGACAGGCACAGGGAGCACAGAAGCTGCCTCCCTTTCCCTTCTTGCGATCCCAGGATGTGGTTAAACTGAGCTGGGTGGGAAGTCTGAGGGAGCCCCAGAAATGTCATTTGTAGGCAGCACAACTTGAATCCTGTGATTTGCCGATGGCTGCATTAAATGGCATTGCAGCACAGCTACTCTGCTGGGAGTTGCTCTGTGAGGGGCTGTATGGTGTCACATCCCTTGATACACACAGCACTGCAATGAGGATTGCAATGAATATGCAATGAGCATAGTCTTACAGGCTGACCCCCACCCCACCTGGATACACCATTCCTTGGAGAGGTTCCTGACCTGAGCCATGAGGTTGCCTGTGGGCTGGCTCCCTGCACCCAAGATTGCCCTGTGAATGGCTGTGCCTACCACCACCGGTGGGATGTGAAACTTGATGTTCCCCACCAAATGCAAAGCCATTGTTTTCAGTGAAATTCAAATGCTCGCTGGTGGGAACAATGAGAAAATGTAAATGTTTATACACGACATCCTGCAATCTACAATAGTGATAAGCAAAACCATTGTTACATTTTTTAAGGAAGGCTTAATAAATATTTATTCTTGGTACCAGTGTGCAAATCATTTACATGCCTATGCTGTGATTCCAGCTATGTTTGAGACGTCCCCTTCAGAGCTACTGCTTCCATTCAACATGTGCTTTAGTTTAACAAACCTCAAACCAACAGAAGTAGCTCTTTCCCTAGTACTGTTGTAAGGTAATGACTCATTTTCATTTGAGTGCTTCAGCATCCTCCAAGAAATATTAATGCCTGGAAATTCTGTGCTTCATGTATACCACATATTATACCCAATAATTATTATCCTCCTCCTGCAAAGGAACTTGGTGGTAAGTCAACAGGATCTTCAGATTGTTTAAACTGTCCTAATAGTTAGCAGATACATACTAATTTACAACATGTGAAGGTCTAGCTGATATCTGCGATCACAGGGCTGCTTATGTAGTATAGATCTTTTAACACAAATCCTTAACTTGTATTACAATGGTAAATGTATGAAGCCAGAGGAGAATTAACAGAGGAAGAAAAGGGACAGTGAATGTAGGAGACAGGTAAAAAAAAATCTTTCAGATTTTCTGGTGCCACAGAAGTCAAATGGATCATGTATCTATACTCCATATAGATATCAGAGCATAGGAACATTGCAGAAAGAGAAGGACAGGAGCTTAGTATCATTCTTGGGCTAATCAGGCTGTACACCTTCCTATCCCTCTGCTTTCCTGTCTGTGCACTGGAGAAGGCACGGACCTTACTGGGGGAATTTAAAGAATTCTGGATGTGAAGCGCTAGATCAAAACAAGGTGCTGCTTATAAAAACTTGTGGCATCTTGGAGATTCATGTGTGGTGTTGGGGGGTTGTGTTCAAAGACATTGGTGCTGTGAACAAACTTCAACCTTCTCTGACAAGTCAGGGTTAAGGGATGGGTGAAATTTCGAGGCTTGTAATAGGACCAGCTTAGATGGACTGGTGTTCTCATCTCTCCTCAAAATGTGTGACACTGTAATCAGATGATGGTTGATTTTCTTTTACTGTTTTGCTGTCCTGTAAAGGGTGTCTTAGAGCAACTGTGAAATCCTTAGAAAGCACAGGAAATTGTATGAAGTATTTCAAAGTTTTCCTCAAAGAGGGAAAATTCTCAGATTGCATCTGCTACATGTGTGACTATGGGCCACCTCTCTTGGGAAAACTGAATTTATGGTTGCCAGGATAGGAAGAGCTGTCAAAGTTCTTCTGCCACAAACAAGCCAAGTATTTGGCTGTGTGCATAAGTACCTCTGCACATACTTCATGCGTTTGGCTTTGGGTCCTTTTGAGGGGAAGGAATATAGTTTTTGATAGTCCCTCCTTGACAGGGTTTTATAGATGTTACTAATAGCCATCTTTGTTTTTAAGCACCTACTCACCTGATAAATTTAGCTTAAACACTCACAGCTAAAGGCTTAGTATCAAGTTCCTTTGTAATACCCTGGTAATGATTGAGTAAAATATACGGTGTACATGAGGAACGGAACTTCTAGGTGTCAATTATATTCCTGAAAAGAAAGTGGGGGAAAAAGGTGCAAATTGCTTTGACTTTTATTAGAATTTAAAATCTTTAGTACATTAGAGAGTTTTGAAAATGGGACTTTGTATTCTAATTCAGCAGTTGTTGGAAATGTGTGTTTCTGTGGGGGATGGTTCCTGGGATATATTTATTCTCTTGCTCCTGATATTGCTCCTTAATCACCAGAAGATGAAGCAAAGCTCCATCCGTCCCCAGCTTTGAGCACAACTGTGAAGCTCACCAACACCTGTAAGCTTCCATTCTTATTTTTATCAGCCTAACTTCCGGGACTTTCTTACAGAAGTAATAGCATAGAGTTAGGAAAATGAGTATTTTAGCATATAGTCAGGGAAATGAGTATTTGTATGTGATCCATCATTTAATGCCTGACGGTTAATCTGCAGTTCTGAAGGTTTTAATGGAAAGTAGCTGATCTGGTGGCAGGAAGTCTAAGTTCTGACTTGGAAAAGCCATCTGTATGTGCTTAACCTCATGGGCACAAGAAATCACATCATCTTTGATTAAACTATTTGTGAGTAAAGCTAAGCATCTAACTGTGTTGAATGATACACAAGGCTTGTCCTAAGGAGAGAACAAGCTATGTTTCTTCATTGTACTATCTTAATTGGTTGTAGCAAATTATTTAGGATTTTCTGAAACAATATTAACATTGGTGTGTTCTTGGCATATGCCATAGTATTCACTCTAACATGATTATGAACAAAGATGAATCTTCTGGTGTTCATTGCAGTAAAGTGCTCTTAATTTTAGATTGCCTTTTCAGAAGCATGCTCCCAAATCCAAGAAATGCATCTTAAATTACTCCTGATCACTTGAATTTGTAATGAAGTATAGGCTGAGCACATGCAGGGAACCCACTGCATTATTAACACAAATTGCAAATCAGTTCTTGTTACCTGCCTTCCTGCTCCATAAGACAGCACCGTTCTAAAAATGGATTCTTGTCCTGGTCACATTCCTCTTTGCTTTCTCTCTTGTTTCTGTGTGGATTCCCTTCTTTCCTTGCATGGACTTTTCTTTCCTTGTTTCATTATATGTTGTCTTCAGGTCCTCATTTCCCTCTTCTCCCTCAGTAATTGGGTTCAATGTGTGCACTGCTGCTGTATAGTGTCTTAACTTTCCTCACTTCATCCTTCATCCCATTTCTCATTTCTATGGTTCTCTTGTGCTCCTTCCCCTCTCCCCTCCCCAACTTTCCCCAGGTTCGTCCAGCTTTTTAGCTCTTTTTTAATTCCCACCCTCTGTCTCTCTTTAAAAATTTAATTGGCATGCTTTCTTCTAGCTGTCTTAGAAAGCCTTATTTTTTTTCTTCTCTCTTTTCAACTTCTTTCCTGAATTGCAGTCACACCAGTTCTGCTTTCCTGACTGCAGAGTCATAGCAGCTGTGGTGCAGAAAAGCATCTGAAAAGAAAATGCTAATAGGGGTTTTAATAGTGTACAGTAAAAGGCTCTGATTAAAAAAATAATAATGCTACACCTCAAATACTACCTCTAACCCAGACTATTGTTTCTTGAGAGCTTCCTTCTAGAGCATGTAGTAGCAAAGCAGAATCCATAACCTCATGTGCAATCTACCTGCCTGTCATAACCACAGGCAATGCTTGAATTAGTACTTTAATTCACAGAGAAGCAAAGAACCTAATGTGTAATGGCATTTATCTTATGCCTGATAACAAAATCATAATTAGTGTGCAAGGCAGTTTTACGGAGGTCCTGTCGATGTGTCAAGCGCTGATTGTACATAGAAGCACCTCATCAGATACTTTCAGATCAAACTGGTTCTGCAAACATTTCTTCATGAGCATTCATTAAAATATAGACATAAATTTGCTTCAGCTGTAATAATATTCCACTCATTTCAGCTTTTTATGAGCATTCACAGGGTTAAGTTTATTTATCACAAACAGCCAGTCTATACATATTTTAACCTTGGATATGTCAGTATTTCCACATATGCACATTTATGTTCATAGGGCAAACATGGTCGTCCAGCTGGGGACAAGAAACATATGCCATAGACTCAGCTGACCAATTACACCAAAGCAACTTATTTCCTCTAGCAAAGAGAGAAATCTGTTTAAAATAATGCAATAGTACGTAAACTATTCAAAAATCTCCTCAGTGCTGAATATTTTTGTACAGTATGGAGACTATGATCATTTTCTGGCAGATACTCTGTAAGCAGAAAAATGCATTAAATAGCCCTCTCAAATTACTTATCCACAGAGCTACTTAAAAAAGAAGTTGTTTGCTCCTACAAAAAACGTTGATAGATCAAAAATGAGAGTATTAGATGGACTTTTTTCCGTTAATTCTCCTTCTTGAAAGAAGATCTACAGATGATGAAACAAATTTTGGTTTTTTCTTCTTTTTTTTTTAAATATCAGGAAATTTTTCTGGAAAAAGAAATTTTTTCCAGAAAAAAGTTATCTATGGGAAATTGTACCATTTAGAAAATATTTTATGTACTACAAAATATTTCTGATTATCACCTCAAGGCTTAGCCCATAATAATTTCCTCTGTTTTGATGCCAGTTAAAGAAAAGGAGTCCTAATAGGGCCTTCTAGGACACAACTAAGCTTTTGTCTGCTGCCAGGCCTAGCCCACCCCAATGCCTTTCGTGTCCACAGCTGTTTTAACCGGCTCTTCTCACATGCTTGGAGCTCCTTGAGTTGAGGAGGGTTTGGTGGGCTGTGACAAATGCAAAACTGAAGCCAAGCCATAGAAATAGAAGACAGCTGGGTGTTAGCAGGCTTGGTTCACATCCCATCAGTGACTGAACTGATGAGACATGAACCCTAGGAGGGGATTTGGGGTGGTCTGATCCATGAAGCGGACTGTATGCCGGAACACCACCTTCCTTTGTGGAGTGCTCTGGGAGGCCGAGGTGGAAAGGGCTCTAATCGACTTTTCACAGGAGTAGTTCATACTGACTCAGTGGGAGCTGTTTGCACACAGACGCCATGGAGTAGGTTGCTAGGTGTTTATTAACTCAGCCTGAAAAAGGAGGGGAAGGGGAGAGAAAAACCACTGAAGGGAAAATGCTAGTTAAAAAGACAGGATACCACCCCCCGCTTTCCACCAAAGCTGGGGGAGCTGGGGCTGAGCAAGGTCCTTGTAACCTGTCTGGTAAGTTTTAAAGGATGTTTTCCCTCTCTGTAACTGGTTGGTGTGTATGTGTGTTAGGAAACAGTGATTAAAATATTCAGTCAAGGGCTTAACCCTTGATTGTTTCTCTGTTTTTGACCCCCATTTAGTGAAAAGCCCCATGACAGGAGCACAGGAGGCATTGTGGGGCACAGTCGAGTCCCTGCTGGACACCTCTCTGATCCTGAGGTGCAGCCTGGCCATGCAGCCTTCCTTCTGTGGGATTCAGTGGCATGCAAGGCGAGAGATCATTTGGGATGAATAGAGCCCTTGGTCTGTCGTTTAGGCCATCCAGCCGCCCTCTGTGTTCTTTGTCAGGGCCAAACAAGCTCCATATCATTACGCTGGCATTCGCTTGCCCAGTCTCATTATTAGGTACATTAGCTGTGGGAACTAAATCCATGACAAAAAAAAAAAAAAAAAGAGGGGGTGGAATTGGCACACACAAAAAAAGGCTTTCCCAGCTCAGGCTAACAACTTGTGCCTATTAACTAAGAACGATCATTAGAAAATTCCCCCGCAGACTTAAAGCTTCAGCAAAAGCTTGTTTCACGTATGCACTTGCCCTGTTACATGAACACATAACCAGCCTTAAAGAAACATACCCTCCAACGCTTGGACCGGGACTGGGCGAGGGGCTTCCAGGCAGGCACTGCATTGCCTTTAAAAGAAAGCTCTTTTCTCTCTCCTTTCAGCAATAATGCTTAAAAAATACTGTGCCAGTAGGAGATAATAAGTGTATAACCTTAAAAGGGGAAGGATATTAGAGGACAGCCATGTCAGGTTGGGTTGGTCACTAAAACAAGAAAACAAGTGGTTGCACGGGACTTTATTTTTTTGTTATAGTGACATTTCATACAGGTCAAACCACAGAAAAATTCATTGAAGATCAGGTCTTCATGAACTGCATGAAGACAATTCTCCCTAAACAGCAAACTGTCTTTACGAACATCCATAAAATCTTGCCTGAAATACACCTTTATCACAATTGCAACAAACCACGCAGCAACAGGTAGATCGGTGGAGGTCCTCAAGCTGCTTAGGAGCCCATGTTGAGTCTTCAAAGGGATGGGAATGTACAGACATGTCAACTCAGATTTCCTGGTTCCTATGGCTTTCAGTGGTCCTCGTGCATTTGGCAGTGGGAGAGCTGGGCTCTTCTGCTGGTCCCTGGAACTTGTTGGTTGGTTTCTTTGGGATTTCTGTGGGCCACAATTCCAGTGGCCATGGAGTTAACAAACATTGCCCAGCTTAACACAGAAACTGTTACTGGGTCAGCAGCTGAATTCACAGGCTTCTGATAACATTTTTTTCCCCAGAAGATACTTTCTTTCTTAGTATTTCCTAATGCTAAGATTTTTTTAGGCTGTATGATAGTCTTCCTAAGGAATGATGAAATTTCCGGTCCCTCGGTCACTTGAAGATGAGCAGGACACATCTCTGGAGAATACAGTGCAGGGAACAATACTTTACTAGCAGTGAAAACAAATGAGCAAGACTTTCCCAACCCTTAATGTACATATAGTTGTTGTCTTCTGGTTACCATGCATCAGAAACAGGTCCCTAAATCCAGTGGATTTAATCCAGTGAAAAATAAACATGCCTTAACTACTCTCTGTCCTGAGTGGCTGGCGCAGTGAAGCAGGCGGCTACAGCGTAGAGCTTAAAGGTGTCAGGGACCAGCAGAAGAGGACTGTTCCCCACGGGAAGGCGATCTGGGAGCTGATGGTGACGACAAGGCTGGCAGGGCGTTGTGTCACCGACCAGGGGGCAGTCCTGCAGCACCTGAACATGAAGGGTCACAGGACCTGAACGCAGGTGAATGGGAGCAGCCAGCAGATCAATGATGGCCAGAGAAGTCTGGAGAAATGAGGCAGGACCCAGGTGTAGAGTCAAGGTCCAGATCAGTGAGGTGCATGGACAGGCACAGGCACAGCTGCTATGTAGCTCATGCAAGCACCACGACTGAGGGCCTGAGCTTAAAGGCAGCTCCCAAGGGAAGAGGAGAGTCTCCCAGTGAGGCTTCTTGGAGCTCTTTCCCACACAGGTCTTTCCCAGCAGTCAGATCCAAGGTCACACAGCTGCACCACAGCTGAGTTGGCCTTGGGCACAGGCAGCCAAACCCTGGGCGTGTGCACTGAGGCCTAGCAAGCAGCTGGATGGGTGCAGAGGTAACACCATTCTACTACTTCCACAAACCTGCATTGAAAATGGTGGGACGTACACAAGGAAGCTGCTCTGGCTCTCAACCAGCTTTGCTACAGCTCTAGCAATAGCTGTCCTTGCCCAAAACTTGTCCTTTCAGACGGAGGCTGTACGATGGAAGCAGCCACCCCTGTAGACACTCTCGCTTGAGCAAGCCTTTGGCTTCCTGCGCTGGCATCCTTTCCTGGTGCTCTGTTTGCTCACCCGGGCTGTGAAGATGAATCTACCTCATAGAGATGCCCCGACCATATGGTAGCCTAAGGTCATGCTCGTGTGTGGCAGTGCAACCAAATCCGTGGATATCAAAAGCAAACTCTCTGATCTGCTTCCCTTTGTCTCGCCCCTACCCCCTGTGGAAACCGATCATGGCATGCACCTGGAATAGACGCAAATTTAGGCAACGTGCTATCTGGCCAACAGTCTTGTATACATCTCATTCAAACACGTGTCAGCAGTTTCACTCTAATCCCACTTTTCTTCAGCTCTCCTGAATGTTGTCCGCAATGCCAGCAAGCACAGTCTTAGCAGAAGGCTTATCTCTTACCATTTCCCCCTGAGGGCACATTTCTCTCAGATAAAAGTGTCTTTCGATCTGGCAGGCTGAAACGAAGAACTCTTATGGTGCTCCGACTTCTCACCGAACAGATGGTAGGGGGAGAACACAACCCAATGCAGGATCAACACATTAGCAGGCCAGGCTATTTAAGCAACTTTTCCACTGCCTCCTTTCGAGCAGTGCTTATGAGATATCAGATCACAAACAGTAAATTCTTCTCTCTCCTATTGCAAAGCAGCAGAGTCGAGCTTCCGCTCAGACAAATGCTAGACTTTGTGAGAAGTTAATGAGCAAGTTTTCGAACATTTTTTTTTTTTTTTTTACACAGTCCCAGTGATCCAACACAAGACTATTTGGTCAGTTACAGACCACACAGTTAGGTTAGCTTTAATAAAATTGGTAAACCAAGATGTCTGGCACTGACAAAACAAGATGATATCAAAAACTGACTAGAACTTCAGAGAGCAAGTGAAATGGACAGAACCCAAGCAGATCTGCTCCTCTTCCTCCTCCTCACACCAGCAGCTCATGCATGCTACAAAACAAATTTAAGATTTTGGAAAAAAATAGCAGGGGCCAGGATATGTATGCTATAAAGCCTTTCTCAGGTTGCCAAAGCAAGCAACCTGTGGATATTTAAAAAATGGAAAAAGTCTGGTATACCGAACTGAGATGGGATTGTTTTTTCGTCCGGAGTGTAGCAAGCATCGTTTGGGTCTGCTGTCATTAAGAACTGCAGTGATCTGTTAAAACATATTGATTTCAAATGTTTACAGCTTTCCAAAGCTCTCTTTTTTGAGGAGGTTATTTTCCTGTCTCAGTCTGGGAAAAGGTGAATTTTTATAGAAGTTTAGAATCCCAAAGATGTACTTTTGTTAGAAGTTTTTGAATACAAAAATGCTTCTTACATTAAAAAGAAAGGATGACCTGCTTTTGCTTTGGGAATAATAAAAACTAACCAAGATTTAAAATTTTTTATAATAAAAACATTCTCAGGTGTATTGCTTTCTTTTTGCTAACCTGCTAAAGTCTTGGGGGTGGAGTAATACCATCTGCTGCACAGTGAGAATGCACAGACAGACCACATCTGTGAGGCTGGATTTTCCTTTCATACCAAGGTAATTCTGAAGGCGCACTGGTGATTTTATTGGGCAGGGGGAGCAGGATGAACCCAGTGCATTTAAGCTGTGTTACTAGCACAGATGTAATACACACAAATACATGTGCTGGTTGCATGTCCAAAATCTTCCTTCAGAACTTGCTTTTGACTGAGCATGAGTTGCTTTTGAAGAGTCTTGCTCTCTCTTTTAGCTGAGTTTTCACTTCTAAGCATCGTTGACTGAGGAAAATGAAAAGTGCTTTTATTTTTGTCAGGTTTCACTAGTCCTAACATTTCCCAAGTAGCAATATGGGAGTTCCCCAGAATTTTACTACATCAAGCTCTTTATATGGTAGTCCAGTGTATCAAGTTCAATGAAGTGCTAGCCAGAGGCATGAGTTTACATGGGTTTACCGTAGGTGTTATAAAAAGCTTTGGGCATCCCTCCCTCTGAGCGCTTGGTCATGCATCAGGTACTCCCACACCATGTGATGCCCTTTCTGCCATATTCCTTTTGATGATGTGTTGACTCCAGACCCAGGGTACAAAAAGTTTGTGGAGTTTCTAGATCAAGCTGCTTTTATCATTTCTTTTTTTTCTTTTTATAAACACAAACTAGAAAATTAAATAACTGTTTGCTTTTTTCAAAGGGACATACTGTAAAAATACTTTCTTTAGCTACCCCATTTCTCTTCATGTCCTGAGGTCAAGACATGCTAGACAGCTATTTCAGATTGAGAAAACTCCTTTCAGAATGTGATTCAAAAAACATGATTTGAGTGTTATGTTCAGTAAGATTAACTGAGGTAAAAGAAATAATTTAATTGATGAACCTTCATTCCTTTGACTTGCTTTTTGCTGAATTTCAGCTTCTGTTGGGAAATGCAGTTTCACTGATGTATAAAGTGCTTTTCTCAATGGTGTCAATTTTGTCTTAGGTGTGGAATGGAATCCTTGTTTCTTGACTAGCTCTAGAAATTGTCTCACTGGCTTATTTAACATTTATTTGTATCAGTGTTGCGATCCATACACATACCCCAATGGTCAACAGAAACATTTTGCTGCAAATATTTGAACTTCAAGCCGGTTTACTGGAAAAATGTCATCATAGCTAATGTTCCTGTTCCCTGAGGAATGTAAATTCTGCAGTTAGGTTTCTAAAGCAATCACAAATGTGCATTCCAGCCAGTTCACAGAATGATTCTGCAGCATTTCCTTAGAATTTACCCTGCAACAGGAAAGCTTTTCCATAAAAAGCTCACTGTACTGATTACCATGAATACCAAGCATGAGGGAGATGCAGAAATGAAACTGATGTGCTGGAAACAGTGAGTGAGAATTTGCTGAAAAATTGCCATTTTTATTCCTGAAAACACAGAGATCTGTCTCTGAGGTAGATTTAAATCAGTCTTACCTCACAAATGCCAACTGAGATATGTGTCAGTCAATAAGTAACAGTGACAATGACTGGTTTTGCTTTTCTTTTTTCTTTTTCTTTCATGATATGAGACACCTTATTTTGCCTCCAGTTCAAAACTTGATCTAATTCCCGGAATGTTTAAAAACATTCACTGTATCTTTTGTGCTGGGAAAAAAATCTCTCAACTTACTGTTAGCTCCCTGCTCCAAAAATAAAATGTATAGTACGTAACAAATTTGGTCTGACAGCATTTTCCCAGCTGGAAGGATGGAACTTTTTAATTGGTGTATAAATAAATAGAGGTTTGATCCTGCTCTTAAACATGTATTAAATAAAAAAAGAAGAATTTTGCCTTTGCCTCTAGTACCCTATGAACAGATCTTCCTTTCTAACAAAAACAGTAACAAAAAAGCCCTCTTCATTGAATACAATTTAAAAGTTAGCTATAAACACACTGAAATAAATGGAAGTCCTGCTGCTGCTGTTGAGGAAGGCCCATGAAGTTCTTTGTGTCTCTTGACTTTTCCATACCATTTTAGTTCATAACTCATCATTTCAGATTGCTTTAAAGTTTGACATGAGAACCTTAAGTGCTGGTGAATCATCAAACAAGTATCTATCTAGCAAGAAGAAGCTCTTAGGACTTTAGGTGTATCTTGTGTTTTCAGATTAAGGAAAGTGATAATTTAGATTGGGAGTTCACCTAGAATAATTGTGTGGTATTCACTTTTGCTGCCTAAAAATGTATTGGGACAAAATGCAGACACTGACCTGCAAATCCAGAAACCAGAAAAGGGAAGCATACATTGGTCCAAAACCATAAAATGTGTTTATTTGGTCCTCAAGTCCAACACTGGGCACCCTGAGACTCTGAAATACTTATTTTTAATGCACCTTAGCTATCCAGGTGCACTGCTTGGTTGAAGTTCCCTTGGCACTGAAGTTTTTGTAGTGGGGGGCATGCAGCAAACCCTCACATCCTGAAGCTGTTAACATGCCTGTTCTCCTTCTTGGCATGGGCTTCTCACCCCAACTTGTCTCACCTCTGAGTCCAAACCACAGGGATCTTCAGAAAAGCTGGCACACAGGAGAAGCCCAATGGACTGACCTTTCCAGGGTGTGTCTTCTTTGTTCCTCATAGCCCAATAATTAAATATTCATACAGAGAAAGGAAGAGGTCTGTTTGGGAAAAAGTTGGGGGAGAAATCAAAACCACATCTCCTGTCTCCTGGAAAAGGACTGCCTCACCAAAAGCAGTCAGGAAACATCTTGTTTTCTGGCTCCATCTGTGTGTAGTACATAGCCAAGGCTTTGAAAGGCTCTCCCCACCAGAACATGAGATAACCTAGTTGTTAGGGAAGTCCATCACTTTTATTTCTTGGGTGCCAGTACACCTTTTATTAAAATATTTCAGTTGAAGTAATACACTGGTCTGGGCATGTAATATTTATATGGAGCTTAACATGGTCCTGCCATAACACTTGTGTGCAAAGTTGGACCAGAAATCTCATGAGAATGAGCTTACTCATGAGATATCTGCTAATTCTGGCTTCCGGTTATGCTGTAAATAGTATGAGAACTGCCTTTCTAGCAGTTTTAGGGAATTTGGCTCCCAGCCATTGCTAGAAAAGCCCAAGCTGTGATCTAAGTGAAAAGCAAGGGGAAAGAAAAACGCTCTAGACTTTCAGAAAGCTCTTTATTAGTGCCAGAAGCTTGCTGGGGTAGAGTCTTCTGCTCTATATCCTTCTACTCAGGTGAATTAGCCATTGTTTTCAACTATTGCAGACATGCCTTTGCAAGGTCGTGTACCTTGCAGAAGGCAACACTGATCTGTAAGCAGGTATTTCAATGACTTGATACAGCTGTTCTGTGGAGTTTTTGAGAAAGAGAAGTCTATGCCAAAAACTGAGTGGCAAGCTCAGGACCGGCTACAACCCTTCAGCAGTAGGTCCCCACAGTGGAGACTCCTGATCCCATTGCTTCTTTCCCCTTTCCCTCCTTCAGAGGTGTTGGGATGGTGCCTTTTTCCCTGCCCTCTGACTCCTTGCCTGACCAGCTACTTGTCTTGCCTCCCAGATCTCATTTTCACTAATGGGTCCAGGAGCCCAAGGCTCTGCCTTTTAGCGAGGCCTTTGGTACTGTAGTGTAGTGTAGAGCAAACAGTATCTTGAAAAAAAGCTGGGCATTGGCAGACAGGTGGCTTTTTTACTTTCAAGAACCCCCCCAGCCTCTATGAAAGTAATCCCAGCACCCAGAAAGCAATCCCTGCTTTCAAAACTAAAGGCAAAAGTCATGTGCTCTACAGGGCCAAACTTGAACATTGGATCCTATCTCGTATGCAAATTATTCTTAGCCCTGGTATCAGAAATACTAGTAAGCACATATCTGTAAACACCCTTTAGCTTTAATTACACTTAATATGCTTGTGAGGGTGGGCTGGGTTGCCTGACTTATTGACTGGGGAAAGTGTGCTACAAATAGTTTGTAAGCCTGAAAAAATCACACAAATTATTACATGTATTAAAGATTAAACAGATGAATAGTACATTTAATACAGCCTTGTTTGCAGTATTAGTAGGCAAGCTGTCGTGTTTTCATAATGACACTAAGGTCACTTACAAATAATTTTCAACAGTCTTCAGAAGTGCGATAGGCAATGTAAAATCACCAAAAAAGGATGGGTCCCTTCAATAAGGCATTAAGTAAGCAAACAATAATTATCACAGGAAACACCTTGTCTAAAGAGTGTCTCACATTCAAAAGATGGGAAATGTCAGAGTCAAGGCTACAAACGCAAGCCTAGTTCTGCTCCTTTCTCACCCCAGCCCCATTACGATACAGCTTATAGCTGTATGACCACACATTATCTTTCCATAAAACAATTGACTTATTCAGAACACAAGACAGTTAGAGGATTAGTTATTTAATCATCTATCTTCTAATCCTCCAGTACCTCTGTCTTTAGAGGAAGCCCACATTCACCCCCAGAGGAGCCAGAGATACCAAATAGTTGGGTGCTGGACTCCAGTGGTGGAGGAAAGAAAGTCTGATGTAGGCTGCTCCTCCCAGCTACAGAACAGGGCTTGGGGGACTGCTGGATGAAATTCAGAGAGCTGGCTGTATAAGATGGGCAAGGATGACTGCCGAAGGAAGACATAAGCAGTCTGAGCCCAGAACACAGGGTCTTGAAATACATGGTGATTCCTGCAGAGATGGTTCATGTGGGGGATGCTATCTCAGAAGAATGGAGCTTAGTTTCTGAGAGACAAAGCAAATGTTCCCTGGCTTAGCAGTTTCATTTTTCATTTTTTGATGAATGGTGGTAAGACTTCTTGGTAGGTTCCAGAGAGCCCTCCTACTCTAACAGGATCTCAGAAGAATGCTATGAAAAAGAAATTTGAGTCTGATTCTCACATAAGACTGTCCCATGACTCTTGTGCATGAGAATCTAATGTTGGTTCTATAGCTGTATCTGATTCAGCAATCATTTATTTGTTTGGGAGTTTTGCTCTTGCTGTTTCGCAAATTCATTTGTTGTGCAACTGATCACTTTGATCCTGATTCTAGGACAATACCAAAGTCAGCTGTCATTTTGTCACTTACTGTTTGTGTCTGTGAATGTGAACTTCGTGCCCTCTTCCACCTGATACACTATCCAAAACCGCAATATTTTAGTGTGGTTAAGCATCTAATTGTCAATGATTTCAATGGGTTTTAGATGCCGATACACTTTGAGACTGTCTCAGTCATCTGCTAAAATTTGAGTGGACGGGCCGTGGTATAGAAACAATAGCCTGATTGACCTCAGAGGAGCCTCATGCAACTGGAAGCGTCTGAGTATGTAGGACTTCAGACTGGTTGTATAGGAGCCTTTGTAAGACAAGGACTTTCAACAGAATTTATAGAAAGCACCTCTGGAAACCTCTGTACATATAACACACTATCTCCAAATTATTTTCCAGTGCCTTGTGTTGAAGAACATTATGCCCTGAATTTCTCACTGTATTTACTTTTCATGTTCTTCATGCTGTAGCAAGTAACATACACACACACACACAAAGCCTTTGCAAACATCTGTGGGAACAGCAGGCGTGTGAATAGTAGCCACAAGAAATTCTTCATGAACAGTCTAGAAGTTGAAATGGATTTTCATAAAACCTTTGTTAAACATGGAAAATGTTAGCAGATGCTGAAGTCTTTACAGGCATTGTGTATCCCCAAAAGGGCTGTGTTTGGTCATACGGAGGGTTCCAGCATCCATCAGGATGTCCTCCACAGCACCAGAGGACCAGAGGCTGTTCCTCCTTCTTTGCAAATACTACCATTGGCATCGGACAAAAGAAACAACTGTGGTAGATTCTAGCAATCTATAGTTATTTGCAAGGGTAGCCATCAGACATCAGGCACATACAGGAGCTGCAGTATCTAAGTATCTCCTATCTGTTTATGTATTGCTCCATCCTTAAGCTCCGTGTAACAGAAAAGTGTCTACTGATCCCATTTTACAGGTCTAGCACCTGAACACAGCTTGACAGTTCATAATGTTCTGGCTAGGCAAGTGCATAAAGGGGCAGAGGGACATCTAGTGGGATTTCCACTCTCTCTGCATTTGCAGGCCATCAGAAATGTTCCCACAGGGTTCACCTTACATGTGACTTACCACATCAGAAAGAGCTCCCTGCAAACACAAGGTGAAATGTTGAAGTGCCTGTGAGGGAGGTTTGTAAAAGCATGCTTTTCCATAGAGCTCAGTTGATGGCCAGTAACTTGGTGAGCTGTGCTAACTTACTCCACGTGTCAGCCTGAAGTGACTTCTCCAACGCTGTGGTTGAGGTCTGTAACAGAGCAATGCATCTTCAGATCAGCACCCAGATCCCTGAACCACCTTCACTTCGTGAGGATGCAGGGGCTTGACTGTAATTCAGGCTGTGAATTTTGTGCTTTTGACCTTCTAAAGATTCAGAGCCTGCTCTGAGAATGGATAAGAGGAGCTGTGACTAATCTGATTTCTCTAAGAAAGCTCACCTTGACAGACTTTCGGTGGTAGTGAGTTTGAAGGCATTTTGAAGGTTATCTTCATAAAAAAAGGACTGGCAACTTACACTGGAAAAAAAAAGTGTGATTAGCAACTTATTTCTTGCCGTGACTGATGGCTGAGTGATTACAATACATTATATTGCCCTTCTCAGCTGGCTTAGAACAATACAGCTTCATTCACTGAAGTCAATAGGCTATGACAATTCATACCAGCCAAGGGTCTGGGACTAAACTACTGTGTCCATGCATCCAGTTTTCAAGCTCTTCATTCCCTGCAGATGTCCTCAACTTCTTTGTGCCAGAAGAGCAGGATTTCTCTGCTGATCCATGTACAAATCCCTTCTTGTACGACTCCCTGACTTGTCTTTAGGTGACACACTATGGAAAATGAGTGGATTTTTTTTAGGGATGCAATAGCTGCACTGGAATAGAATTCAGCCAGGTTGCAGGTACAGTGCAGAATGGCTCTGAATGTTTGGTACATGTTTACCATCGTACAGTGACCATTGTTTGTTTACATGGCAGTAGTGCCTAGGACCCCAAGGATGGACAATGCATGTATTACTGCAGGCTCTGTAAGAAGGTTTGCCTGTATTCTGCCATTCTTACTAATGCTGCATATGGTCCTTGGACTTACATATATCAGCAGTGAATTCAACTGATGGAGACCTGCCTGTCGCAGCCGTTGACTGCGCAATAAAATGACACAAGGATTTCCAGTGCCCTCGGCCAGTCCTCAACAAACAACTCTTCCACAGCGATGGGGGAGTGGAGGCTTCTGGATGCTCCTCACACAGGAACATGGAAGGGGAGTGGAAGGTACTCTGCCCCAGTTTTGCCCTGACTCTGCTGCCTCTTCTTTGGTGACTAAAGAACCTGACAGGACACAGGGTAGCCAAATTAATAAATATTTGCAGGATTAGCTCTTTAATTTACTTTTTTCAGGCATCATAGTCAAAACTTGCACTTTTCTTCTGAATCTATTTCAACAGTATTTGCACACATGACATTTGCTGTGGTCAGAGATGACATAGACTCCAGCAAGATGACAGCGTATTTCAGAAAGTGCAGGTTCCTTATTGAGGGCTCTCCTTATTAAAATTGACCTGCAAAGAAAACTGAGCATCCTTTGCTTTGCACCAGGTTTAATTGAAGAGCTGACCGAAATATGATAAAATTTAGATGCATTTTCCTTTTGGTCGGATTATCCTTTGAAACTGTGAGCAAACCCTGCCTGACAACACAAAGGAATTTTCCCATGGATCAGCTAAAGCTGACTCACATGAAAGACTTGCCCAAAGTGGTCATGCCCTCTGAGCAAATACCACAGGCATGAGGATCTCTGCTCTTGGCCTAACAGCAGTGTTAGGATTCCAGCGACCCAGCCTAGGAAGGCAGATTTTATTGGAGGAGGGGAGGTTGCCTACCTGTGACCCAGCCAATCTGCTCTGCTATTTATCCATGTTGCTAACTTGCAAGGGAGGCGAATGTTTTGCACTGTCACTGCACGTTGGAGAAATTTCCTGCTTGGCCCCTGAAATACAGCAAATAGCACTCACTGTTTGCTCAAGCAGGTAAAGCACACAGCAAAAGTCACTGCTGTGACTCAAAAGGGAAAGAAAATCATCTGATCATTAGAGCTTTCAGCGCCGGGTTTTAGTGCTGGAGTGAAAACCCAGCGGAAGCTACGCACCCTTCTAAGATAAATATTTCCTCTGCTGGAATTGCTGAGTATATCGCAGATCAACAACCAGAAAGGCTTGCTTACTCATCCCTGCCATGTATTTCTGGAGCGGTTTTTCTTCTCTGTTAATGCTACTGAGGACTGCATTGCTCTGGCTGCCCTGGCTTGTTAGAAAGGCAAGCACATGCTAAGCAAAGCGTCAGAATAACCCACAAAGCAATGATACACATAGAGACAGAATTTTGGACCACTCAAAAAAAAAGGATTAAAATAGGCTTCCCTTCATGAGAGAGACACATATGGAGTTAAAACTTCTGGCCAATGTGCTGTTGACAATTCTAAAAACATTTTGAATTAATCTTTGCATTCTCTTTCTCTGCACTTTTCTGTTTACTCTCTGCACTTTTGCTCTGTGAAAATAGAACAGGCAGGACAATATCACTTGCTGTTTCTGACTTGCTTCTACTTTGTTTCTAATACTCCTGTGAAAGAGTCTTGTTGTAAAACTCCCAGCATTTCAGGAAGACATTTTATTCATTGGTTATTTTTCTCTCACTTTCCATTTTCTCATCTTTGGTTGCTCTTAAAGAATATTTGGGCCTAATTTATCTGTCATTTTCCCTTTGTATTTAATTTGTCAATTTCTGTTCTGGAATTTGGGTTTTCAGTAAGATCACATGCAATCTGTGCCAAGATGGAGCCACAGTCTCTTCCCACATTCCTAAAATGTGTGGCACCTGGGGAAGCATACTCGAAATCATGTGGCAGCTTCATTTAAACAGGAAAAGTCCAGTGGGTTTCACTTGGTTGTATATAAATGTCAATAGTACACTTGGTGGTAGTCCCTGTGTTATTTGTTTTAAATTACATTCAGTTTCATACTGTCTCCACATTCTCTGTTTTCAGTATCCAGCAGATTTTTGTATTGACAAATGTGTGACATTTACAGGAAGCTGTTATGGAGAAAACCTGAGGTTTTTCTGTATGGGCTGAGCATAGTTGTGGCTTCAGACCCTGGGGAGAGTTGTTTGAGTTAGGGATTATCCTATTAGATGGATGTTTCTAATAAAACTACCAGCAGCCAGAGAGCTTATCTGTATTACCACCGTGCAGTTTCAGAGCTAACCTCCCCCTCGACATGAAGGGGGTAAATCCTGAGTGTCAGTTTATTTCGAACTTGCTGTGGCCTCAGGTTGTAGCTGAGCTTCCACAGTGACTGCGGCTGATCTGAACCAGGGCTGCTCTGCCCCTTCTGTAATCCACAAAGTAAGCTAGTCCAGCCTGCTAAACCTGCAGCAAACCCCTTCAAAAAAGTAAGTGAATAGGTTTTTTTCCAGCTTAGCAAGCTAGAACGGTTCTCCTTGGGGTGGGCTAAGCATCAGTGCTGACACAAGCAAAAGGACAAAAATGCATAGCTACAGGCAGGAATGAGCCAGGGATCACAGCAGCTCTTAAATTAGGGTTTATTTCGAGTGGGCTGGATGGGAACTGTGCCTTTTAAAGGGAGTTGCACTTCTTCAGGTACTTGCTGCCTCTGCTCCCCTTGCATTGAGAGTAGCTGTTGCGTGGCCTCTGCGTGAGTCACTTCCAGTGGCTTGTCTGACCAAAAACTCATCTGGCAAACGCAAAGAATAGAGTTCCTTCACACCAGGGAACCAAAATTACTTGTTATATGGGAGGGTTGGTGGTTACATTGAACATGAGAGGGAGGACTGGGAATGGACGGGCTGCAGGGAATGGACGGGCTGCAGGGAATGGACAGCATCTCACTCTCAGTCTGGCTCGGCTGAAACAGGAGTCTGCATGCTAAAGGCACAGCTCCCCAAGATACGGAGGAGGGACTGCTCATCCGTCTGGTTTGTCTGAGCTGCTTTGATGTGCTAGGGCAATGGAAACCTAGCCCAGCTCTGTAGCTTTCTGTTGAGGTCGTCAAAGCAGATCACAGAAGTGAAAGCAGTAAGTGTTGGAGCACAAGGCTGGGAGAGCACGTGGCTGGGCAATGTGGGGAGAGGAAGAGGAGCAAGACAAAACAGCTACTACCCTCCCCTATATAGTGGCTTGTGGTGCTGTAGGTCTGAGCTTTTTAAACTAAAAATAAATGCTTTAATATGTCTTTTTAAATTAAGTTTTTTTAGTTAGATATGAATACATGAATAAATGACCACTTCTGTTAGAGGTGCTCTTCTCCATGTACCTTGTTTCAATCTGTGGTGAATGCTTGCACTGGCAGAATTGGTGTGGTGATGTGCAGCACAGGGAGGGAAGAGTTGATTCGGCCGGGCAGGGAAACGCTAAGGGTCAAACTGCCTCATGTTGCTTTTACTAACTGGGAAAATGTTCATGCAACAGCAGACCACAGGGACCATAGCTCTGCCTCTAATTACACATCCATCGTTACTGTCACAATGAGACCATCTTTCCACCATCATTACTATTGGATGTGTGTACCCCCTGTTCACTAACCCTCCCTGCAAGATCCAAATTAGGCATGGGTGTCCAGTGCCTTTTCCACCAAAGGAGACAGAGTAAGCAATATGCTGACATCATTGCTGTTATGCCAACCATCACCTAGGCCTGCCCTGGTCCAGCACAAAGCCTGTCCCTGGAATGCTAACTATCAGGTTTTCTTTGCAAAATTGAATTGGCAGAGTGAATTTCATATAAGATCACAGCTTCGTGCCTCATTTCTTTTGGAGTTTTTGATCCCGTGCCAGGAGCCCCAGAGTTGGATTTGTTGCATCACTGAAAAGCAGCCCAAGCACTAGAATGTTTTTAAAAACAAAGCCAAAGTTCAAGGCTTTGGTCACCATCAAACCTCACAGGATACAGAAGCTCTACATAAAGACCACTATAAAATACGCTTCTTTTCAGATCTCCATAGATCTTAAAGATTTTAAAGATTTATTTATTTTAAGGTGCGGGCCCAGTTGCTGGGCTTCCTTTTTTGGTTTTTCTTTTACACTGAAGCAGAGGATGTTACATTTTGTTCTGCTAGCTGGCTCGCGCTTTGCTTTCTGGCAGGCTGACTGGCACAGACCAACAGGGCAAAGCACTCAGATACTCTTCGGGAAGGGTGACTGGTGAATGGCACCTGGGAGACCTCACCAAGACCACTGCCCTGGTGTGCAGGAAGAAGAACAGGCTGTTGGTATTTCTAAACTGGCAGAGGTACAGTGATGACCATCTAAGACAACAAGTGAAGCAAGGGGTATAAGGTGACAGTCTCTTTCGCTAGAGTTCCTGATACCATTGCGAAAACAGAAGAGCTTTCAAATGACCCAAGACCTTTTCTATATCCTAAGGTAGGCGCTGGATAAAAACTTTTCCATGTTTTTTTCTGTGGAAAGCCATATTTCCCCACATGGTGGCAAATCCATAAGCTTGTGGCTGTGCTCATCCCAGCTATTCTCTAGCCTTCGGTACACTTGTCTTCAATGGTGATTTCATTAGTGGAGCTGTGATAAGGGAGACCATGAAACAACCTGCCTTCACTGAAACTAGGTGTGCTCTCCTCGGAAGTGATGGAGAAGGGGGAGCTGGTGGCAAACTTGGTCCAAAATAGCAGATTCTCTCATCCTTTTATCTCTTTTTCTGAAAAGAGCCTGGTCCTTCTGTCAGGACAGTATTTTCTTTCTATGTGCCTGGTTTTTATGGGTTCAGAAGGAACGACTGATGAGAGCTGGCCAGATAAGAGAAACCACACTGGAGCAGAACTGGGGCAGAGTTTGAATAAGTGAGTACTGTTTTTCGGAAACCGCTGGAAACACTCATCTCCCCTTCCTTCGGGCTGAAACTGTTTGTTATGCTCAACCAGGGCTGTGGCAGCTGCCCTTGCTGGAGGACATATCCTTCTGGAGCCTGAGCCTGGCAGCAGCCCCCATTGCCCTGAAGGCAGCGTCAGTGCCCCGCTGCCCCAGCTCCACACCTCCCTGTTTCCTCCTCTTTGTTTTCCCCTTGTTGTGATTTATTGGGTTGGGTTCTGCGGCTGCTTCTTGGCTGAGTGCAGCTAAGGTATGTAAATTGCTTAACAGCTGATACGCACCCACACATACTTAAAAAAAAAAAAAGCAAAACAATATGGTCAGCAGTGAGTTATAGGAGATCAAGAAAGCATCAAGAGGTGAAAGTCAGTGGCTGGCTGTCCAAGTCCTGCGTGCGGTTAAAACTCTGTTCAGAATAAACTGAGTGGAGAGCAAGTCTGATAGCTTCAAACTAGAATTTTAAAGGAGGGGACTGCCTCTGTGGCTGTAGTACATACTTTGTGATCAGGACTTCTCAAAATCAGACATATTTACTTTCCACAGAAATTTCAAAAGCAAAAGCACAGTGTTTCAGTCTCAGTGATATCTTGCTACTTGTCCTGACTTGGTCGATTTTAAACAAAGGAAAATGACTACAGCAGGATAAATTATTGTAGCTGTCCAGGTTCTCAATTTCTGTTGTCAAAGCACGAGAAAGACCAGTGCAGGCATTTTTAAGCATTATCTGCACTTTATTTGCCTTCCAGTGCTTGATGTGAGGAGACCTCCTCTCCAATTGCACTTGGACTTGTCTCTTGCTATGCTGAATGTTCCTGGTTTCCATGATGCTCTGACCACCAAATCTAGGCACAGGTTTGGAGGACAAGCATGGCTTTTTACAATTTGGCTCTGCAGATGAAATTTTCTTCTCCTTTCCCAAAGGGAAAATTTTCATTTCTCTGTGTTACCAAGTTGTCTGGTCTGTTAGGCTGATACTGAGGTCTGTCTGATTTAAACCAGAATGTCAGAGATCAAAAAAAACCCCCAAAAACACAGACAAGAAAACCCCAACCAAAACCAAAGCTTGGCTACACGCAAAGTCACCTAGATGAAAACCTTCAAGTGGCATTCGGACTTCAGCCAAAACCAGCATGGTTGTATTCCACTGCCTGGTTGCACTGCCTGGCAAGCCCTGGCAGAGGGAACAGTGTGCAGTGCCTGCCGGTCCATGGGCACTCACCTCTGCTTTGCGAGAGAGGTGTCCGGTTATGCACAAAGTGGTGGCGTCCGTCCTTCTTTTATCATCACTGAGGCCAAAGACAAACTGTAACACATTTTCCAGCATGAACACGTGCTAAGCAAAGTATTTCCATACCTCAGGCATGCATGCCTAGGATCCTCATGCACAGAGCCGACGGTTCCCCTCTGCCACTTCCCATCTGTCAGTCCCAGCCCCAACACCTTGCCTGAGCCTGCTGAGGGGTGAGCCAGCCACTTGTGGAGTTACAAGCTTCAAATGGCATGGCTTAAAGCCTTGTTACAGGCAAGGAGTTTCATGAGTGCCTGCTTGCAAGAGCTTGGCTTTCCCTTCCTTTTACTTCTCCTTCCCACCCTGCAGTCCCCCTTGCTCCATCCCAAATATCTTCTCCAAGCCAGCAAACTCAAGGCTTCTGCTTGGGAAGCATGATGTCATTCACATTTTTGAGATAATCATGCAACTCTGGGGGACAGACCTGCAGTATTTGGAGATTCTCTGTTTCTGAGCTCCGTGCCCACAACCACTGATGTTTATACAGCAAATACGATCCGTATCAGTCTGCCACAGCATGAAATGTTACAGTCCTTGGAGAAAAGAAATGAAAGGAGTTGTGGCAGGTAGGTTCAGGGTTGGAGTTGCAAGAAAGTGCATTTATTTCTACCGTGCAACCTGTTGCTTTTGCTTTTATTGCAGGGGAGGGTAATTGTTGCTATCACTATAGAGCTCATGGCTGTTCCTGAGACCTGGGCTGCAGAAAGCCAGCAAAACTGGCCTGTTAGTCTCAGGACTCACTTGGATATTTTCTTTGTTTTTTTTCCTGCACTGCCTTTGGTCCTGATTTCTTTAGCCTGCTCCTCTCTGCTGCTGAAAACACTCAGCTGTTCTCACTGCAAACCCTACCCTAACCCTCTCTTCTCTTTTTGCTCTTTTAACCTTCTCCCCTCTCACTTCTATTTTCTTTTCTGCACCGCTTCTACATACATTTCTTGCCCTCTCTCCATCTCCAATAACACCTCCATCAGGTATTATATTTCTAGTATAAATCTATGAAATCTCAACTTTAAAAAATTAATTAAAAAAATAGGTGCAGGTTTATAAAAGCCATTAGGTATCTAATTATGTGCCTAGGCACTGTGGTGGCATAGAAAACAGAGGGAAGAAGGCACTTAAGTTCTGCTAATCCTCCATGGAAGTTAAACACCCAACCCAATTAATACACTGTATTGTGACTTTTTATTGTACATTTGTATCAGTACCTGATGTATCTTTGAGCATCTACACACTGCTGGAAAGCAGTTAACTTTATCCTTGTTTTCATAGCTTTGCTTGTGTGCTTTTCCACACCTTGTGGCTCTTGATGGAGAATGAAAGTTCCCCAGAACTAGGACTGCATCGTCCAGCAAGTTTGTACAAGCCTCAGGGCTTTTTACAGACACTAAGACCTTACAAATAAACACAGCTAGCAAGCCCAGTCTTACCATTCAGACTGTCAGCTGTAGAAAGCCACCAACCTCCAAAGGTCTTCTGGTAAAGGAATGTAAAATAAAAAGCAAACAAATACAGATAATCATGCTGCTGGCTAAGATGTGTTACCAAAAATTACCAATGACAAACCTCAAAATTTGGTGATTCATCCAAGCACCCAAGAAGCACTTAAAAGAAACCACATGACTAATTATGCTAGAGGTCAGGGACAGTTGTATACAGTCCACGTGTAATTATATACTTTACAAAAACCAACGCTTGCCCTCTCAAGGTAGATAATAAATGCTGTGCTGTTATTGAGAGAAGGGTATGAATTCCTTGGAAGAACAAACTCCTCCTCTTGGGTTCTTTCTCCTAATCATTTATTCTTTGTATCTGGCATGATAGCTAGACAGGCAACAACAAAACCAAACAGCACAGACCAAAATGTGGAAGGCCAGAATTGCCTCCCATCCATGCTGATTTTAGTGTGGTGGCATTTCATGTGGGTGACTTTAACCGTGTTATGCACACAAAGGCCAAATCTGACCCTAGGTTCCTAGCTGAAATTCAGCGATAAAACCCCGTTTAGTAGGATGGGAACCTGAGCAGAGAGGCTGACGAGCCTCCGCAGGTTGTAAGTGATGTCCCTGGAAAGGAGGTGAAGTGCAACGACCCCATCCCTCATGGAAAGGCAATGCTTCTCCTGTCAGCTGAAATGTGGCTTTGAAAGTGTTAAGATGGTCTCACTTTGGTGGGGAGAAAATCATGTCTAAATTTGAATGCATTTGATGATACTATAAGTTACATAAAGCTATAAGCTAATTATCACAGGAAACTCCCATTTCAGTTATTTCAGCAAGATTTCAGTGCCTATGTACCTTTGAAGAGCTGGAACAAAGCAACTGGGTTTCGACTTTCACAGTTTACCAAATGTGGCATTGATGGTGAGCCGTATGGTGATGTAAAGGACAGAGCTATATTTGTTTAAGGAACCTTCAGGCTGACTTTCCAGCTTTGTGAGTGCTGAGAGTGAGGAAAGGGGGAAGCTCTGAGGAAAGAAAATGTTCCCTGAACTTTGAGTTTCTTTGCTTTGATATATTACCAGATTTTTCTGTGATGTGACCAGTCGTCCTTTATAAACTTTGCTTTATCTCGGTGACATTTTGTGTCTAGAAAATGATTAAGCTGTCATATTTGGGGACTGGAAAGAGCAAAGGGCTGAAAGAGTTTGTTCTACCTGTCAAGTTACTCAGTTACAGCTGAGTCCCTTTGCAGACATGCATTTCCACTGGCGTATGCATGCACCATATGCTGGCCCTTGCCTGCTCCTCACACTATGGGAACTATAGATACAAAAATATATATGTATAAATCTATATGTATAAAAAATATATCACCTGATGAGGAGGACTGTGGGACTCAGCAAAGTTCTCTATTACTTATTAGCCAGCCAGTGGTCTGGCCTGTCTGTCTCTGTCCTTGGCAATAAAACAAAGATGAAAGGTAGCCGCTTATTTGGAGGCAGACTTGAAAGTACAGTAGCTATCTCAGGCCCTCGCCTTATCAAAGGCTGGGACAGCAATAACAGTACTAGATGGAGCAACAAGGACGTAGTAGGCTAGGCTGTCAAACAGTTACACCTTGTGCGCAAACAGCAGTTTCACATCCCTGCGGGCACTGAAACACAGTTGGCAGCTGAAGCTAGGCTGCAGCAGATGGTGCCTAACTGTGGTACCAACCTCATTCTCCAGGACTGGGCATGGGGGAAAGGTTGGGCAGGGCATCAGCTCCCCAGGTAGGGGAACCATTCCGGTAACCAGCTTGCAAAGTTCAAGGCTCCGAGGCAGAGCTTGTGCCCCAGGCTACCAGTGGAAGCTCAGCTGTCACCAGCCTGAGTCTGCCAAACTGGGAGAGTCATTTTGCCCAGGCTTTCTCAACTAGAGTCCCACAGATCAACCCCCACTCAGGCTGAAAGCAAACGGCAGTGAGGACAGCCTTCTTTATGAATGTTAAAACTGTCATCTCAAGTTCTGGCAGGAGGGTGGGATGTGGGAACAGTTGCACTTGTGTTTTAGGTGCAGCGGATCATTCTTTCAGATATGACTATTAGCGTTTCAAACTTCAAGCTTCCTCAAGCACCATGTTGAAGCCATAAGGAGTCTAGCTGATCCTGATGGAGAGCTATCGTGCTGAGTGTTGACTTGAATCAATGACTCGAACAAAAAGACGGGGTCTTTGTCAGGAATAAATAGATTGAGGTACTGACTCACTCACTGCAGCTTTTGTTTGCCTCATAAAATTTTTTTTTTTCAGCTGGTTAAATCCGTCCATTCATTTCTATAATGTGCTATGGCTAGATGTACCTGGCTTACAAAATACAACCAGCAAACATGGCAGAAATGGTAGAAAAAAGTGCTCCATGCAACACTACAACACCGGGAGAGTCACCCAAGAACATCCTGACCAGTGAAGACCGGCTGAGGGGCCTGCGCCCATGGAACAGAGACTCAGCAGCTGGATTTTGACAGTGAAGGTCAGAGATGAGCACTAACAGGGTATCATCTAGAAAGTGGGTGTTCTGGAAGGCAAACTGAAGACTTTGCTTCAAATGCACCAGGTTACTGGGCCAAATGTTGCAATGCATGGTACTAATGAATGGCTCTTTTTGGAGCATAAGGTCATGCTTCCGTTTTTGCTCCCTATCATGAAATTACTAAGTGAAAGTCAGAAAGCCAACTTTTTGGTAGGTAAGTCAACCAAATCATTGGAGTTGGGAGTGCAGTGTTAGTGCTGGAGTTTGAGTGTTTCTTATTCCCATTCCTCTTTACAGAGTTTTTCATTTAGAAAAAGGAAGCAGAAAAGATCCACAGAGAAGCTGTTAAAGACACAACATACACAACAGTAGACATTGAACTGACAATACTAGCATGAAAATATGTCTGCCTTGAGTCACAAAGACTTCATCAGGAGAGGAAACAATATCCATTGCTATCTTAAATACATACATATGTTTGTATGTATACAAACATACTTTTCCACTGCAGAATAATGGTGATGTGCTGGGTGAATGTACAAAGATTTGGTAAAAGTACCTTGATGAGTTTTAAGGAGCTTTTAATAAATTAGTTGAATATAAAATTCTTGGTGAATAAGTTTCCAAGTCTCTGACTGATGCTTCAGGTAGCAAAAACTGGGGGTAGTAGGTTGTGAAAGACCTCTCAGAAAAAAAATCTCAAAATAGATTTCCTAAAAGCATGCGTCAGCCTTGTTCAGAAGTCCACCTCTATTACACAGCTGATGTTTCTGGCAACCTGAAGAGTTGCTGGACCCAGGCTACACAGCATTATGTAAAGTGGTTTGTTTCATTTCAATCCTGATAAGAAAATTCTTGGAAGTTGCTTAAAAACCAGTAACTATGGTGTTGATTTGTTTCGTTTTGCTGCTATGAAGCAAAGTTCTGAAGACAGCCAATGTGATGGGAGAGGTGATGGCTAGCGAGAGATTCTTCCTACGTGTTTTCTCATTCCTAAGGGTAAATGAAGAAAGTTTTTAAAACTTAAGCTTGGAGCATTTTTTCCTACTCATATCTGTCATGGTAGTGGTCAGCATTAACGTTAAAGACCAAGTTTTTAAATCACATATTTAATCTGAAAATGTCTGGGATGGCAGGGAAATAGGAGGAACATGGGAAATAGATCTGGAAATGACATCAGAAGCAGCTGAGTCCTTTTCCTGACACCATGGGAAACCGCATACTGCAATTCCTTTCATACATTGATAATTTTTTTTTTAAATGGGGTAGAAAGTTTTCTCCTGCTGCTGCTCTTGAAAGCTTCTCCAAAACTTCCTTCCTCTGGTGGTTTGAAACATTATTCTGATTTCCTGCATACATTTCTTTAAGGGTAGCTTATATGCATTACTCTGTGCAAATGTTGTCTTTAGCTTAAATAACTCTTCTTTTTCTCCTGTTTTCAGAAAAGAAAGTCATATACCTGCTGAGATTTTTTTTTTTTTCCTAGGCTAAAAAAGCTAAATAAACCACTTTCTGTTGGCTTTTTGTGTGAGGTCACTATTTCCATTTGTCTTAATTTCTTTTGATAGAGCTAACTCAGTTCAGCTTTTGGAAATTATCACTCATAATGGTTCAAAATTTTAGGACCTCCTTCTTTTTGATAATTAGCCATTTTTTCCCATCCTTTGCAGCCATTCTATGCACACCTTCACTGAAGTCCTTTTGGGCAGCTCTTCCAGTCTGAGTTCATCAGCATGAGACTTCAGTGACCAGAGCTGCACGCAGCATGCAGGAGGACCTCTTAACAGTGCCTGCTATGGAAACTGTTATTACTTTGTTTGCCACCAATGACTTACCAGTTTAGGGTAAAAATTCTCTAAATGCATGGCCTTAGACTTTCCACTGAATTATTACATACTGCTATTTGCAGCATTTTGGTAAGAGCTTAACTTTTCCTGACAGTTTCAGTGCACTGAGCCTCATCAAATTTGCTGTCGCTGTGGATAAAACAATTTTCATACCTATGAAGTCCCTCCCATTTTCCATACTGTCTTTTCACTGCCATGTTCGGCCTTATCCAGGCTGCAGACAGCTGCAAAGAAAGTATACAGGTTTTAGACCATGTCTGGGAGGTGCCTGATCTCTGCCTCATGTTCTCCCTCTTTCTGCAATAACATCTGCTACTTGTTTCAATTTCCTTTCATGCTCTAACTCAACGCAGCTTGGAGGAAAATTCTCACTTTAATCTCTAAATGTTTTGGACTCCAAGACATAGCTGTCTCTGCTGATTAGTCTATTTTCACAATCCTAGTAACTTGCTATGAATCAATTATTCATCCAGGCAGGTATGAATGAATTCAGAGACAGCAAATGGAGCAAGGGTAGGAGTAATACAAGTTGGCCCTATATTAACCTCACCTCCCTGTTGCCTGTGGGTAAAATTAATACAGAGATGCTTGACTGCATTTCCCATGAATCAATGGCAAGTGTATCTGTAATTCTGAAAAGAGTTTTGCCCCTAGTGAACACCCTCATGGTGAAAACAAACTAAACTGAAATTGCCTCCAAGATTTTCTTCCTCCTGTCTTCAGCAGCAGAAACCTAGAGGCCTCTCCCCAAAGTGATGGGAGCTGCCAGTTAAAACTGAGAGTGGAGCCCAGCTACCAGTCCTTCGTGGTGATTTAAGTGGATAATTACTCAGGTAACAATTCCACTGTTGAAAGGTCTGTGAGGCTGGGATCAAACCAACTCAGCACTGCAGGCAACTGTCATGAGATAAAAAGATAAGATGAATGAGTTTGTGTTTGTATAGCACTTGGAATGCACAGAGTCCAATATAGATGTAAAATATTATTACTAAATGCACGAGCGCTCTGTCATGAGGAAAATTCCTGCAATAGCAACTGAATGGATAAACTCCAGAGACCCAGATGGGTCATGAAAATAAATCATGACAGTAAAGTAGTACCCTTTTCTGGGCTGCACCCTACTCTCCTGTAACAACATCTCCTGGGCAAGGTTTATACCTGCATGCGGTGGCCATAGCAACACCAACGATGACAAATACAGGAGCTCGGCTGTGCCAGGTAAGTGAAGCCCGAAGAAGCAGATCTCTAGGTTTCCATCATAGCAGGAAACTGCTGATAGCAGGTTTATGATCTTTCTGGCAGTACCAGCCAGGGCCTTCAGATTGGGGGCTGCCCAGTGACGAAGGGGCTGTGCAATCAGTGAGATAAGAGCGATGCTAGACCCACTGGGACTCTTGATACTCAGCTACACAGCAGAGGGACATGCGTTTGTCCACTGAAACGTTTAAGTCCTTGGGCAACTAACTTCTCGCATGGTGCTCTCCTGCCCCTCGGGCGGCTGCTTTGCTCCGGTCAGCAACACGGGGCGGGTGCTGGAGCAGATCCACAGCCCCGGCGAGCCAACCTGCTCCGAGGCTGAATGCCGTCAGAGCCCCATCCATGGGCAGTTACCACGCTCGCAGCATGTTACGCCAAGCGCTTTGCTGGCTGAGTTGCTGTATATATAAACTTTCCCATGATCATCTGTGCAGCTTTTCTCATCCCCTCAAGCACAAAGCTTGTAAATGGGAACAGTGCCACTAAGACAAATTTCTGTGGGCAGAAAGCAACAGATACGCTCAAGTGACTTATTCACATTTACCACTGCGATTGTCTGTTCTGACAGAGGCATTACAGAATCTCTCCCAGAGCACAGTTAGTTAGTTTAGCTGATGTTTCAGACATGTACCAGCAAAAGCAAAAGGATTACGTGTGGATGATGCAGAGATCAATCACATATCCAAGATGCAATTCAGGATTCAGCTTTGCTAAGGTTGTTCTTGTACATTGTGCTTTTATCACTTACTTTGTTTCCCATCATGATTTCGTGCCATGGGAAGTTCTCACTGGAAGATTTGACATCCCATGCTTCTCTTCCCAGATACAGAGAGAAAAGGGAAGGCTAGCTGGCAGCTACTGTAAAGACACCCATGTGGATTTTTAATACCAGGCAGGCTCCTTTGTAACCCTTTGGTATACCATATTGCTGCGGTCCTGCAAAGAGTCCTATGGCAAATGAGTACCAGTCTAATTGAGAACACAGGCCTAAAAATAGAGGTGTCTGGGAAGTGATGGTTTTCCCACAGAAACATCAGGTTTTCATAAAAAAAAAAAACAAACCAAGGTAGTTTTAAGTATAATGCAAAGGTTTTGCCTTACCCAGCTTAGATTTTATGTTCTTTCTGACCAACACTGAAAATTTTTTTTAAAACTATTTTAACAAAAAAATATTGGTTTCCCAAAGAAAACCACAGCTACTGACAAAATAATTAAAAAATCATTAAAATGTTAGGTTCAATTTGTACTTTTTTCCTGCTTATCTGCTTTCCTGCTGCTTTCATTTTTCTATTTTCTGTCCTCTCCTTCTCATGTGCAGCCCACTTGCTGGTACTTACACGGTAACAAGTCCTACTAAAGGAAACCAGCACTTCCATCTTCCTTTGTAACTCAGTTCTTCCCCCATTTTTTCATATTTGTTACTGTTCTTTTTTTTTAATTTTAATTTCTCTTTGTCTTTCCTTATCATATTCCTCCCCTCCATTTTTGTCCAGCACTTAGATGTCTCTAATAATCTTTGTTCCTTCCTGGTTCCATCTTTTATTCTTTCTGGCACCTTTAATACCTGTGCTTTCATTTCCTTGTCTTCTCCTTAGATATTACAGTCTGTTGGCAATCTTTCCCATCTGTGTCTCTGAATAGTGTGTATTCTATACAGCTTTAAAAAGGAGAACCAATTTTTCACCACAATACTACAAAACCTCAAAAAGTACGTATTATTATATCCATTTTATGTGTGGAAAAAATACAGCCAGAAATATTGACTAGTTTGACCAAAGCCATGAAGCAATTAATCGTTAAAGCTGATGTCTTCTTCAGCCCATCCTGTAGTCAATTAGACTGTTTTGCTCCTTCTACTGCTGTGATACTCTATTTTAGGACTTTCTGGAAGCACTTTGACACTGGACTTGTGCAAGCTTCAACCGTACTTTACTATTCCTCTTCCATCACTTGGAACTTGCCCCAGAAACTCTTCCTCATGTCTACATCACCAGGCAGTGGCAGAAGCAGCTTACCTGAGGACTGCTGGGTAAGAAAGCACAGCCTTCAGCATCTGAGGTTGCTACTTGTGGCCATACAATGAGAAGTACAGAAAAAATAGTTGTGAAGATCCAGGAATCTTCTTTCCACCATCAAGACATGGAAGGATACAGATTTGAGCATGTGGGGCAGAGACATGTCAATAGGGTCTGAGGAGCTGAAGCCAAACAATCATACTCACAGAAAACTACAGATTCGGCACGATGAGCTGGGCTGCTGGGAGAATAAGCAGTCTGCCCCTAAGAGGAGAAACAAGCATGGGTTAACAGACACGCAGCATTTTCATTTGGGTTGCTTAGGCTGAGTTTCAGATTCACTAATCTGGATATTTTTCACATGAGTTTGAGTTTCAGAATGAAAGCCTGCATAATGATAACAGGCCTGTGAGAATAGAGAAGGAACTTGCCCCTATTTCAGGCTGCGAAGGGTTAGTACTTGAAGACTGCGAATTACTTACATGTGCATGATGTGTGTGAGTGGAGGATTTTTATAATCTTAAAACCAAAGTATGTATCTGGGTCCAGTCTGTTGGGCATGCAAGTACACCATATCTAGGAAGTTTTTTCTCTTGGATGCTGCAGATGAGAGAGATCTGATAAACCTTGGAATGCATTTCCAAGCAAAACTTCCTAACTGTGAGGGGCCACAGCGATTCTATTTTGTGTTAGGGCCACGTGTTAAATATAGATTTTCTATTTCTAGCGCACCCAAATGAGTTCAGTATAGTTTCAAGGAAAAGAGATAGGCCAAGCACAGTTCACATCAAACATAGCATGGGGTTTGTTCTTTTCCTCATCCTTTCTGGGAGGCTCACACATTTCCAGAGGAGACAGCTGCATTCCTCAGGCAATTGAATCCTTCCCTTGCATGGCACGAGCTTGGGCTCAGCAATCTGTTCAATGCAACCCTTGCACAGGCCATGTTTGTGGAGGTGCTGGAGAGTGGAGGTGAACATCTACAGTGTTTTACGTCTCCTTGAGGTGAGCATGGTTTTCATCCCACAAATCACACAGCAGACCTCAGAAACAGCAACTGTCGTGTGGGTTACCTTGACACATTGGCACTCACAAGGCTTTCATTCTGTGCCACCCACCCTTCTCAGGGCCACAGTCCTGTTAGCTCTTGTACACTAAGCATGTTTGGGCTTGAGTGGATAACCAGCAGAAAGAAGGCAGTGCTGGAGGAAGTGGGGCTGGTGACTCAGTGGGTAGCATTCTTCCCTTTGAGTCAGTACTGAACCAAGCACTTGCATGTGGTGCTAAGGGGGGCTGTTCTACTAAAGCTGCTGAATTTTGGACACAACTGAAAAACCAAGCTCCTAACTGCTTATGGCTTTTGAACTGTCTGTGGTCCTTTCTCAGCAGCAGTGGCATTTACCCAGTATCTTGATCACATTCCAGTTTGGAAAATGTATTTCACTCACCTCCAGCTTCCTCTGTTATTTCAGTGAAACATCTTATTTTTCCCTACTGCAGCACAATGCATCAATGCATTAGTAAGGATATGCAGTATTTAATTTTGCCTTTTGGCTTTAATACTGGCCAAAATGGCTTTGCACACACATGACAAAAAATTTTTTCATATGCCATTTTTCATACATATCAAGGGATATCCTGGGCGTCCTGGCCGTACATGCACAGTACTACAGTAATCCACAAATGTTAACCAGAAACCTGCATAGGTAAAAAGAACGTCATACTCCTCAAAGCCCAGTTTCTCTCAGTGCAAATCATGCCGTGAGTAGCTCTTGACTTCATCATGCAAAGCCCTTTTGCCCCCATCAGTTCACAGTGAAGTGCAAGTATTACTTAGTGTCATGGAGGTAACAGCCTTCATCACATACAGCTTCTCATGAGGCAGCGTGCCTGGTCTGAATAGATCCAGATTCTTCTCTGTGTCCTGTTGTCATTACCATCCACAACAAAAGTGATCTTCAAAGGCAACCAACTCTGAAATGGTTGTGCTTGAGCCCACTTTGTACCCGCTTTGCTCACTTGTCATGGCTGACATGCCTCACTACATGCCTCCCAGTGATGGAGGAAGAGGCCTTGTATGCCAGCATCAAAACACACATGCTGCCCGATACTTGCTTTGTTTGATACGTGATGACAGCTCTTTATAGGTGTCTGAGAAAAACAAATGAATGAAGAAGCAGTTCCTGGTGGCCTCTGCCAGCTGTTGACAATACCGAATAATTTGCTTTTCCTGAAACAGACCTGATGCCTCTTGTGGATGATGTGGTGCGTAGGTGTTGTGTCAATCAATAAAAATTAAAAGTTGCTGAAGGGCAGGAACAGCAGCTGTGAGATTTCTTACTGCTTTCTGTTCACAGGGAAATGATATCAGACTCTGCTTAGTCGCTTGTGTGATTTGCTGTTGCATTTATCTCACACGCTTTAGCAAGGACTTTCACAAACAGATTGATTTTAGACCCCAGCTTTTAAAGGTGTAAGACAAATGGTTCATTCATAAAAAACTTATTTGTGAGACCTTGTTTAGCATCTAAGCAGGTGTCCTGATTTTATAAAACCTACTAAGCTGTTTGCTCTGTGGGAACATTTTTATTGTTCAAACCAGGTCAGTCTCCCCATTTATGAGATTTTTGCTTAGAAATCACATGACTTCATAGTTTTGGAGTTCACGGGTGTACAGGATAAGGCATGAATAGATAAATAATTTTACTCCCCTTGCGTCACAGGCAACTGCATCGTTTATAACAATAACAAGGGTTCTATAACAAAATAACTCTTTATAACAACAGCAAGCTCACCTTAAAGGTAGGTAGAGTTTTTATCCTTGTGGATCTGTTCAGAAGTCTGTGCCAGAACCTCATGGGTTTGATGATTGTGCATTTCTTCTCATATGCTTTAACTGGTGTTTGGGGGTGGAGGGGTTCTCCATGCACCAAAGGGCTAGAAGCCTGCTACTGTAACAGGAGGGATCAGATGTTCAGGTAAAGTATTTTTTCCAACAGCATCAAGAAATGCTTGCTATAATGGATGTATGCACAGCTTAGTGATGTACAGAAGCCCCAACTGCTCCGAGACCCTTCTCTGAATCAATGTGTTTATATTCCAAGAGTACCTCTAGCTCCTTGCACTGGCCAGAAACCCCCTTCTTCTTCACTCTAGCTCCTTCCCCCAAACCACAAGCACCATGAGACTTGCAAGAAATGCTGGGAAATGGCAAGGCTAGAGCCAGAGGTGACCAGCAGTTCTGGAAGTCAAAGCCGGTGACTCAGTAGTTCTATGTCTGTTAGCCCTGAGCAGTCAGGAACTAATTTCTGCAGTTGGAGTGCCATTGTCAGGGTCTGGGATTGGCAGCTTCTTCTGCAGCAGCTGGTATGGACTACTTTCGGATGCAGGAAGCAGCACACACCAACCATGGGATGCCCCCCGTCCCTCTACAGCAATGGCTCTTACCAAACATCTCTGGTGCTAAGTAAGCAGGGAGAGAGTAAAGCGGTGCTCCCCTCCTGTAATGCTCCCATGTCAAATACATCAGCAAAATCCTTGTGCATGAAAACAATCAAATAGCTATATTTAGGTATTCCTAAGGTAGAAGAGAGAGAGTTTCTGTCTGTTTGAAACCTCTTTACCATGAGGTCTGTTTAATATGTTTCTATTGAAATTGTTCTTCAGGAGGAAGAGGAGTTTCAGACAGAGCAGATCTAACAGAAGAGTAGATTCAGTGAGAAATGTCTTCATGCTACAGAATATTTAGACATTTCACTGGAAACCAGAAATATCTCTGACGAAAGGATACGTGCTGTGCAATGTGTTATTCTAATGCAAACACATGAGAAGTTCTGCCATAGAGCACTGGAGGTGATACTCCAAGCTGTTTAGCATTGCCATGTTGCTTTGCCTTTACAACAACCTCTCTCAAACCTCTATGTATCAGTAGCCTAATGGTGATCCACAACCAGTAGGGGAGAATGGGCACATAAGTCACCCGGAATTACACTGTCATAATGTGGCATACCTATCTCATTCCATATTTCATTTATTGGGCAATGTAGCTGAGGTTTTGGCTTTCAGTCAAAAATAAGGATTTTCCCAAGAGGAGAAATTGGATGAGGAGTTAAAGAAATTACCAAAACACCTCCCAAGCACCATTTTCCACTCTTCATATTTTAAAGAATTAAGTGTGGTTTTAGTGCAAGGAATAACTGTACACTAGCCCTAGGGTTATGAACTGGATAAGCTATTAGGAATTTTCCATTTCTAACTGATTGTGATCTCACATCAGTGTAACTCTGCTCACTTTAATGGAATTACTTCAGAATTACTCTGATGTGAAAGCAGAATGAGGTCCTGTGATTCTATAACTATTTATACTAAGCTGTTCGCATATGCCTCTGAGAGGAGCTGCTTTTAAGAAAATATAGTGGAATTTAGAGCCCATTTTTCATCAGTTCAGTTAATCAGTTTACTCTGGTCTACTGATCACTTCTTCTGCTTTGCATGTGATTGTCCTTATAAGTGAGGCCAGCTTTATAGGGAAAGAAAATATCCTTTATAAATCCAGCTGGTATCTTTAGAAGAAAACAGGCAAGTCGGGCACCTCTAAAGTTTTTTTCTAATCTTTTTAAAGGTGAAGTTTTACCTGTAATTAAGCATTTATTGTTCTCTGTTATAGTTTCTAAGAAAAGATGGGTGGTAGTTATAAGACCCTAAGCCGGACCTTGATTACTTCTGCTTCTGTGAATAGGAAATGAGTGCTTACCTGGCTGGCATGACAATTCATCCTTGAAAGTTTGTAGAAACACTCTAAGGTCCTCACTTACAATATGACACATGGTTCTCATCCAACTAAATACATAAACCTGTGCTTAGCTTTAAGCATCATGACTAGTGTCAATGAGGCGATGAGTGTGCTTGCATGCTCTGAGGCACTGTGGTCTGGTTATGCACCCTCTTCTTCTATTGCAGATCCCCTGAAAGTGTCAAGAGGATCCGCTGCCCAGTTCTTCCCTCTTGCTTCAGCCTTATTGCCAAAGGAACTCCTTAAATGTTGTATTAGCAGAGTTGTTAGTCAGCGAAGTGGTCTTCAATGGTTTCTTGGCTGCACTGTGAGCATGGGGAGAAAGGGCAGAAGGGGTCCAACTGAAGCTGAAGCTCCTTCTCGCTAGCTCCTTCCTGCATATCTAGTATGTCTGTGAATGGCAGGATGTGGACCATACAGTCAGAAAGTCACAGAATAACTTAGGTCGACAGACATCTCTGGAAGTCCAATGTCTCACTTAGAGCAGAGCTAATTTCAATTCTAAAAAAGGTTTTTCAGGGTCTTCTCTAGACAAGTTCTGAATATCCCAATATTCATATATAATATACCTGTAGGTGCAGGACCAGTTATCTATAATGGAACAAAATAGAGATGGGCTTGAAGGCTGGAATCAGATGTGGTTCAGAGTTGGAATCAGATTTCAAATGGACTTAAGCTTCAGGGATTTTGCACTGTTGCCTAGGCCTTTTTCTCTAAGGGTCTCTTAAAATGACTTTAAATGGAGAGGAACAGTTTAACCAATTTAGTTCCATAGGGCTGAATCCAGCAGTTAACAATATCCCCAGAGGAAAAGAAGTAGCTTCTGCAGTCTCTTGATTAACTGAGCATAAAATGAGCCGCCCTCCTCCTTCTGTTTTAATTAGATATGAATGAACCAGTTCAAACCATATAAAAATTGACTTCTGACTCCTCTGCGTGTACATTAACCACTAGGTCACGGTTTTATTTTTTTCCCTGAGAAAACCAATTTTCCCAGAACAGGAATGGCATTTGGAAGTACTCCCACCATATTTTTCTCCATCCCAGGGCTTTCTTACGCACGGCTGCCCAAGTGGCAAGGAGGACCAAGGGGCCGTGACAACCAGCCAGCGATCGGCAAGCGCCAGCAGCCGTAGAGGCTTAGGTGGATCATCTCCCGCCCCGGCAGCTGCAAAGGGAAGGGGAGCAGCCTTACATGTGGGGGTTGCTTGCCGGCCTACAGGCAGCGCAGGGTGGGTTTTTTGGGAGGTGTGGGGGGCGAAGGGCCAGCGGGCGGGCCGGGGTGCGTTAGCGCGGGCACCGCTGCCCTCTGCTGGGTGCCGCCGCCCGCCGGGGCCTCCCGCCCGGGCACTCGCCTCTGCTAGCGCAGGGTCCGGAACCCGCACCGTGGCTGCTTGCTGAGCTCTAGCAGGGTCTCTGCAAGCCGGACACCGCCTCTGCGTGCCTCTAATCCAGGGGCAGAGCAAAGGGAGGCACGGCTTCTGCAGGGATGGAAGCACCTAGTGAGAGGGTCCAGTGCGAGCTTCCATCGCACCAGCTGTAATCACCTGTGCTCTGGCTGTTACCCCAGCGTACCCTTTGGGATGGCAACGCAGCTTTGCTTCTTCCTCACTGAGTAAAGAAAACACGCATTTATGTATTTGCTGCAGAGGGACAGTTACACTGCAAATTTATCCATCCCGTCGTAACTTGTTCCTGTATTCATATCTTAGAAGTCTGTCTCAGATGAACTCTGATTTTATTCCTCCAAACACTTTCATTTGTTTGTGATAAATACCTTAAGCCAACAGGCCTACTGATGCTCTTGCAGAAGCTGGAATATGTGCTTGATAAGAGCTGATGTATCCTGCATTTGGGAGACATGCAGGCTGGGCCCACGTCTTAGGACATCTCATCCGACAGGACCAATCATGCAGGGGGAATAGTGAAGTAGGAAGAGAAAGCAAATGATGTGGCAAACACCTTGAGAGAGATCTGAAGACAAGTTTCTATATATGTAGTTTGAAGCAGAAAACATGTAAATCCCTGTATCACCAAGATGCTGCCTGCACAAGAAAAATGCTGTAGCTAGGAACCACACAGGAGAGTGTAGGTAATCCTCTTCACCGTGGATAAGGGCAGTTGTGTTAGGGTCAAAGTTCTTTGTATTTACAGTAGAAATCTCCCTGTGGAGAAAGGCATCTATTGAGATATTAGGCATCTCTGTGGAGATTCAAACAGGCTTGATAGCAGTGCAAAGTGGATTATCTTTTTTTTAAAAAAGAAATTATACCTGTACCCAGAGAGGTATAGAGCAGCCTGATGAAGAAAGGAGCAGATGTCATATAAATTGTGTGAAGCCAGTAACCAGTTTGGCTCTGTCACAGCTGAAGGCCCTAAATTCAATTTCATGTAAGTTAGTAGTAAGACCCCTTTACACCCACACATGAAATCACCAGTCCTTTAGGCAGAGAGACCTAGGACCAGCAGCTACTTTGGGGAAACTGATGAAGATCCTGTTAAAGGTAAGCTGATCATGGGATGCTCTTATTAAACAGCAGGCTTTGCAAAGGCAGGACTGCAGCTGGCTTTGCCTTGGTGCCTGCAGAGTGACTGGGACAGTGGAGGGGATGAGGACAGGTGTCAAGAGTGCTTGGCATGCAAAAGTTCATTCCTGGTGGTCCTGCTCTAAGTGAGCAGGCTCATCCAGTCTCCTGCAGCCAGGTCTTCTGTGCAAATTCTTGCTGGCTCCCTTCTGCAGTCAAATGGAAGATGCTCTGTGTCAGTCACTCACCGTGCTGGGATTGGAGCATGCAAACTGTACAAGGGCCCAGCTGGGGCACGCCAGAGACTTGTGGGGACATGAGAGAGACTCTGCTCTAGGAAAAGTAGGGAAAGGCAAAGGGGTCAGAGACCGGGTCCCCGTGGCTGCACAAACTTTCCCACAGGCTACCTGAAGCACAAGGGCTGCCAGCTGGCTAGCACTGGACTAAGGGCTTGACCCCTTGCCCTCCAGTACTCAGGCATGCAATCACTTTGCAGGTCATAAAATGAGCCATGGTGCCTGACATGCGTTCACATATGGAAAGGGAGAGCTGACCTCTGAGTGTTGCCTGAAGGAAATGGTGCAGGCTGCTCTTTTCTGAAGACCCCTTGAGTTTTGACCTTCCATTGTAAAAAGGCCAGGATGCTATAGAGCTCTAGCATGCTCTCTCTGTCCCGCTGCCTCTTCCAGTGAGAACATCTACCCATAAAATCCTCCTCTGTGCATTTTGGCTAGCTATAGAAAACTGTATATGGGCTTGTTTCTCCTTTGACAAATCCCAAATAAACTCTCACCCAACCAAGAGCTTTAAAAGCATACAAAGCTCTCATAATCAAAATACAATTTTAAAATCATCAGTCTTTCAGATAAACCTGCCCAAGCCTGTCCACCTAATTAATGAAAAAAGATGCAGGAGAGGCAAAGCCTTGAAATTACGTTTGTATCACAAACAACATGAAAACTAAATTCAGCCTAGCTGGGTAGTCAGATGCATGCAGGGAACTGAAAATTGTTTTGCAAGGGGTAGTACTTAAGGCACACTGGAGTCTTACAGGGGTCAGAGATGGACTGCTGTTAAAATTGGATGTATCGGTATCTGTAAAGAGGTGTGTATGTGGATAAGCAGCAATACATGTATCAGGCTATTCTGGTGTCTCTTACAGTGCAGAATGGATGTGCAAGGACAGCTTGAGCTACTGAAACTTCTGCACGTAATTGCTAGCTGATATGAGTAAGATCAAAATTGTGGCAGATTATACAACTGCACAGTGGTGGGGATGGACAGACAGTAGAGCAGGAACTGGAAATCTGGTTAGTCAAAAAGAAGCTTCTCACACATCTGGGAGAAAATACTCAGAAATCTGACTACTCAGCAGGAGGGTGGAATTTGAAAAGCAATCAATGCTGAGGGACTCCAGTGTGATAAGTGCAAAATAGACATGAGCTTCCACTGTGCTATGGCAGAAGGAAACGTAATGTGGGGCTTTACATGAAGAGGCAACGGACGAGGTGAGGAGGAGGAGGTGGGCAGATCTGTGAAAGGCACCAGAGTACTGCATTGTAGCAGGGCTTGTGAGCAGCCATGGGTTCCTTATTTAGCCAGAGACTCAAGTATATGATATACTTGAACGCTTAAGACTTCAGGGGCACATAGGAAAAGCAGAGGATTTTGAAGACATTTAGGCACATGTAGGTAACTGGAATACCTTTAAAACTCTACCCTGGGAGTTGGATTGCTGATGGGGAATGGGTCTATATCTGTTCTATCTATTCTATCTATTCTTCTATTCTATATATTCTTATATATATATCTATTCTTATATATTCTAAGATAAATACCATCAGGACTCCAGCAGTGATAAGAAGACAGAACAATCTGGAGCGCTGCTGTTTAACAGCAGTTTAACTCAGGAGAAGGAAGAGGAAACATGTTGGGCCAAGTTCTGATCTTATTTTTTGCAGTTTTTGCACCAGAATGATTTCCCAAAAATCCTGGGAAAGTGGTGCTCTACTCATGAGAAATGTGAGTCTTTCATAGCCTATGGTATGGGAAGCAGCTTGTGTATCAGTGGCAGCCTTCAGAGGAGTCTGAAGCTCTGCCCTGATATTATGCCACAGCATTCCCAATACCAATATGAGATACTATGTCTCCCAGTTGACCCAAAGGGAAAATAAGGTACGGAAAAGTTAAGTGACTTGCTTTATGTTGGGCAAGTCTGGAGCCCTGCCAGGAATGGAAATACCACTCAGCCCCTTTATTCTTAACAGCACCAGCCAAGGGAACCTTTACTAGGATCTCCAAGGATTTCCTCCTATGGCAAAGGCTTTCAGTTCCCGTAAAGTGGGGAGGCCAGGGAGGAAGAACCAGAGGAATGCCATACATTATTTACATGCTTGCAAGCAGTGTGAAATGCGAAGGCTGAAATGCAGGAGGCAGCAGTGCCTGACTAGGAGAGGACCCGAGCAGTTCAGGTGGCCAGCTGGCCGGGATCCACACAGCAAGCCAAGGGTGACTCAGCAACATCAGGGGAGACTCAGCAAAACTCTGCTGTGCCTCCTGCCTTTCAACTGGCTGCTCTGGCCAGTGGAGAGCAATGCCACGTCCCAGAGTCACCTCTGGGAAGCTGCATTTCTGAGCAAAGAGGAGGCAGTTTTGCTTGAATGTTAAACCTCCCCAAATATATGGCAGGAAACCTGAAACCCAGCTCAGCAAACTATTTAATTTTGTGCTTAAGCTAAGCCCCATATAAATATATACAAACTACAGTTTTGGGCTCAGCCACACTGGAGGCATGGGGGCAGAAAAGTCTAAGTAAGATGTTTAATGAAGATGGTGTTTGATGAGTTTCAGGGAAGGAATTTTAGGACATGTTTGCCTGGGATCATTGCAATGAGCAAACTTATGTGTCCAAGAGATCCCTGATACTGATTTAAGTACTCTGTGGGTCCTACAGCAGTCATTTATTCCTCCTAGGCATCAGTTTTCTCAACTACAAAATGTGAAAAATGTTCATTCTCCAGATGCTGACACTGGATAATGAAACAGCCCTTTGAATGGAAGATGCCATAAAAACATGTTCTGTGACTACTACTATTGTAAGTAATAGGTATATATTCCTTCTGAATGGTGAATCGTGAGTAATTCCTTGGTGGGTCAAAGCCTAAGAAAAAGGGAAACTAACTTGTTCTGCTGCTATATTTGAATTACTGTTAAAAGAACTGCCTGAGTAAAGTGCCAAAAGTCTGAATAACTTGAGTCCAGATTTTTAGCAGCAGTGATGCTTGACTCCTAATGAAACTGATGGGAATAAGTACCTTTGCAAATTTGGCTCCACAGCTTTTCCTAATATGTGGAATATCTGTGGGCAGATAGGTGTAGGTGTCTCAGTAAGTCACATTCTTCTGTTCTTCTGAATCCAGCAGAATGGGATCTTGAAAAATGCTTAACATTGTCTTAACTCTGCTCTCTTTTTTGCCAGTGTTAATCCAAGCACAATGGGAGCTGTGCTAGAATTGCACTAGTGGTGTCAGTTGAATTTAGACTCCTAAGTGGCTTTTTAAAATTGGGCAAAACCTCATGAATTCTTACCCTGTGTGTCCTTCCATAACTCCAGAGTCTTATCTAAGTGTCTTTGAAATTGGTTAACACCAAAGAAAGTAAAATATGGTCTCTGGAATGCTCCTTGAAAGCAAACATGTCCAGAGTGATACAGCTCTCTGAAATGTGTTACTTCTTTTTCCCAGCAAATACTGTAAAAACTTATTTAACTGCTTATGTAGTGTTACCACTACTATTGCAAGAAATCCAGAAGTTTAAAGAGAAAATTGCACCAAATATGCTTTCAATCTAGGAGTCAGTTTGGTTTCTGTTAACTAGAAGGTCATATGCACATTCTGAAGGCATTTCAGCTCTTTTTCTCCAATTCAGTGTGTCTACGTGATAAATATTTAACAGAGATTGAAACAGCCATTCAAGATCTTTTTCAGCATTGATTACTACTGATCAGCTGTTCAGGGCCAAAAATAACCTGTCTAAATAAGATAAATTACCTTAAGTACTATTCTGACTGATTATGATCAGGTGATGCAGCTACTGAATGTTTGTAGCCGATTATAATTTCATTTGCATCATAGTAGTATTGGAGAGCCATCTCAGAACATGACCCACCTGTATAAGGCACTGTACAAAGACAGTACAAAGTAATTCTAATTTTGGACTTGATGATCTTAAGGGTCTTTTCCAACCTAATGATTCTATGATTCCTGCTCTGAAGGACCAGCAATCTGAACTGTCTTATGTAGCTTATTGCTTTCCATCATTTCCTCATTCCTCTTGTGTCTTCTGTTTCTAAGCTATCCATGCTATCTCCTGCTAGTTTTTTGAAGCTTGAGGTTTTTCTTCTTCCTCTCCATTTGTTTGTTTATTTTCCTCTTTTCTTTTCCTCGTAAATTAACGTCCTGTTTATTTTCATTCTTTCACACTCAGTCCACTTGAATGTGGCTATCTCTTCCTCTTGAAGGAGTCCACTTTCCTTTATTCCTCCTCTGCTACTCTTCACCTTTGCTTCATTGAAGTCAGAATTTCAACAGGCATGAATCAGCAGTTACCTTATGCCAGTTTACTCCTGCTGTGTCTGGTCATTTGTTCTTCTCTTTGATCTCAATGGCATTTTACCATCTCCCCACCTCCATTCTACAATACTTAGCAGCTGCATAACATCGTGCAGACGCTATCCAGTGAAACATCACAGTGATGGGGTAAGGTAGATAAATATTATGCTTATCACACAGACAAGTAAACGTGCACAAAAATGTAACAAGGGGCAAGATGACAGGAGTCAATGTACAAGTTTATATTAATCCAAGAATCCTTTGTTCTCAACTCTCTGATACTTTAGCTTCATATCATGCTAATGCACTGCTGTTGTCTGAGGCCAATGGCCAGGATGGCTTCTTACCAGAACAGCCAGCATAATGTCCATGAAGTCACATCTATCCCGGATGTCTCCTCTCTCTGCTCAGCAGCGTTAAACTTCAGTATACTTATGAGCTGCCTTCATTTCCAAAGACAGAGTAATTTTGCTGCTGATTACCAGGTGGTTGAATGCAGTTTTGTTTCTGTGTAGAGTTATCCTTATCGTTCTAAACAGTCTCAAAGAGCCAAGGAAGCCCACAGTGACATGCTCTGGAGGATGTTTGAACAGCAAGCCGAAATCTAGAGGGAATCCTGCAAACCCACAGGATTGTTGCCAACTGTACACGTGGGCTGTGGTTTAGTACAAGCCACTCCCTGGGGTGCCATGGCCAGAAGGAAAATTAAGGAAACAATTCCATTGATGGCCCCCCTCACACCCCCAATCTTGGATTCCTTTCCAAAAAGATCATTTGCAGTTGAAGCATGTAGTTTCACAGGCATTCATGATGATGTAGGTTGTGGATCACTGAGGTAAGTTCCTGGGGTCTCCCAAGTATTCCCCCATGGCAGGAAAGCTTTCCATGGGAGGAACCAAGGATATTTCCCTTCATGGAGGGTCTTGTAGAGAAAAATCATTGAAATGGATTCAGGAATCTGATTCTCCCTGGCGCAAATTGCATAGGTACCTTTGAGAGAGGGAGAGAGGTGCATTAGAACGATGTGATAATAGCCCTCTGTTTGGGAGGAAAGGATAAGAAACCAACAAAAAGGCCACAGAAACCAGTGGGAGGATTTAATTGTTGACTTTAGGGAATGTAAAGCTCAGATGAATAATGATGGGGGTAGATGTGAACAAGTATTTTTAGACAGTAAATGACCCTTTAGAAACTATTTTGGGTGGTGAAGAGCAAAACTAGGTGTGGTCCAATGAATTAAGCAGTGGAAGTGTTAGGTAAAGTATCAGGGAATGCTTCCAGTCTGTTAGACTGGAGCTTGTTCTCAAGAGAGAAATGAACACCACACCACTTGGGTGAGCTAGGAGTGCATGTTCCTTTCCTGCCCTCTTCCCAAGGGAGTGGGGGCTTGTCTCATCGATCTAAAGAAGCCTTTCCATCTCTAATTTCCTCTTACTTTGTTTGAATAGGTTATCTGATCTAATTACGTAACATTCAAGTGCACAAGTGCAGGAAGAAGTGATAAAATCAAGAACAGCTTTAATGAGGCCAGAAAAGGAAGAGAAATGGAGTCAGCTCAGGGGACCTCCAAGGTCTTTTTGATGCTATTCAAGCAAAAAAATGGAAATGCTGCTAAGACAGAAGAAGGTGAAGGCTGCATGGAAGGAGGGGAGGAGATCAGAGTCAGAAGGTTGCTTTTGAACCAGTAGAGCATTCAGTAGTTTCAGTCTCCAGAAAGAAGTAGGTAGTCTCTAGATTAGATGGTGTCAGGAAGCACAAACAGGAATTAAGACTGCAGTCATTTGGGGAAGTGGTCCTGTTATGCCAACATTCACCTCTGCCTACTGTAGACTGATGTATCTGTTGCAGAGGGGTTGGACTGAGTAGAGTGAGACAGATCAGAAGGAGGGATGCATGGCCACATTGGAATGGCCAGGTACACTCCTGCACACACAGGTCTAGCGAAGACTGACGATGACCAGGGAGTGCTTAGAAACACAACTTTGAACAGAAAGTATAAATTTTCTGCACTCAGTTCTATTAGCATATCAGTTAAAATTAAACATGGTAGAAAGGTGAGAAAGGAGGGGAATTTCACCTCATGTAAAAAGTGGATGTTAATATCCAGTTATGCCTCAGAAGAAGAAGGTGATGTGTGTCATTGCCTGCTAGACAGAAGTTTTGAAAAAGCCAGATGTGCATAGTGGTTCAAGGGCACCGGACACAGCTCTAGGGCCTGAGGGTGAGAGCTGATCCTCAGCTGAGTGAGCTGGGGTGCTGCTCCAGTCTGCCTCCTCCATGGAAGGTAGACAGTCTAAAGCTTCTCCCAATGATCAGGTTCTGACTAGGGGCCTCTTTTGATGCCCAAATGTGCTTCCAAGGACAACATAATGTGAGTGGTTTGGGAATTTGGCCACAATTGTATGGCTAGAGGTGCTGAATTAGAAGGGAATAAATGCAGTGGATGTGTCTAAATGGTGGAAACTGCCAGAGAAATGGAATGAAGGTGGCGACTGAGAGATTACCTGAGCAGAAGCTAAAGGAAGAACATAAAGAGAAATGGCAGTGGGTATCAGGTATACACAAGCCCCCAGGACAGGAGGAGGAATGCTTAGATGGCTGCATTCAATTTCCAGCACAGGATAATACAATCAGGCCTGCTCAAGATACGCCCATGCCTAATGGGAAAACAGCAGGACTGAAGATGTTGTCACCACAGCTCCTAAATTAATGGGGAGATAATTCATGATCTCAGAAGCAGAGACCTGATCAGTGGAGAAACCACTTGGGACCCACTCTTCCCAACAATGTTACCATCAGTCTACCAGTGACCCTGGGGCACCTGGATTCAACCTGCTGTTACGGTGAGCAATGGGCCTCAAGTGTTGTATCAGGAGATGCCTACATCTGGGAAATTAAAAAAATGTTAGGTCAGATCCAGCTTTTAGCTATACAGCCATGAAGCAGGAACAAGTGATGAGCTGAGCCCAGTTGTTCTGCTGCTCTGAAGTGGTCTGTGATAAGAATCAAGTCCCTGTGGGCTGATTCATGCATTGGTGCTCCCTGCCCTTCTGCTCCAGCACAGGAACCCAGGGAGGTCCAGGTGTTTGCGTGGGCTGGGCTGGGGGGAAACAGGGCGTCTATTAGCGATGGATGCCAGTGGAAGGATCTGCACATGGGGTATGGGATCAGGGAAAATCCTTCCCCATTCCTTTTTGTGTATCACTGATTCATTTAAAAAGGTGCATTTGCCACTCAGTGCAGTCATTTCTGGGGCAGGCTTCGTTAGCTGCGGAGACACAGAGAGATGAGGTTTCCCCTTGTGTCACCAAAATGAGATACTTTCTTGGCTCAGGACTTGTTTTCCCACCACATTAGTGTGAAGACCTTCAAACAGGGGTGCCCCATGAGGCACTCCCAGGCACAGGAAAAGCAGGTGGTTACACAGGGCTAGAAGCTGGGATATGGGTATGCAAAATTGCTGTACCCTCGCTGCCTGCTTTGCTGATATGAAACAGCCAGGATGGCCTCTGCTGCTGATGTTACTGAGGGAAAGGACAAGGTAGCAGCTGCTGCTGGGGTGGAAGGTTGGGCTTCAGTAACTCACATCTTCTTTTTTGCTTTCCCTCTCCTCTCTTCCCACTGTCAAAAGCAGCCTGGCTGTGGGCCAGTCTGAGCCCTTCATCCTCAGGGCAACAAAATCAAACTTGGTCTCTGTAGCTGAGAGGTTCTGGTGTCTCCTCCCTAGCTGCCACAGGGCCAGGGGGCACCCTGGCGAGCTTCTTTCTCTCCTGTGTACCTTATTTGATGGGGTTCACCATGATGTGGCAAAGAAACTTCATCATGTTTGAAAGTTCTTGCATTCTCTTTATTATTTTATTTACTGGTAGCATGCGTGTTATATATCACACCTTGTATACGCATAGCTAGATATTATTCTGACATGAATGTCGCCGTAAAGTCTAGATGTATTTCTCAGTCAGCTTTTGAGTGATGATAAGGAAGCCTAGCCCTTTCCTGCAGAGAGAAATGCTGCACTTCAATTTTGGTTGTGCCTGTAAGGCATTGCTCTACTCCTGCCTCACGTTTTTACCTGCCCGTAACCCAGGATAAGTAACTACAGCAAGCAGGTTAGGAGTCAGTACTGACACCTGGATTGGCTTCGGGCTCCATAACTCACTTCTTGAGTGAGAAATCATGTCTTTGCTCCTTTTTGTCCCTGGCTAAAACAGGAGTAATTTTTGCAACGGGCTACAGAGGTCATGGTCCTTCCTGTATTTTTCTCAGATATTTCTATTCATCCAAGTTATTGTTGCAGCTTCGACCTCACAGGCGAGATACTGTTATTTCCAGCCAGAATAAACAAAAATAAGGAAAAAAGAAAATAAAAATGTATAACTTACCTTTATAGAATATCAGGGCAAGCATTTGTTTCAAAAACAAGGACCGTGTTTAGTTAAGAGCGAGCACATGGACATCAGAGTGCAGCTTAATCACTGTCAAAATAGGTGTTAAACAAAGGTTTTCCTCACCAATATTTTTCCTCTGACTAGAAAATAAGTAAAGGATAATATCCATGTAATAAACCCCAGTTATCACCATTGCACACTGTGCAAAAGATTTGCAGCTGGAAAATTAATTTCGTTTTTTTCTCCATTCAGCAACCAAAATATTTTTGCTCAGATTTCTTTCTGGTCCAATTAAAAATATTTGGAGCTATTCTTCTATAAACCTAAGAAAGGTCTCGCCCAATGCTGTTCACCACCATCCTACATAACAGGCCAGGTGTAAATTTTTTATTAGTGTTTTGGTTCTGAAACTGACTTCATAAAAAAGCAGCCAAAGTTCTTGGAGATATCATCAAAGCTTGGGGAAAAAGGAAAGCGTTTGGCTCACTTCACTGTTAGTGACAATAATCAACACCCAGACAAGCATGGCTTCAAAAAAATGTGTCAAGAACCCACTTTAGATTTAAACAGACCATGAAAGACGTTCAAATTCTTCATCTGGAAGAAAAAAAAAAGAGGGGGGAGATGGAGGGAGGGAGAGATTTCCTTCCACCAGGCAGTGAGAGATCACTTCACGCTTTCCTTTGGTAGGTTACAGGGGCAATTGTAAAGCCATCTCATGTGAACAGATGGAGGCAAAGGATCTCAGCTTTCACCGGGAGCGGGTTAAAGATCTGATGCCTGGGACGGTGGGCTAGACAGGGCCCAGCAGCGGGGGCTTTCTGCCCCCCGACAGTCAGACGTCTCCAGAGCCTGCTGGGGTGGCAGCAATCCTTGGGGAGCACCTCGGCAGGTTCTCAGCAGACCGGCACCAGCTAAGCTTCAGACTTGTATAGGCACTTCACATTTAAGAGCATGTCTAATCCAATCACTGGCAGATTGGAAGCTATCTGTGTACCTCCCATATAGCATATTCTTGTCGGCTTGAAAGCAATCTTCTCCTCGTCAGCCTTCCCCCTTGTCTTTCTATCACTGTGCAAGCAGTAGAGCTCCCCCCTTGGGCACAGGGAGCTAATCCTATTTACTCAGCCCATCAATTTAACAGCTTTAAATATTCGCATGAGTTAGATGGATGCAGCTGAAACGTTAGCAGCATTGCTGGGCCAGCAAGAGAGTGGGGAGAGCAGTGTGGTGAGCAGTGGGAGGCAGCCTTCCCATGTTGGCAAAAGCAGAAAAAAGTCATTCAAAGTGCGGAAGGCTCAGGCATACCTCATGCGCGCGCGCACGCACGCACACAAAGCGGACTACACATGTGCAACTCATTACGCACACGTGCACACACCAGCAGAGTGTCACTTTCGCACCCCGCAGGCCCTGTTTCTGCTAGTTAGCCATTTCTCTCTGGCTGAAGAGTCAGTTTTGACACACTCTTACCTTTGCTTTATGTAGGCCCACCAGCATGCCCACACGTGGTCGGGCCAGTGCTGTCTGATCCTGCTCGCTGTATTGTTGCTGGTACTGGTATGAGTGGTATTGGTATAGGTGGTCAGGTGGGATTCAGCCCCTGCCTGTGCTAGCACAGGCATATGGTCTCACACATGCCCATTCCCTTCTCTTGCTTAAACTGGAAAGTGTGCGTGAAAGGATTGAAGCAAGAACAAAAAAAGAGGGTGCCAAACACCCCCTAAAGAGCACACTGACCATGTGTGCCTCCTGCCTGAGTGCAGGCACACATGCCATGCCCTTGCAGCAGAGGAGTTCAGTCTGACCCCAGGAGGCTTTACGCTTAACTCCTTTCTCAGCTATCTGTTTACAAATTCCTGAACTGAAATTCCTCCCTTTCTTTAGTTTATGTCCTGGGCATCCTTTAGCATCCCGTAGCTATACCCTGTGTGCTCTGGCTATAGGTTAGAGCAGTCCTGAGGAGGCAAGTCCTTTTAAAAGGATTCAAGAGGACAGTCAGGAAGCTGTTAAGTGCTCCCAACCTCTTGCCACTGCTTGGAATGATCCTGGACTTCAGAAAGAACCAGCACCCACCTCTGAAAACCCAGTGGTGGCTGCAGGGAGTTTTTGTGTGCCCCTCCTCCAGCACTTGTGCCTTTACTGATCACTTCAAGTGTGGAACAGCCCTTGGCTTGTGGTTTAACTCACCTGCATGAGTCACACCTGAATTCCTCTCCTTACCCACTGGAAGTTAAATAGAACTGGGGTGACTGTTGCCTTCCAGGGTATTGCAGTCTTTGATGTGCAAAGGACATATATCTGTCTGACATTTTGACCTGGTACATTTTTTACATTTAATCTGTTCTTTTCTTTTCTTTTCTGTCTCATTCTCAGACTCTTAGAATTATTTTTTTTTTTTTACTTGCTGCTTGTGCTAGTGGAGATCATGTAAATTAACAAAAATCTCAAGAGGTTTCTAGTGCAAACAGGCTGCAAACTTGGCGGTTATCATTGATGATCCAGAATTGGTCTCTGCCACTAAAATAGGCAGACAGATTTCCATCATTCTGAACTGAGACTTAAGGCTGAAATGGAGTAAAAACAGGATTTGCAGTGGATGCCTCTTTTCCTCACTTCAATTCTCAAGACCTAAATGTACTTCTCTAAAGAGATCACAGTGTTTTGATCTAGCGGACAACACCATTTCTTCCCAGGCTGAGAGCACTTTGGGCAAAAACCATGCAGTGACTTTACAATTCAAGAGGGGTATTCAAGGTTTGCACCAATAGCATTATGGAGTAAGTCAGATGAAGCGAAGGTCCTTTATTCATCCGATTAGCAATGGGAGGTTATGGCAAAGGAGAGCACTCAGAATGTGCACTTTCCGGCTGCTGGCATGCTGTGAGCCTGACACGCCCCGAGGAATCCAGAAAAAATTCTTGAAGCATGAGAATCGTTTTTCCCCTAACAACTCTGCCTCCCCTTCTCCTTCAGGGGCCAGGGCAGGCAAGCAAGATCCAAGAGGCTCTGAAATCATTGGCATTCCTCCTCTTGACTTTGGGGGGCTTTGGATCAGGCCCTGAGTATTCAAAATCGGCAACTTGTAAAACTGCTTGGAGAATGAGAAAGCTGAAAGTTCCTGCATGCTGTTTAGGACTACGTCTTGGTTTCCCTGTTGCACTTATCAGCAATATATGTCATCAGTATGTATTGATGGAGACACAGACACTATCTTTTTGCAATAGACCTGTGTTTAGCCCAATATCCTGGGGTTTGGGGCTTTTTTTTAATCTTGTCCCCCTCTTTAATTTCTTGGCATTAATTGCTCATACTGTCCTCTACGTTCGTACAGGAGGACCAAATATTCTCTTGTCCTAAAAGTCTGGGGATGTTTTTGATAGAGAACAGCAGAAAATTTGGCCAGTGCATCTTCAATTAATTGTGTCAGCCGTGGTGACATTCAACTGTCAGGAAGTAATTCACTGGGAAAAGCATGAGAAGAAGCACACATCAGAAATCAAGATCTAAGGTGAGGAGGCAGAAGATCCAAACCCAGAGGACAATGAGCCGTATAGAGTGGCTGGATGGGAGAGGACAGATGGGACTGTGTGGAGAGTGGAAGCAGGATGCGGGACTCAGGGTATTCAGAATGAAGGCGACAGCAAGGACACGATGTTCGCAGCCAAGATAGAACGGCTTTTAGCTAGGAAGCCTAAAAGTGGTGGTTCTCTCCTTCTTTCCTTTGGTGCTGGTTGCTTGTTCTCACTGCCCGCGTCGTAGCTCTGAGATCTCAAGCTGTGACAGGGTCAGTGGGGACTGAACTAATCTGGCTGAAAACAAATAATTTCCCACCCCAGCTTTATCTGTCAATGGATCAGGTCCTAGATCTGACTTCTACGCAGCTTTTCAAGCAAGGATGCTGGCACAGGGGAGCGGCTGTCATCAGCCAGAGAGACAGGGACACCCACCTTTCACACACTCCCTCCCTGAAGGCGTCAGGCTAAAACAGCTAACGGATTAGTGAGAGGAGGCTGGCGCCCACCCTGGTGCTTGTGCTTAATGAGACTGTGTGAAGCAGCAAAAAAAAACACTTTAAAGGCTGAGCAGGCCTGGGCAAAACCAAGCAGTCATTTAACTGCCACAAGCCACTGCTCTTCAGAGGCTGTGGGCTGCACCAGTCATTACAGAACCTATGAGGAGCCCACATGGGCAGCCCAGTCCGAAGGAGCTGCAGAAGGTGGTCCACAGTGCCCAGCCTCCTAACTTCTGCTCTGGGCATCAACCACCTGCACCCCCTAGCAGCTTCAGGGAGCAGCACCAGTGCAATCACATGTATTTTTAACTGGATATAATTAAATTGGTCAAAAAAAGGAAAAGAAAAAGAAGAAGAGGAAAAAAAAAAAAAAGAAAGGACTATGGTTAGACCAGCTTTAGATGGAAGCGGTGATAGCGAGAGCTATATCCTGGGAGGCAAGATTAGTGAGACAGATAGACAGGTTAGAGGCGAGACAGAATTCATCCAAAAAGGGGTAACTCCTCAGGACATGCTTTTCCAAATAGAGGTTATGCAGCCTTACTGAATGGGTAATGCAGGAGGTGAGCCAAATCCTCACCTGGAGTGAAATGGGAAAGCCCTCCTGCCAGTGGGGCTAAGGGCTCATCCTAGCTGAGACCTGACCCAGTGTGCTATGGCAACAGCCAGCCTTTCCACGTGTCTTCTGCACACTACTGCTTCCGCCTGAGTCCGTGACCACCTCCTATGGCGGAGAGGTCGAGCAGCCACGCACCTTTGAGGCCACACAATGATTTTATAGGAAGCTCAACCCCAAGACATCTTCAGTAAGCTGCATCCAGTCACCCCTGCCCTGGTCAGCTGCCTTTTGTCAGAAGTGCTTGCTCTCCATAGGAGAGGCACTGTGACACTGTTGCATTACCCTCTCTTATTCTCAGGATGATGTCCTTTTTCTCAAGAGCTTTGATGTGGAGAGGTAAGAGCCAAACATCCCACACCCACTCCGCCGCCCGTCAGCTGCTGCAGCGTGGTTCAGTGCCTCGCCGGGCTTCAAGCGGAGTTAATCTCCTCTTCGCTCCCACATCCTCCCACCCGCCTCGAGCTCCGCTATCTGCCATGAGTTTAGCTGGAGCTAGATCACACACGCGCCACTGGACTCCCCTTCCCTGGAAGCAGAAACTGGAGTGACCCTAGCTAGCTGTGGGAGAAGAGAGACAATCTGTGAGCCCCCGGCGGCTGCGGTGGTTCTGCCTGCCGCTGTGCGCCAGCACGAGCAAGCGAATTCCAAGAAGATGCAGTCATCAGCAGCTCTGTGAAGACAGGAAAGTGGTTACAAATGCTCTCTGCCTCAAAGAGAGAGAGAAGAAACCGCAGTCTGGCTGCAACCTCACCTCATGCTTTCTGATAATCTGCTGGTTAGCAACATTCACTATGGTACCCGTGGCTAGGTAGAGGTGAAAACAAACATGCTGATGGATGCAAAGGGACTGGTTTATCTCTGGCCAACTCAAATACAGCCTACTTTCAGCATGCATACAATACCCCTCGTGTACAAAAATGGAACAGAGGCAGAGGTTTCTTCCTCAGAGCTGTCTACATGGTGCGTTCTGGCAGAGAAAAATTTGCCAGGGCACATGGCGTGACCATCCACTCCCAGTCAAGGCAGGATTGTTTTGTCCCAGTGCCGGCTCTAGGGTTTTACATACTGAAGTCCCCGGTGACTCAAATGCAGCATCTTCTTTGTACACTGATGCTGCTCAGCAGGTAAATAAGTCTCATCATCCAGTAGGTTTTCCCCAGTCTTCTGCCTAAATTTTCTCCATTTTGATAATGTGCTGCATTTGTATCTGTTTGCCTGAAAAGGAGGGAGCAAGTATTTGTAAGTATCCCGACCCTGAGAGTAAGTGCTAGGATTAACAAAGTTGAAAGTTTTCTGAAATATTTAACTAGCAGTTCCGGGGCCAGATTCTCCATCCAGCCCGATGTCCATGCACTGCACAGCTGGAAATGATGGGGCTTGGGTGGGGTGGCCGTGCAAAGAGAAAATATTATTGATGTCTCCCTAGCCAATTTGTACCAGTCCTTCATGAGCTGTTTCACCAGCTGAAGTTACGTGTTCCTATCACACCTCTCCATACCTCCCTGGTGCGCCCCTTGTTTCGGGAGCTGCAGGGGAGGGCATGTCCCTGAGCTTCCCTCCCACCGCTCCATTGCTGCAAAGCTGCATGGTTCCTTTTCTGCCCCAGTCTGAAAAGGCCACAACAAAATGCAGAATCTGGCCTCCATTATCAATATCTGAGATTTCATATTTTCATTATCAAAAGGTTTTACTGAAGGCTGGAATTTGCCACAGTGGGTGTCCTTTCAAAATCTGCCAAGTTTGCTTTAGAAAAAACAGATAACATTACCTTGGTATTTGTGGTATTCCTTGTGCTGCTCTTCCCACTTCAGTGGAAGACTGCTGAGGATGTTTAGGGAAAGGCTAAGATAAATGTACTTCGATATCAAAATAAATAATAGAGGCTAATGTGCAGCTTTATTCATGTTCATACTGGATTCCAGTTTGGGTTTAAAGAGAACTGCCCCACAGCTTTTAGGCTATCACTCCCAAGACCAGAAGGATCAAGGGAGCTCTGTCATGAATAATGTCTGGTCTTGTCCATGGGGCACACGGGGTTTTGAGCACAGTACTCTAAAATTACAGCAGGAGTAATCTGAAGCCTGTGCTGGTAAGAGCTGTTCCACTTCCCACCATTCCTTGTGTTGGTCTCCGAGTGCCCTAGGACCATTGCATCTCCTCCGAGAGACGCACACAATGGGATTGCCATTGTTCTTGGTGTGGGCTTGGAAATGGGCAGTGTGGCTACATCTGGCGTGCAGTCAGCCACGACTGCACAAAATGTGGCTCCTGTTTGGGGCTGCTCTGCACAGCTGGAGGAGGCGAGTCTGATGAGTTTCTCCCACATGAGAGCACTCATTCCAGAAGATAGATACTAATGTTCTTAATCAAGTCCATGCGTACCGTCTTGGGCTGTCTCTCCATTCAGGCATCACTCCTGTAGGGGCACTTCGTGCAGAAATATAGAGAAATGACGACTCACTGGAATTTGAGATAGAAGTGAGGGCGAATTCATGTATTTATTCATGTGCATATGCAGATAAAGATGTTTTCTCATGTAAAGTCTCTCTTTCAGGATGGAAGCATGTTGCCAGCGCTCAGCAAATAATAAATAATAGTAACAGTACAAGAATTTTTCCACAGAATAATTCATCAGCCACAAAAATTGCCATAACTATTCACCAGCCTCTGGTCTGGCAGGGCAAAAGCCAGAAGCTTAACATGCTGCATAAGGGGAAATGAGAAATTCTTCAGGGCAGTCCTTTAGTGATCCGAAGGGATTGTGGTTTTCCTGCTTTGAACTGTGTGCAATGCAAAGAGTGAAGTTCAGAGTCAACCAACTGATTATTCAGACCTAATGTTTGAAAAGACCAGATACTGAATCCTTGATGTTTAGTCTCTCACACCATGTTGTTCGAAGTATTTGTTGCATCAGAAGATGATGAACATAATATACCATCCTAGCATAAACCACATGGGGTGTGACAGTCTAGGAGAACAAGATTAAGGCAAATGATTGCCAAAATTTGGTGGAACAGGTCACCGTTTCATAGCTAAGTACACAGACAAAACATAAAATGCTATTGGTCCTTTAGGACATATAAACTGCTCTATGGCCTAATCCTGCAACCCCCATGGGATACAATTTGATGTCTCAAATATCCCGCTCTTATTAAAAGGGCCTCTCAGAAGCACCTGATGTGAGATGCTCATCCATACAATCTGGAGCAAAACAAAGAAGAAAGAGCTGCAGAATTCTGGAAGCACCGGTGCAAAACACAGCCGTGCAAAATGGGTTTGCATTTGATCTCTTTCTAAGAAGACATTATCTTAGAAACATCTCAGTGCGTAAGGCACTAAGTTGATAGCTTGCTACTCATGCAGTGTCTGAAAGACTGAGCTGCTGAAGACTTCATCACAGGCATTACCTTTGAAACATGCTATTTTTCTCTGTTGCCAAATCTAAGTATTTGGGTTTCGTTTCAGCATGGCTGCTGTTGCCACTGCAATGTTACCTGTGGTCCTGCAGAGAAAGCAGGAGACAGCAGTGTTCTCAGTGGTGCCTCATCTCCACAGGACAAAATACTGGCCAGTTTCTCCTCTCGCTTACACAGAAATAACTCCACTGGCTTCAACAGAGTAACACTGTCAGCTTCAAATCGGGTCTGTTGACCTTGCTGAGTATGTCTTCAGAGCACATTTCTGCTATTGTTGCTGATGTTACAGGATGGAGCAATGATGACATGTATTTATGTTTTCCTTTGTTATGGTGGATCTTTGAAATCTACCCGAGGGAATTTTTGACATGGGAAACCCTGTTGTATCCTATGGAATCCCACATAGATTTAGCTGCTACAGAAATGGCTTTAAAAATCCTTTTGTTCTTTCATTGTGATTGTCAGGAAAACCCCAGAATCTCCCACGATACCACTGAACATGGACACTTGCACTCTCCCAGAGCCCTGTGAAAACTTCATTTCAGAGTGGTGTTCCTTTGGGCATATCTGGTGGTAGCTTCTTACAGAGGCATCTGGCCTTGGTTTTCCATCCTAAGCCTACTGACACAGCATGCAGAAACCATTTCTGAGCTTCTGGGACTGAAGTGTATTTCTGCTGATACTGAACATAGGTGGTCCAGAAGACAAAGCCCTAGAGATGGATGCTGCAGTCATGGGTATTCTGAGTGTAAATCTTTTCCCTGGTAAGACTGACAAGCAGGATTCTGACATAGCAGAATTCGTAGGGTTTTACCTTTAAATAAATCCAAGTGAACTAGGTACAAACCCAGTCTTACTGAACTGGCACAGCCGCACGTCTGAAAGTGAGGAAGTGACAAATCCTGATTGTCCAAGCAGTGGAAATGGGGGTAAAGGGAGGGCAGGGGAGCTCATCTGTTTCTAGACAAGGCAGAGTCTATCCCCATTCCTGTCTGGCAGATGACTTTGTCCACTTTTTATTTACTGCTGGACCACAGCGTTACAGATAATCACAGTGTAAACGATGTTCTTTTAGTACGGCTTTTGTCTGTGTGTTCTGTAGGATGTACAGTCTTCTTGTGAAATCAGACTTTGTCATGCCAGATGCGGAAGAAGACACAAGTTAAGAGACAGTGCCTCTTCCCAGGCTTTCAGACTAAATAAAACCAGACCAAAAAAAAAAAAAAAAAAAAAAGCAGAAGCCTGGGTGAGGGACTTGATGGAGTTACCACAGCAAGTCCATGGCCAAGGTGGAATTGAGTCCAAACACCTCATACCCTGCTCGTAATGATCAGCATGGGGCCGCTTCCCAAACCCCCTTGCACTGATCAGGAGGTTATGATTTTCCTGCCTGTTGCTATAACACAGAACCTGGTTGGTAAGATATATGAAAATTACGGCTGCATTAATAATATGATCCCATTTCTATTTGCTGGCCATCTGATCTCTTGTGTATTCAGGATTACCAGCACAGATCCTTAATCTAACAAGAACTACACATGCTCCTTTTGCCTCACTTCTGAAGTCCCGGATGTGTTTATCCTTAACCATAATTCTTTCCCCAGCCTTGCTCCCACCTCCAACCCTCACCTTACCCTATGCTGTCAGAATAAAAGTTTAAAAACAAATATGCAGCCAGTTTCCTTTTATTTTTTTTAATACAGCTTGATAGTCTTAAAATGGGGAACACAGATCTTCCAATTATCACAGACTGCTGTGATTGCCTATCTGCTTTGTGTGTTTTTAGCATCCATACACCCATTTTAATTTAAGAGAAAAGAGTGGGATATCTTCCATTTATAGACCGAATGTGGTAAAAGCAGAGGTAGGCTGATATTTATGCATAGCTTTCAGACATAGGGTAACCAAAGTTGAGAGAATGATAAAACATTAACATGCTCCTTGTTGTTATCCTTTATTGTAATGGCTGTATTGCAAGTTCATAGCTGGTGTTACAATGCCTGTAGTAATTACTGCACAGTTATGGTTGTGCTAGGTGTTATACGGATCCTTGGCAAGTTCAGGGTGAGGAGAAGGACAAGGAACAAAGGTGAAAATGAGCTACACATTGTCTGTCCCATGAGCTGCCAGCAGTCAGAGAGCCTTAACTGAGGGACAGAGGGCAGAAACTTTCAACAGCAGCCAACTTACCTTGGAGCTGAAATACCAATTTCACATGTGACTTGGGCTTTTAGGGGCCTACATCCCACAGACTTCATGGGGACTGAGCCTGTTCAGAAGCAAAGACAAAAGCGGTTTTTCTCTTGATTTGAAAGGGAAGAGAATCTGGACCTATCTGCAATCAGTTCAAAGATGCTGGTGGAGCAGAGGCTGAGAAGGACCCAGAAGTAGAGAAACCCAACTCTGTGCCCTCTGTGGTGGGAACTGTCTGTTGGCTCCTGTTGGCATGAGTGAGGAGCTGACTGGACAGGCCAAACTTTAGCTGCATATGGTTATGCTGCTTTTTCACACACCTGTGCTAGGATGTGAAGTTGGAGTGAACACAATGCTTCTATTTGCACTGCATATGAATGGACAGAAAAACTGTGTAATGTGTCTGGCAGTAAAGGTCACCCCAGCCTATACTGCAGTCAAGGAGTCCTGAGGGCAGCAACCTTAGAAAAAATGGTACAAGTTTTCTCTGGGAGTATTTGTGCTAAAGACTCTTTTGAGGACTTCTGTGCCATTGGAGCTGCTTTTGCCTGCGAAGCCAAAGTAGTGCACAGAGTGCACTCAGGTACTGAGGAGAACCGTGAGGTCTTTGGCTGAAAGCAACAGCACAGGCAGAGGGCCCTGCCTAGGCTTTCCCTATAGTGTGGGGGCTGTGGTCTCTTTATTTTGGCTGTATAGCACAGCCCTGGTGTAAACTGTGCCTCTCTGGAGGTAAAAATAGACCTAACAGCTGGACTCGACAAAGTCTGGATGAAGACTTTGCGGGGAATAACTTGGAGACCACTGGCTGGATGCCTCAGCAGAGCAAACCAGGGGAGCAGGGCAGCAACCGGTTTCATCAGCAGACTGTGTAGTGTAACAGGGGAGGGGAAGATGCCAGGTGGCTGCATCCATGTCCACTGATGGCTGCAACAGGAGGGCCGGTACGAGACGCTAGAGCAAGTTGTGCTGGCAGTACAGGACCAGGGCTGACAGCTAGCATAGCGCTGGCTCATTCAGCTCTTTCCAGGTTGTTGTTTTACTTTCCCTGTCAGGTAGTTTTGTTTCATCCCTTTGCTTTGCATTTGCAAGTGGGAAGCACATTGGGACATGGCTGGGTATGTGGGAGTCGATTTGTTGTTATTCTCAAGGTTGTGATGGGGAAGGGGGGAAATGGAGTTTGAAGGTGACTCAGTTGCCATTTTCTATACTGCATTTATCCTGTGTCAGTCACATGCTTCATGCTTCTGCTGGTTGCCTAAGGACTAGGAAGAAATCGTCTTCACAACTGCTATGATTTATCACCTGCATCTCACTTTGGAAGCACCACCGGTGTTGCCCTGGCTGGAAGAAAGGAGGCTGGACAAGCATGCTTATGCTTGTAGTGGTATTGGAAAATTTCTCAAGTACCTGTGGGCAGGTGTGGCTCACATACTTGGGTTAAACCAATCACCAGATCTAGGGTCAGGAAGGAATTTTGCCCTAGGTCACATTGGCAGGGATTATTGTGTTGTTTTTGTTTTCCTTGCTTTGCAGTGTGGGTTGTGGTTGGCTTCCTAGATTATCTACTGCCATCTTAAGAAATGCTAAAGACGGAGGCTTTGGGACCACAAGTGGAAAAGCAGATCCAACCCTGCAGGTCTCAGACTTGCCTGATGCAGCCACTTTGTGACTGTGTGCAGAGACTCCAGTCTCAGAACTGTACAAGGCATCCTCAGGGCTGTCAGCATCCTTTAGGTTGCCCTGTCTTCTGGGCATCTGCACCTAATAAAATCCCTGTAAGTGTGCAATTTGGAAATCTGGCCATACTCTTCATCTCTCTTGTTCTTTCCCTATGGCACAGCACGTTTGGTGGCAAAGGTATTCAGATTGTTTTGGGTGATGGAGCATTTTGTGACATGTGCTGTGGGAGGACAGGGCATGGATAGTCCCTGGAACTTGTCAGACTGCGGGACATTTGTGACTGCAATGCCCTGGACTCATTGATGTGGGTGATCTTGCCTGAGTAGCACAGTGCTGTCATTTGGTTTCCTGTGTTGCTGGGGTGGGGCTGAGTTGGCACTGTTCACTTTCTTAGCGGGATCTTGTAGAAATTACTAGAAGGGTTACATTTAACAGTGACTGTTCCTCTACCCCTTCTGCAGGATGACTGGAATCACATTAGGAGCATCATTGCATGATCCAAGAAAGCCGGAATGAGAGAGCATTACTTTGGAGAGATGGCAGTCTCATAAGCAGGCACTCCTCTCTGTTAATCAAAGCACTCCAGGCATAACTGCACTGTTAATTCATTTCAAATATGTTGCTTCATCCAAATCTCTTCACTAACCAGTGATTAAAACAACATGCTTGTTAGAAGTCTCTTGGGGAGTGGCTTGTGTGATGTTGGTATTAATAGGATGAAAACAATCAGAAAGTTAGGGGCATTCTCCTGAGGTATTGAAAACCCTTAATGAGGCCCTTAGTTATGCAATAATTTCTTTGCAAGCAAACACATGCCTATTATCATTATTATTGTGCCGATTGTTGATATCCCACTGACATGAACAATTTAGAGAATTCCAAGTATTATGCAGCTCTCCTGCCAGCTCAGAATAGGCTGACACAGCTACAGCTACCTATTTAAGAAGATTAGCCTGATTTTATTTGCATAAGAATTTAAAGCGACAAAACCACTTACCACACCCAGGAAATGATCATTAAAAACGAATTACTGCACATTCTTTTATTAGCTGTGTGGTTAACTTCTGAATGCTACAGTAAATGTCAAATCCAGAGAGAAATGCCTTGGAATGTTTTCCCCTAGGTTTTCTAGGTTCTTGGATGTGCAGAAAAAATGTCTCAGTATCCATTCTGGCAAAAAGGTAAAAAGTCTTGTGTACAACATAAGTAAGTATCCTTAAGTTGACATTCCCTAGCTAAGATGACAAGTAAATCTTTGCGTGCATTGTGTTACTCATACGCAATTCTAGCAGCTTTGCATGCCTGGTTCAGCCTATACGCAATGCCAGCCAACACTCTGAGACATCAGACTCAACCAGTCATAAGACAGTGGGCTTCATTCTCCTAAAGTTGCACCAGTCCCACTGCCAGCAAAAAGGAGCCCTTCAGGAAAGGTAAGCCGTTTTATCATAGAATCATAGAATCATTTAGGTTGGAAAAGACCTTTAAGATCATACAGTCCAACCATTAACCTAACATTACCAAGTCCACACTAAACCAATTAAGGGTAGACTGAACCATGCTGCGGTCTTCTGCTGAAGGGAGGCTGGTTGCAGAAGAGAATCTGTCTCAGCAGCTCAGGTTTCGGCAGGTAAGTGAAAGCAGAGAAGGAGCAAATGCAGATGCAAAAAAACAACATAGAAAGCTTGTCTCTCTAAAAAGTCTCAGCTGTAGGCTGATCTCCTCGCTGTTATTTTTTGGTACTATGGTAGTAGCCCGAGGTCCCTGCTGAGGCCAGTGCTCTGCTGTCCTGGGAATGAGATTCAGCTGCGACATTCTGATTCTCTTTTTCAGCTGAGAAGTCTCCAAACGCACCCAGGGACACAGAACTGACCAGGTAGCTTAAACCCCCCAGATCCCCACACGCGATGCCAATGGTGAGCATCCATCTCCTGCTGGTGGCTGTTACATATATAAGCAGGAGTAACTATGACTCTCTTAAGATGGGATCACAGTTACTAACTGGGCAGAGCTGCAGAGGTCACACCTCCACGTGGTCCCGCTGGATGCCCTTCGGGGTAACCAAGCTGACCTCTGCCCCAGACTGGGAGCTATAGCTTCTCCCTCCCTATTGATTGGCCTCACCCTTCATTCGATAGTATTTATTGTGGTGATGCAAATTTCTGGCTTCAGTTTTGTATCGTTGCCCTAAACCTTTGCCCACAGGGATATAGTTGGGCCCAGCCCGACTGCTTTAGAGGGTGGCTCAGTATGGCTTGGCTACACCCTCACATTGATTTGACAAAATGTGCTGACCCATGCGTATTTCTTATGTATCAGTGGCCACTCAAACATGTCCTATGGACTGGAAAAATGGTAAGATCTCGAAAATCGCCAGAGATCATTATATACCTGTGGAAGGCTGATTTTTTAGGTAGGGTGAATATAGTATGTAAGGACGTATGGGGCTCGGAAACATGACACGATACATCCAAATTCTCCCCTATTGACAATTACTACCTAATTTGACCCAGGTGGACGGGCCACCTATACTTAACCCGGAAAAGGAACATGTATCATTTATATACGTAACTCTGAAGTTTCGGCAGGAACGGGGAGCAGAGGTGCCGGGCTCCCGGCACCCCCACCCCAGCGGGGACTAAGCGTCGGGGCCGGGCGGCAGCGGCTCCATCCTGGGGCAGCGGCGGCTCCATCCTGGGCAGCGCCGAGCCGCGCCCGCCCTCTACCGGCACCGGCACCACCGGGGAGCCGGGCCTCTGCTGCCTGGAGAGAGGTGGATACCGTTGATCAAGTTTTAAAAAATAATGTCGCTATTTCAAAACATCAAGAACGGAATCATTGCTTTTTTAATGTCTTTTTCTTCCCCCCTGAAAAAAAAAAAAAAATTGAGCTATTTCACGTCTGTTGAAATGACTGGAAATAGTTTCATTTTGAAACCTTTAAAATTTTAAAACCCTCTTCAGAAATAATTTGGCAAATATTCTTGGAAATAAGATAGGATGCCTGAAAGAGATTTCCCCCTGCCAGTCAAAGGAGCAGCGGTAGCATTCCAGCCCAGCTCCCGGCAATGAGAGAGCAGGGAACGAAACGCAGAATGTCCACCAAGAGACACTAACAGTGGTGAGAACACCTTTTTTTCAATGGACTGTGTTGCACTTATATAGCTGTGTCAGAGAAACAAGGCACTGAAAAGTGCCTAGAAAGGAAATTGCACCTGATGTAGCCCCTGATCACAGTGACGGCACTATCTGGCCGTACCTCTTAAATGCATCTTTGCGGTGAATTGTGCCTCAGGGGTTTCCAGCATTCCCCAGCCAGGAACTGCATACCAAAATGTGCACATGACTGAAAGCAGCATGACAGCTAACCACACCTCAGAGAGCCAGGGAAGAGGTGCCCTGGGACAAAATCAGACACAGAGGTAGGTAATGGATGCCTGAGGGTCCCTGCTCCATCACGGGCTGAGACAGGCCTGGGCCTGTGGCTCCCTCCCAAGGTGACCCAGGGATGGTTGCTCTCACCTCTCTTGCCTTGCTTTCTCCCAGAGCTAGGGATTCAGATTGCTCAGCCACCCCTGTGTAATCACAACCTTGCTGCTGGCCACGCGGTGAAACCACACGCTTGCAGAGCTTGTGAGTCAAACATTGCTTACGCTCTGTGATCCCAGGCAGCGGCAATGACTGGCAAGAGATGGATATCGGACTCGCACAGCCTGGTTCCCAGGATACCAGCAGGTATATCATCAAACTGCGAATGCATTCAGCATCTCTTCTTGCCACTCGTGTGGCAGTTAAGGGATCTAAAAGTGATTAGGTGCCTGACCTGAACTGATTTCCAGGGGAGCAGACCACCAGCATCTGCCTGAATTCTTTAGAAACACATGCCTGCAAGGCCACAGAAAGTAAAATCGTATCATTGTAGAGGGAGAGCTTCCACCTGAAGAGCAGGAATTGGCAGGTTCATGCAAGGAGCATTTGTATTTCTGTTCCCATGTCTATACCTCTTATATGTGGCTAGATGTTTGCTTCCAAAGCTGTCCAGCTTATTGTTTATGTGGACCCTAAATTCACTGTAGAAGACTTCTTCGTCAGCTTGAGCTTCTCAGTCTGCGTAAGGAGAATGGGCAGACACTGCACAGGGGTAGGAAGAGTGACGCTAGACAACACAATCATGGAGAGTACTGCTATTACTGAAGCCTGCAAGTGGAAATGCTCTTCTTGTCACTGACACTGGTGCAGGGTCCACATAAGGATGGATGCACTTGTGCTGTTACAAGCCAGGACAGACATTCAGGAATTTAGAGCTCAATACTTGTCTTGCCAGAACATTCTGCGATGAATTTAGGGAAGTCACTTAACATGAAATCTTGTTCTCACAGTAGCTGATGGGAGTCTTGCCATGGAATTCAGTCCTTTAATAAAGAAAAATGAAAAATTTCCCCTGTTTGACATCAGAGAGGAAGTGCTGTGGGGCCAAGACTGTCTCTTGCATTGATGGTTGGTGGCTCTTCAGTCCCCCAGATACATGTGGGACAAGGAATAAGAACTATATAATTGAATGAGAGAGAGAATTTAAGTCTCTGATTAAGGGGGAAAAAAAAAATTTACCCTTGCAAAGACAACTGGGATGCACCTTCAGCTCAGGTTTTTCACAGACCATGAGGCAGAAGAGAGAAATAGAAGTGCAGATCCCTGCAAACCAGGGGGCCAGATTGGTGGCAGATAGGGCAGACTGATTTAATGTTCCAAGGAGGTCAAAACAGAAACTTTAGCATCAAAGAAAGAAGGAGTACTGCGAAAGCCCAGTGCTCACAAGTAGCACTTACCAGAGGTATCATATAAACTTAACCCTGCTGTCATTATTCCTATTGGAAAGAAAGGAGGTGAAGGCCACGACCTGTGAAGCAGAGGTCAGATGTTACAGACCATCAGACAAAGGAAGTGACAATGGGGAAAGGTTCTTCTCTGAAGCGTTACCAGATGGCAGCTAATCTCAGTCAGGGGAGAAGGCATGGCCACCAAATCTACACGGGCTCCCTGAACCTGACACTCAGGCATTGTCAAGGGAAAAGACTGTTCTCCCAACTGTTACGAGACAGACCATGCAGTGCAATCCATACAGTTAATCACAGTGCTGTGCTGATTTGGGACAGAATTTGCCACAACCAGACATATAATGCATACTTGCTTATTAATTGCTTCTGCATAAAAGCTGGAAACTGAAATAGCCTGAAAATTTCTGTCTTCATGGAAATTTTTCCTCCTGATCCTTCTGCTAATTAGTGAAAATGACTTTGTTTTCTGATTTAGAGGAAAGCACAGTCAGATCAAGGGCTGGTATGAACTGGCAGAGCTCTGTGATCAACGCTGGGGTCTGTCCTAGTGACTACTTTTATGATAGTAGTGGTGGAAATGCTGCTGTCCTTGCATTCAGCTGCAAATCTTCTCACAGACTTACTGAGAAATCTCTGCTAGCTGAGCTCAGGTAGGACTCCAGCATATTTCCATGTTTCCATATCTGTAGTGGGGACCAGGAACACACACATGGTCGTACAGGTGGAGGTGAGCTCAGTAGTCCTAGAGTGGCATCTACTCAAGGCAGTAGGGCACAGACCTGAGAAACCTAAATATTTCTTGCAGTGTTCATCACTACAAGGCTTGAATTTAACCTTGTCCGTGTAGCTTATGTTTTCACCATGCTTCTGTTTTCCTGCCTGGGTGAGAAGGAATAGAGCCCTTGTTGTTGTAAGCAGCTACCACGAGAGCTGCTTGCAGAATGCAGAGCTGGGACGTTGCTGTGCCCGGCGAGACCCTCATGTCACAAAGACCGTGACTGGGTTCGGGTCTCTTCCAGTCATTTCTTCTATAGGCAGGAATAGTGGGTTCACTAGGACTCTAGGCTAAGTGCTCTTACTGCCTATCTTTTGGAAACCTCAGTGGTGTGATTTGAATCCCTCAGTTTGGTATTTTATATATATTTTATTTAAAAAAAAATAATCCAGCCCCCAGAAAACAATAGCAATTAAGCACCTTCATGAAATTTGTTGTGTGCTTAAGTGCTAAGTCAGGTCTTTCATTGCTGTCGTGGTCAGATCTCCCCGGTATTATGCACATGAGCAGTACCACACACATATTTTTTTTCCAGAGCCAGGAAAAGCAGTGAAGACTTCATACCTTACATGCTTGCTGCTCATTGCCCTAATACCTGGAACTGCTACAATCTGATTTAAAGTCCTCACTTCTTCTGGTCCTCTTGGAAACAGGGTGCATAGCAAAATGCAGTTCTTAAAATGATCCACCATGCAATGTCTGTGTGTTTGTAGTTACCAGTAATATAATTATGTATGCCTACCATGTGGGATGTCTGGCTCTGAAGCATGGAAGTGAGAGCTGCAACACAGGCCAGGGAGGTGCAGGGATGACTTTCAAACCGTGAGGTAACAAAACCCTCCCAAGCCCATTGTGGTATACCCCCAAGTGATCCTGCCATGTGCTGGGAGATGTCTTCCCAGCCCATTTTCTGGGTACCACAGCCACCTGGTAATGGAGCAAGGTTATGAATACGGCAGAAAAACAGGTTTTGCCCATGATATAAGCTGTAAAACCTCCCTGAACTTGTGCTGCTTTTGCTGCTGTTACTTCCTGAGAAGTTCTGCTTCATCTTTTGAGTGCTGTTAATGATGACCTTTCAAAGTGTTTTTCCTGTGCTAAATGTGCATAGCTAACACAGGAAACAGAATACACACGGCTTGCAAAGAACCTTGCTCTGCCCATTGACAGAGTTTACCAATCTTGAAATTCCCTTCAAAATTTGGGTCTGTTGAACCTGGGGCATCTTTCTGGTTTGTTTTAGGCATCTTATTGTTATTGTGTGAGATGGACTCTGCAGGGCAGGCAATCCTTTTAAAGAAAATGGACTGTTTTACCCCCACACTGGCAGCTATTTATTAGGAAATGGCCACAAAGTGACATTATTTTAGAACTGCAGCAGTAGAGCAGAGGAGCAGAGCTGGCTGGAACTCAAAGCTTCAGTGAAAACTTTCAGCACGATTTCAGATTTTGTTGGACAACAGAGTTGGAGGTTTTGACTAAAATGTTTCTGAAAATAGCAAAACTCTCACCCACTCAGAGATCTGAATGTGAAACCTCAAATTTTGATGGGGAGAAACAAAAGCGATGACATTTGCCTTCCAGTTTTGGATCAGCTCCAACAATAAACTTCACTTTATATAGGAACCAAATAGACATAATAGGAATTAAACTGTACATAGATCATAAATAGAAAAAGAGACTAATACAAGTATCAGATATGCACAAGGCAGAAAGTTGAAGAACAGCAGAAAAGAAACTGAAATAAAGGGGGAAGGTATAGTTTGTATGTTGTGAAATGAGACCAGAGTAGAGATGGAGACACAGATGTAAGTGAGGTGCAGCGGGGAATGCTCTCACCCAGCGATGGAGAGCTTGCAGTCATGGACGAGGCAAGGAGCACAAGGCAGGGAGTCTGCACTCTCTCCACAGTCACATCAGCGTACATGCAAAGTAACCACCACAGTGCCCAAAATGCCGGTGCATGCTACATGGAAAAGGTTACGGGATGAGCGAAGAGGAGGACTGGTGACGCAGAGAGGTGAGATAAAGCCAGGTAAGGTGCAGGAGTTGGGCAGGGGGAAAGGAGGAGTGCTCGCTGCAAATAACAGCTTGCAGGGAGCCCTGCTGAGCAGGGGCAGGAGAGGAGAGGAGCCACCTGCTCAGGTTGAGTTGGCAAGTCTGATCACACTGTGCAAACTGGTGGCAAATGGCAGCTGACTTGGCCTGTCTAGGAATTGAAGACGTGCCCATGTTCTCCTTGAGGACGTGGGGGACCCGGTGGCTGCTCTTGACAGGCAGAAGCTGCTCCTCCAGAGGACTGGCCCTGCTGCAGCCCTCGGGCAGACACCTGCTCTCGCTTGCCTTGGCCCAGGCTGAGGGAAATTCAGGGAGCTGCCCCAGGTGGCTGGTAGTCGCCATGAAGAGCCTCATGCCACAACTGACCTCCTGCAGACTTGTCTACCTGCCAGGCCCAGGGTCCGGGAAGTGCTAAGAGGGAGTAGCAGCCATAGACCAGAGTGGCAGGAGCTGTTTGGGAGAGACCGATGACTCCTTTGGCCAACAGAGCTGGCTGGGACCTACAAGCTCTGGGCTCAGCTCCTAGCTCTGCAAGAGGCTTTCTGGGTGCCTTCAGTGCCCCTGGGTCTTGCTTCTCTGACCGCAAAATGGAAATAACGACTATCATCTCCTCCCTCTTGTTTATCTGCTCAACTGATTTGCGAGCGGTTCACGTCTTGGGCTGGGTTTTTCTCCCTGCCTCTCTGCGCTCCGTGCAGGGGATCCTGGGGGCAGCGCTGCAGGACAAAACAGTGAGAACAACAATAACTGCACGGTCCTGGCACAGGAGGGGGGAGGATTGTTTTCAGCCTTCGCAGCCCATGAGTGTTGGTACAAATGACAGATACAATCGGGCCTCAGGGGTTTTTTTACATTTATACGTCTGGGGAAGGATGTCAGCAGCTGTTCTCAGCCACTCTGTTGAACTGAAGCTAAAGATTTGGGCAGGTGGGGGAGAGAGAGAGACAAACGCATTGAATTGCCATCGAAACAAACATGCATAATTCCTAGAAATGCTTTGTGTCAACTTCAAAGATCCTACTGGGAATGCAGCTTATTCTCTGACCAACATGTTTACTTTGCAAAAGCCAGCGACTGATGTCTCTCTTTTTTTTTTTTTTAAGTCTCCAGCAGCAGTCAGTACCTATGTTTTCTTCGTCTGAAATGCCTGTAAGTTCAATCAGCTGAAATGGCTTACATGCAGTAAGGGATAGAGCAAGTTCACATGTCGCTCTAATAGGACCTTGAGACAAAACATGGCCTCACTGATGTAACTGGAGTCTTTGCTTCAGATCTCTGCTGATCTGTGAAGGATGAAGCAGAAAAGAAGGAAATACTTAACTCTTCTTGTAGAAAACACCATGGGAAGCAGAGAAACTAAGACAACATTCCTCTAAAGCCCCAACACAGAGCTGTGGCTAAATCTGAATAAAGTTCTTTCTCCTCCCACTGCCTTTACAAGAGTATAAAAATGGCATTTCTGAAATTTTGCTAGTGTTGGACTTGAGAAAAAACACAAACAAACAAACAAAAGCCCTGCAATAGTTAAGCACTGATACTTAATAGAGCTTTAAATGCTAAGCAGCATCTAGTGTAAAGGTATCAAGTTTAAAAACATATTTTCTGACCATGGTTAAGTCTAAGGTTTAATCTCAACTAGTGATTTTTTGCTTAAGCCTTGACGTGTTTATGGCATATTGCTTGTGGTGACAACCCTACTCTCAGTAGCAGTATCTCTGCTTCAAAGCCAGGTCTGTCATCTTCTTTCACTGAACTCAGCATCCTCCTGAAAAAATTCTGTGGATTAAGAAAAAAGAAAAAGAAAAAAGAAGTTATTTTAAAAACAGCCAAGCGACAAACATATTTCTGAAATTATTTAAATTTTGAAAATGGAGAATATATCTTTTTTATATTTATCCTGGCATTATACACACCAGTGTCATCACTTCATGGCCTCTACTGAACCAGACAGGCTGTGAAGCCTAAAGCCTTTATGCAGTTTATCTTTGATGAACACTCAGTGCCTGTTTTTGGAATTTCGTTCAATTCTTTCACTGAGGGAAGTGCTGGCACCATCTGCTGGGATTTTTGTCACAGCGACCAGTTACGTCAGGATTTCAGTCCTTGCACCTATAAACATACCAAATATTCCCAGTTTGACCTGTATGGCTCTTTTTTTTTTTTTTTTTTTTTTCCCCTTTTTTTTTTTTTTCAGATACGCCTCGGCTGGGTTTAGCTTTGAATTCCCCAGGCCTCAGCAGCTCCCTGCAGTTCTGGGCCCTGCCCGGGTTTAAGGAGGTCCCCTTCGCCGGGATGGGGTGCCCGGGGGAGCGGCTCCGTGCGCCGTCCCGGCTCTCTGCTGCCCTCCCGCCGCCGCTCCGCCTCACTCCCGCTCCGTGCAGCCGGACTCAAAACCACTCCCGGCCGTTTCCCCACTTCTCTCCTCACCTAACAGGCTTTGGTGAGCCTGGCACACAAGGTAAGGCAGGCACACGGCTGGCTTTCAGGATGGGGGTAGGTCCGCTGACTTCTGGGCAACAACCCAGCACCTGCAGTGCAAGGGCATCAAATGCAGCCAGCTACTGTTGCTTAACGAGCGCCTAGTGTTTAAAGACAGGGAACTGTTTCTCAAGCATTCCTGAGATGAAGACAAAGTTCCAGGCAATTAAAAAATCTTCTGTACAGTTTGGTGCTGAGACAAAAAAAAGATTAATGAAGGTGTTTTGCGATAGGAGAATGGGTAATGTTTTTAAACCAAAAGAGGGTAGCATCAGACTAGACATAAGGAATAAATTGTTTACCATGAGGGTGCTGGAACACTGGAACAGGTTGTCCAGAGAGGTGGTAGATGCCCCATCCCTGGCAACATTCAAGGCCAGGTTGGATGGGGCTCTGAGCAACCTGCTCTAGTGAAAGATAGAATCATAGAATCATAGAATCGTTTAGGTTGGAAAAGACCTTTAAGATCATCCAGTCCAACCATTAACCTACACTACCAAGTCCACAGTAAACCAATCAAGGGTAGACTAAACCATGTCCCTGCCCATGGCAGGGGGGGTTGGACTAGATGACCCTGAAAGGTCCCTTCCAACCCAAACCATTCTATGTTTCTACGATTCTATAGATCAGGTTTACAGTAGCCACACAAGGAGCCAATATGACTTGAGTCCTATTGTCCCGATCCAGCATAAACAGATTTTATCTGCCCAGGAGGCCACTGAGTTTAAATGGAGAAGACAGAAAAAGACCGTGATGAAAAATAGCAGCAATGAAAGATGGAAGCATTTCCTTAAGCTTGCCTAAGATTTGGAGCAGGAAGCAGATTGATATCTGTTGATACTGTCTGTGACAATGTAACCAAACTCTTTTCCTGTAGAACTCATAGCAAGATTTTAATATGTAAAGAACCATGGGAACAGGCAGTCACAGTGGCAAAGAAAGGTAATCTTTTTTTTTTTTTTTTTTTTAATATTTTCAATCTAAAATATAACCTTGTAACTGGAAATTATTGTAGTCATTAGATCTGGAAATTACTATAGAAATTAGATTTACAAGCTTGTGAAAGTAGAAGAATGTGTTAAGCACCATCTATGCTTGTGTCATATCCCTCATATTTTTAGGAAAATAACATATATTTAAAAAGAATGCATACAAGAGTATGTATAATTCATATGGATTTGTCAAAGCTTTGACTCCCAAAGAACATAATATAGATATTTTAATGATTTGAAAGTGTTTTGCTTGATATATTTACTCTGTATTTTACGGCTTGTAATAAATTAAGACATACTTAAATCCTTATGATAGGTGGCTCATACATTAAACCCTAAATATAAACACCTGCTATATTTTGAGGACAATTTCCCATTTGAATCTCCACATTTATCAAGGATAGGGTGATTTATTTTTTGTGTGGATCCAAAATGAAATTATTCCCCCTTAGGGTTCAAAAGAAGTTTTTAAGGTGGTATGATGGAAACATCAAAATAAAATTAGTCTAATGAGGTTTCGTACTCTGGGGTGACAAAGTCACTCAACTCTGATTTAACATGTCATCTAAAGAAAATGAGCAGAAATCTTCTACTGCAAATGATCACATTGCAAGTCTCTCTGATGCTCTGTATTGACTTGAACACTAGTGATTGCCAATCGCTGCAGAGTATTGCCATTTTGAGGCATTGTCAGGAGCTTCTAAAAGGAGGCAAAATAGTTGTGTGGTTGAACAAGGTATACAAGGTCTTGCTTTTGGAGCTGAATTTCATCTCCGATGAAAGTATGTACCCACATTTGGAAAACTTACAATGTGAAACTGGGCAATTCACATTCAAGCTTTGCCTTCTTGCTGAGTTTGTCGATATCTCAAATGTTGCTTTGGCAAATTTTAAAGCACCACAAAGCTTGATAACAGTTGACAAAATTCATCATGAATAATTTGAAACAGATGCCAGACCTACCTGCATTCAGATTTAGGCACTATGAATAGGTCTATTGGAGGGAATGGTGACAACACCTGCTAGTTATCAGGAAAATGGTCTGACATTCAGTTTGTAGAGCCATTTCTTCAGTGCAGTCCGAGACACTGCTCAGCTTCTTCCAGCCTCATCTTCAATGTACTGTGGAGCACATTGTACTGAGGAATCTGACAGCCCTGGGCAGATGGAGCGGTGATGTCATCGGGCTTTTCCATTTCTACTTCCTATGAACATTTGCCTTATTCTTACATCCCAGCTCTTTCTTGACATGTTTTAAACTAGAAACATTTTTCTCTTTTGGGGCACAGAGAAGGAATCACTTCTTTTTGATTTCAGACAAGATCTGGCAAGTGAGCTCTTGTTGCTAGTCAAAGAAAAAGCCTTAAAAAAATTAACACAGAATCTGTGTTTAGCAAAGTGATTTGCATAAGCTGTACACTTGGTTCTTAGAGTTGGAACAGTTCTAACCTATGACAAATTCCTCTGTCTGGGCTGTCTTCCAAAATCATTTTCATCTACCCTGGCAAAAGAACTGAAGTCTGCGTTCTGCACTAATTAACGGCCTTCAGGAGAAGGGCCCCAGTTGAAATGCTGACACACTTTGTACACGCTTTATTTGTGAAAGGGGATACTGAGCCCATTTGATGGCGCCTCCTGCTCCGTCATGCCGTGCAAAATTTTAAGTGGGGAAACAAAATGGGTACAGTTATGTCTTGTTAAGATTCTGAGTTACTAAACCAGTGCACTTTTCCCCATTAAAAAGTATCATATTGGGTTTTTAAAAATCTTTGAATAACATTAATAAGCAGTAAAACCACTAAAATCATGGCAGTTCCTTAGTGAATATGAACTCACATTCACAATTTTTATGAAGCATTATGGCTCAATGCAGCTTCATCTCTGTCTCTCTAAATGTCTTCATTTTGGAAACAGCAGAATATACACCCAATGTCCCTTTTACATGAAACTGGAAACTACCCAGTCCTGTAAGGAAGCTTTCCGTGCTAGATCCAGGGAAGGATTCATAGCTTTTAGGCACCCAAAGCGTTCAATGGAACTCAGAGTCTTTGATTGAGCAAGGTACCCAGACAATAACACATGTGGAGAGTCAGGCATACCAAAACACAGCATCCCAGAAAACTAGGGGAGACACCTGTGCAGTCACCAATAAGTGGGAGATGGCATAATGTTAGTCTTCTACAGGAGAGCATCCACCCCTGTTTGGGCTTCCCACCAATGAGCTCTCTTCTGGAGCTTTGTGTTTGAGCTCAGAAAGCTCCTGCTTGCAAGGTACAGCCTTCTACAAGAGGAACAGCCTATGCCAGGTTCAGATTCAGTCCCCACTCTGTGTGCTATGATTACCGCCTTTGAGCTGAACATCTGACCACAGAGCTATCTGTGGAAGGAGGCGGTCTTAGTCTCTTCTTCTGAAGTTGTTGACCTGAGTAGTCATCACCTGCTTTGGAGGTATGAATACACACGTGCTTGGACTGAAGAGAGATCTGACCCTGGATGTTAACTATTTCATCCAAGTGCCCAGCACAAGGCAAGGAAAGAAATTCCTTCTCTAGCTTCTGTGTGTGGAGCCTCACCTCGGAATTGTGCTCTGAAAACTTTGATTAGACTCAACTCTGCAGCTGAGCTACATGGAGAGCTCCTGTGGAGACTAATAGAGCTTAACTAGGGTTCAATGCACTCAACCTGGTCAGGGAAAGGAGTGAAGTACATCTATGCAGCAGCAGATGTTCAGATGCTTAGTGACCTGTGGCAAAACACTTGGTAGAGGCAAGGGCATTTAGGCAGCTGCATGGTGTTTGAGGAATTTTAGGAATCCCAGCACATGTCTTAGGCTTTTCTCCTTGCTCCTTTGCCATGAGTGCAGAAAAGAAAAAAAGCAAGAACAGGAGGATTTCTCTCTCAGATATTCTTGTAGCATTTCTCTCCTCAGGCTTCTCCCTGCTTGCCTGCTGCAGCCCTCAGTAAACTATTTCATTGTGAAGCAGGAATGCACTGATTCTGTAGGCACTGAGACAGATCCAGGGTTTTCACTAGCAAATAAACTAGCAAACATAATCAACATTCTTTGTGAATCCTCATCGTTGCCTTAGGAGGAGGAATTTCAAGTCTATTTTCTATGAACCTTAAATGCGAAGTTTCTGCAAGCACAAATGCTCCAATATTTTCCCTTCTTCTTGGGTACAGAGGACAATTCTGTCTTGTTTTTGTCCCTAAAAGTATTGACTGTGTTAAACACTAGGCACGTGCTTTCAAAAGAAAAGCACCATGAATACTTACATGTCCCTGTATTATCAGCCACGTGCTCCATCACTGGGAGACAAACGGTCCACTGAAATGCGGCTGGCCTGGACGTTCCACATACCAAGCAGATGCAAGCAGAATGCCATAGGGAAATAAGAAACACATTGTATGTGATTTAAAAGGCTTACAGCTATGGAATATCCTTCTGAAAGCCTAATGAATATCTCCAACACATACGCAATCGAAATACAAAACATGCCCTGCATCAGAATACAAAACCACGGAACTGGAGATAATCTCTGAAGAGACCCACAAAATAAATCTACTGACAGCAGCACCTATAATCATACAACCCCAGCGTTTGGCTTGTCAAAATGTCTCCAAGCTCAGGATTTTCTGTGGAGAGGAAACCGTCCACGGAGATTCTTTCTTAATTTTATGCCTTCTGTTTGCCACTCAAATAGGCTTGTGTGCTGGGTTTTGGTTTTTCTTTGTTTTGCTTTCTTAGATGCTAATACGGCCCAGACTGAATTTGACAAAGTTTACTGATTATAAATTCAGCTTTCTTTCCACAGGGCTGTAAAGAGACCATTCAAACAAGCACTTGTTCAAGTGACTGAAAATACAGGCTTTTTTTTACCTGGTGACTGTTGAAGTGATAATACCTTATGTTTAGATCCAGTGAGGAGACTATTTAGGAAAAAGGAGAAGGGAGAGGGGAAAATCTCTCAGGATTAGTCTTGTAAAGGTGCTTTTTCTGCATGGACCTCCCCGGTTATTTCACACATGAGCTCATGGAAGTACGCCTGCAGAGTTTCCACCAAAAGCTGAGGTGGCAAAGGTGGTAAAGGCAAGGTGAAAGAGGTTAAGGAGACAATTTCATCCCTCATTCTCAAAGCAAAACACAGCTCTGAAGCAATTTATTCTAGAAATGTGTTAATACCTGAGTTTTCCCTGTTGCTCTAGTAAGTAGAGGAATGGCTGGTGTTACAGCTGTGTTGTGAGGTCAGAAGCAGGGTTAAGCAGGCCAGGCTGAGTGACTTTCTGTCCACAAGACTGGTTGTAACAAGGGCTCAGAATGCCTACTCTGTGGTTAAGTAAGCTGAACCCAAGGTATGTAAATAGCATAGGTTGTGTTGTTTCTCCTTATCCCTGTGTCGTATGCCTTACATAAAGGAGCTATGACACACCTTAAGGAGCAGAAAGCATTCAGACTCTTCTCCTGCAGAGAGTGCTAAAAGCTTATAAGCATGCTCGAAAAGCAGTGGGCAAGTTTTTTGAGAACAGGCTCGGCCTTGCTCATACAGTGCTCTAAGTGTATCCAGGCTTTGGAGCAAAAGCAGACACAGCATAATAGAACTTTTATATGCAAATCCCAGGAGATGCTCCCACTTTGGGGACAAAGTTCTGGGAAAAGGTGTGGGAAGACAACACCACACAATAATAACGCAAATTCTCTGCCTCCCGTTCCCCAGGTTGGTCCTGCATGAACAGATGATCAAGACTGCCAGGAACAAAATATGTACTTTCACATGCAAAAAGAGGAAGGAAAATAATAGGTATAATAGACAGAGACTAGGCTGAGACTCAGGATATCAAGCTGAGAGACTTCAGCATTAATTTCTGCTCTACCACTGACCTGCTGTAGGACCTTGGGAAACTCATTTTGCTTCTCCTTTCTTGCCCACTCACAGTATAAACTCTTCAGGGTGGGGACCGTCTCTTGCTATACATTTAAACTGTACAATGGGAAGTTAGTCTTAGCTCAGGCCTGTTGGTGCTACTGCAATTGAAATAATAACATGTAAATTAATAGATTATAACAAACAACCAAATCAATTGGTGGAAGAGTGCAGATGGGAGAGAAAAGAGATATGGGTGAAGGAGCAGAAAAGATAGGGAGAAAGAATGGCCTGAAAGGAAGAAAGTGAGAACAGGGAGTAAACAAATGGTAGAAGAGAAATTGAACACAGACAGACACTGATCTTGCTGAGATCAGCTGATGCATGCAGTTTCCCACTGTCCAAAGAGAGCTTTGGAAGTGGCTCAAACAGAGAAAGGGGTGAACAGGCTAAGCAAAGCTTTCCCTTGACCCCAGTAAGAGAACTAGTGCTAATACCATCCTGTCCTTCACCGGCTCTCTGCCAACCCTGGTTCCCTGTTCGTGAACTCCTAAAAAGCATTTAGTAATCTGAACCTGTAAGACACTTGGTTAAAGGCAGTGGAATCTCTCTTTAAAGACCCAGCACAACTATAGCCCCAGCACACTGTTATGCCAGCATTTATTGGTCCTCCAGGGGTCATCTTTGACCTGTGCTAATGTAATCCTGCTGAAACTTTCTGGCATGTCTGGGGCCTGACTGTCTTCAGCAACACACCGGTGTGAAATATTTTTGGATTAAGATAAAATTAAAATACAATTTTCAGGCATTTTTAGAGGAAGTCTGTAGCTTTACTTGTGGCTAAGTGATAGATAGACTTTAAAAGGTTACAAGTAACAGCTAAGTGGCTCAGAATATTGTGATAGAAGGTGAAGTCTATGGAGACAGCCCAAGCTAATGCTTTTTAAAGTCGATGGAAAGATTTCTCTGTCTCTCTGAGTGTTGAATTGGTCTGCGAGAGACTGGATGAGATCCAATTGAGGCCCATAGTTACCAGAAATTGCTACCAACCAATGGCTATTCAGTGAGTCACATTAAGCGAAAAGATGGTTGCAGTAACGTGCTCAGTGACCAACGGCTGCAGACACAAAATATTTTTCATTCTTCATAGTGGTCTGGGGTCAGAAGATCAGGAAGGAGAGGGCATGAAGGCAATAATAATGAATTTTAAAAAGTCCATGCGTGCCCCCCACCAAGGGGTCTGGAGGAATGGTCAGATGAATGTAAACCCCACTCTGTTTTCTGAAAGGTATTTGGTCCAGAGGGCTGCAGGCTGAAGTCACTGTGCCTGTCAGGCTGACTCCCTTTATCAGCAGTGAACTGCTGCTTTAAAATAAAAATCCAAGAATTGACCTACAACCACACTGCCAAATACAGAGATTTCTTAGAATCTGCTCTCAGTGTCTTCTGTGTAAAATGTTTCCCAAGATGTCTTTGTGTGGCTATTAGCTATTGTAATTGCTGTGCTGTTAAACAGCAAGTCAAAGCATTTCCTTGAGATGTCTTCGAAGTGGTGATTATTCAGCCACTGCAAGTCTTTCAGGGGCAAGTTAAACTAAACACTGCAACACTTTTTCTATTGGTAAGGCTGGTTAATAGAATAGGACAGAACACACTGCCTAGAGAAATAATGGAATTTTTAATTTTGGAGACTTTAAGCAGAGACCAGGAAAATGTTTGCTAGGAACAATTTAGGTAGTGTTGATGCTATGGTGGAGCAGGGGAATAGACCAGGAGATCTCTTCAGGTCTCCTGTAAATTTATCTTCTTTGATTCTGTGCCTACAAACAGAAAGGAGTGTTAGCCAAGAACATGCTAAACTTGGGAAGGTGTGCAGTAATGTTTTAAATCCATTTATATACAAACTAAAGTTTAAGAAAATATACATATGAGATGAAGAACTGCAAATGAAAGATGACAGAGAAATAACACACAGGCATTTGAAATGTGGGCCCAAAATAAAACAGGATTCAGCTTGGAAAATGCATGCTAACGTACTTGGGGAAATATAATCTGAAATAATATCCTCAGTGGGAAAGCGAAACCTGGAAATCATTTATGTTACAAAGGAGTCTTCTGGCTGATTGAGGACAGCAAATTAGATTGATGTGTTTAAAGCACCACTGTAACGGATGTAGCTCAGCTGGGACTTTCAAATTCAGGTTTGTTGCTGCTGCAACTGAGGCACACAAATAAATCCCCCAGTGCTCATGGTAACAGTCTACCAGCTGATTTATACCTCCATTGAAAATTTGGCTGGAAATGTTTGGAAATTCATCCTATTTTACAATGCAAAATTAAACTGACCACCTGCCCTGGGAAATAGCTTTGGTGTTGAGTCCCTGAAGCTTCACCTGGAGACCAACAGCCAGCTCTAGAGATATGGCCTGATGACGATCTGGCTGAACACTGTTTTCCAACAGAGTGGGTAAGGTAACAGGAACCCTTCCTGTGCCTGGGAGGCCAAATTTATGTGTAGTAAGGCAATCCGAACAAGGTCTTGATTCACTGACATTAGTAAACATTAAAATTCCTCCTGCTGGCTTCTATGGACACAGAATGGTACCAATACTGGATATTCAAAATTTCTGAGATTAGCGGAATTAAAAACTAGGCAAGTAGGTGGGGAAGAATTCAGGTGATGAGATAAATCACAGAAAGCAGCATGAAGAACTGGTAAAAAAACTACAAACGCAGATATTGACAATCTCTCAGTTTTTCAACACTTGCAAATTATTAGACACAGTCTATTTTACCTGCCTTGGCTACCAGCTATGTTCCCTACCTGTCTGTTCACAAGGAGATCTAAAGCCATTGAGGAAAATTCCTTCTCCACCTGTTAAGAGCAATCAATGTGAACTCCAGACCCTTGCTTATGCAAGGAACATTAAAATGTGGGTAGACAGAGATGACAGAAATACTACACCCCGCCCAGCGTACTGTTGGCAGCACCTTTTTACCCAGTTACAGAGAAAAACAACATATTAATTTCAGACTTTTATTTCCTCAGAGTCCAGGAGCAATAATTTCGTTTTAGATGTTTTCTTTAACACAAAGTTTTCCATTCTGTCAGTGGCACACTCAGCAGCTCCTGCCATAAGCACGAGTCCAAGCACAGTACGACTTCATGAAAGACCTTACATCAGCTGATGGCAGCAATGGGAAAGTCTGTGTTTGCTCTGTGTGAGATCTATGGACTCCCATAGTGAACCTATTTGTACTTACACACAGGAGTTAGATGTCCCGTTACCAGATATAAAAATCAGCTTGGTTCCCTTAGCCTCCAATACTCATTTTGTGATTATTGTGTCCTTTTCTAACTACTCCAATTGGATGTTCCCACAGGCTCTTGACAGCTCTTACTTGTCCATTTGGAAGGAAACAGAGGCAACCTTCCCAAAGGAACCAACCTACGATCTGAGAAGTCTGTCTCCTAGCTCTGTTAAGATGATAGCCACAGAGTAAATCAATCCTTCCACTTCTCCCTGCCCTTGATACTATTTCTCCATCCAAAGCAAGCCTGCTTTGGCTTAGACCTCCCTGTTTTAACTACGTCATGCACTGAAATGAGATCATCGCTATACTCTGGCAAATGAGGTTGATCTGTGTGGTCCTCCAGCTGTGCAGAGTGCTTTTCTCCATGAAACTTTTCCTGTTCACTGTGAAAAGAATTTTGTTATCTGATATTTTTTCTTTTTATCACTGTATCTTATGAACACATGGAAAGGGTCTGATGTTGGGCTTCACCAGATCAAGCACAGAGAAGATGTGTTGGACAAAATCATTTACTGAGTTCGTTGTGCAGGATCCTCTCCGAGGGCCTTCAGTGGTGGAAAATACAGCATGACTACAGGCACAAGCCATGCCAGTTTTCTGCTGAGAAATACTGGATTGGCAAAATCTGCCCAGGCAGGGAGCTGAGCCATCTGGGAAGATGCAACCCAGGTCACCCAAGACTCATGCTGTCTCCCCACTATGGTCCTAGTTCTGTTGCAGGAGCCCTTCAGGGTGCAGAGGGTCAGTTTGTTTACTGAACTCAGTGGAGTCATTCCAGATTTAACGCTAGTGCAAACATGATCAAACATGAGCAAAAATGCATTCAATAGGCTGCAAGGAACAGAAAAGTATGAGTTCTCAATTCACTGACTGTGGTGGTTTGACCCTGGCTGGATGCCAAGTGCCCACCAAAGCTGCTCTATCACTCCCCTTCTCAACTGGACAGGGGAGAGAAAATATAACAAAAAAGCTCATGGATCAAGATAAGGACAGGGACATCACTCAGCAATTACCATCATGGTCAAAATAGACTTGACTTGGGGAAAATCAATTTAATTTATTACCAGTCAAATCAGAGTAGGATAATGGAAATAAAAAATAAATCTTAAAACACCTTTCCCCCACCCTTCCCTTCTTCCCGGGCTCAACTTCACTCCTGATTTTCTCTGCCTCCTCCCCCCAGGCGGCACGGGGATGGGGAATGGGGGTTGCAGTCAGTTCATCACACGTTGTCTCTGTCGCTTCTTCCTCCTCAGGGGAGGACTCCTCACACTCTTCCCCTGCTCCAGCGTAGGGTCCTCTCTCCACAGGTCCACAGGTCCTGCCAGGAGCCTGCTCCAGCCTGGGCTTCCCACGGGGTCACAGCCTCCTTTGGGCAAATCCACCTGCTCTGGCGTGGGGTCCTGCACAGGCTGCAGGTGGATATCTGCTCCACCATGGACCTCCATGGGCTGTAGGGGCACAGCCTGCCTCACCAGGGTCTTCACCACGGGCTGCAGGGGAATCTCTGCTCCGGCACCAGGAGCACCTCCTCCCCGTCCTTCTTCACTGACCTTGGTGTCTGCAGAGTCGTTCCTCTCACATATTCTCACTCCTCACTCCAGCTGCAGTTTGCGTCCTGGTGGTTTGTTTCCCCTTCTTGAATATGTTCTCCCAGAGACGCTACCACCGTCGCTGATGGGCTCAGCCTTGGCCAGTGGCGGGTCCATCATGGAGCTGGCTGGCATTGGCTCTGTTGGACATGGGGGGAAGCTTCTAGCAGCTTCTCACAGAAGCCACCCCTGCAGCCCCCCCCGCTACCAAAACCTTGCCACGCAAACCCAATACACTGACCTCCTTTGTAACCTTAATGTATACCTAGTGGCTATGTAAGTGTTCGTAAAGTAACACAAACAACTGGCCAGGATCAGCTACGAAGTACACAGTTACAAATCCTGATGAAGGGTAGTGATTACTTATTGGTATTCACTTTACCTCTGTTATTTTAGTTATGCTTTCTAGTACATTTCTAAATAAATTCCCTTCTTGCTTTAATATTTAAAGATATCTTGCAGAAGCAGACATCATGTTAAATGTCCATTCACATGAAGTCTTGTAACCCACATAGATATATTATTCAAAAAATCACATCTTGTAGCCCATTATCAATTTTCTGTCTTCTGAATTTGCTCCATTATTTCAGTATTTTTCTGTTAAAGTAGTTTATTGGACTAGATTTACTGTTCAAGGAGCAATCTTATGGGGATGTACAACTAACGACTATGGTACCCTTGTACTTTGTTAAGTCAGGCCTTAACATATTTCCCTGTAGTCTCTCTGCCTCTGTATAAGTGTATTGAAAACACATCTCACTTGATCTTCACCGTCACTCCTTGGTCTCTTTTGGTGCTGTTTTTCTGGCTTCTGCTTTCCACTGTGTATTTGTATTTCAGTTTTTTTTACAGCTGCCTTGTATTTTTCTAAATTCTGTCTTTGCTGATATTATAAATTATATTATAAATATTATATTATTCTGTCTCTCCTGATACTGTATGCAATCTCTCCTTATGTTATAAATTAAATGTTTTTCTGGGTCATATTCCATGCCCTCAGTGGTAATTTTTGTCTTTTTCTTATTGGCATTACAAAAAAAATTCAATAATATACTATTTCCTCTATTTTCCACATTATATAAAATCACTTTTAATCTCCAGCCCCTAAATTTGTGTCACAACATGCTCTCGCTGTATCTCTGTGATTTTTCTCATATCACTATGCAGATTTCTAAAGAACAGACTACATATTACAGAACAAAAATCTTGGTTGTTTAGACTCCAGCCTCAAACCCGCAAATGCTTTCAAGTGGATAAAGAGCGAAGTTTGAGGAATGCTAAACCGATAGTGCTTGCTGGAGGACAAGGACTGGTGAGAGTGCATGACTGACAGTCTGGTTTGGTGCAAACCCCAAGCTGCTCCAGAGAGCAAGGAGCTTGCCCTTCCTTGGCTGCTCCCACTTTCTTATTCCATTCATGGGCAGTTATCTAACAAACGGAGGGAGAATCAAGCTGTATTGCATTCAGTGTGTACAGAGAAGAAACAAACCTGGCAATGACGCAGCATCTCCTGGGCTTGACTGCAAGCACAGTGAAAACTTGAAGTAAAGAGCTTAGGTCCCTCTGCACTGGGCCTGAAGAAAGATAATCAGGAAGGATGGGAACTCTGTGGTAGAGGCAGCCAAGAAGAGCACACAAAATTTTCTTCAAGGAGGCAGGTAAACAGTAGTTTTTGCGACGGACATTTTTTCAGACAGATTTCCCCAGCCATTCTGCATGCTTTTTTAATTCATATGTTTGCCAAGCAGGCAATTGTATTTGTACAATTTGTACAAAGCAGTTGTATTTGTGCAACTAACATCAGCTCCTATGAATCGCTGGTGTATAACTGAGTCTGAGATGACAGAGTTCTGCTAAATGCTTGGCTGACATCAGCATGCTGTGCTTTGCTGGCCCAGCATCACACTGCTGGTGAGGACATGACAGCCAATGGCCCTGCTCACAAGTTATTAAGCAGCCAGTTCAAGACTGGCAACTGAACAGAGTTGCCTACAGCCTCACCAGACTGCCTTTCCTTCTTGTATTTCAGCATTGCTTGTAAAATTTCTCCTACTTTGTATCCCTTCTCTACTGTGACTGATGATAGTTTCTGAAGCTGTGGAAAACCAGAAACACAACAGAAGTGTGTTATACACCAGAAGTGATGTACAGGTGTGATATACCAGATGTACTGACAAGGTCAGTTATTTTAAAGTGGATCTGAAGAGACTGTGCACATGCACGTGTCTGTGTGTGTGACTGAGCATGATGTAGCAGATGCATCTCAGTCCTCTTCTTCCATCATGCTGATGGAGGCTTACATTGTCCATGGCTGGATTCTGTAAGAGGCTGCCAAACAGAATGATTACAAGAGGTAAAGAGCTGCTGTCTGCTGGGTCATTAGTAAAGGGGAGAAGACTCCAAACACAACTCAGACTGCTCTTCATTGTCCAAGCTGAAAGAAATGTAATAAATTCAGAGTGAAAAGAAATTTGGGATTCTGAATTATTTGGATACTCAGAATCCATAGCAATTCAGTAACACAGGTAAAAATGTTTGTGAACAGCTCAGAATGATTATAATGTAAATATTTTTGTATTAAATGGCATTGTTATTAGAACATTTCTGAATGTAAACATCTTAATTTACGTAATAAATGTTGAAAGCAAATGTATTGTTACCTTTAAAATTAGAGTCACTGAATTTGTGGGAAATACAGCATATAAGATAATTTTGCATCACCTTTGTGCTGAGCTTTAGCTCAGCTTTCCTTTAGGAACATACTTTTCTTCATGTCTTTAATTCCTATTACTTTACTATTTTGTAACAAGACAGTAGATTTAGTATTACCACACTGCTACTCTAGGCACTAGCTTAAAAAAAGAAATGCCTAGAAAAGATTTTATTAAGAAAATCTTTGTTCCCCATACGGCAGTAAGATTGGGGGAAACAACCAAACAACTAAGTACAATCAGGTTCTAATTTCTGCCTTGCTCACCTTATACATGAACTCCTCTTCACCATCCAAGAAGCAAAGCACAGGCATGTCTGCCTGAGAGGCAGTCACCCACTGCAGAAGGGCTCAGAGCTGTTACATACATTTTCAGAAGGATTTTGATTCACCACTACCACCCTGCGTCCTGTACAGTACCTTTACTGGATCCAGCCATGGAGTTAGCAGTTCCCATGCCCTTAGAGCCTACTGTTCCTGTGCCATCATCACTGCTCCCTGGCTCCGCCAGAAGTGACTCAGGGTTGCTGTATTTAACTATGATAAGACACAGCTTTAGCACTGTATCCACCAGACTGCCACTAAATTGTGTGCTGCTGCTGTCTCCTCTGCTCAGATTGATTTGATCAGTAAGCATTTTAGTCAGTCCAGATGTGGCTTCTTCACAAGATTGCTCAGTGTCTGAAAGGTCAATAAGTCCCTTAGTGTTTTTCCCAGTGTTTTGGTTTGTTTCATCAACAATTGGATTTCCAGGCTGACTGTCTACTTTGCAAACAAAAACCCCTCTTCTATTTTTGTTTAGTAACTTCCAGATTAGCATTAATGTAGCACTGGACATGTCGTTTTCAGGCTTCTGCCATCCAGTGTCTGACTGTGAATCCGATTCTTCAGCTTCTTTTGATGGATCCTGACATCTTTCTGGAAATGTTTGGAGGGTGGGACCATGGGACTCCTATAAAACAACCCAAAAGCAGTGGAACCTGCTTTGCTAACATTGCTACCTTCTGTTGCTTTCTTGTTGGCATTCTTCTGCTAGATTAGATGACAATCTATGGGCAATAATGCAATCACAGTCAAGCCCTTGAATCCGGTAACATTTTGCTGCATCCCAAATTTCTGAACGCCAGGGCATATTCCATGGTGATCTTGTTTCACCTTCCCTTCCTGGTTGTGATTTTGAGCATTGGCTGCGTTGGTTTTGGTTTTAATGCCAGAGGGTAAACCCTTGCTTAACAGTGTGGTTACCCACTGTGTCTGCACAGGTCATTTCTTTTTCTTTCGGCTATGTTTCAGTCCTTGTTGCTGCAAACTTCAATTCTGAGTCTTTGCCTCTGTTCATGAACCTGTCTTCACAGAGGCATATGCTAGATGTTATCTCCTCCAGGTTTTTGTACTATCAAGGTAGAATACAAATGATTCAACATTGCTTGTACAATTTCTGCAGCCTTACGACTGCCTAGGATGAACAGTCAGCTTCACTGAAGAAGCAAAATATGAATTAGTAAAGAGTCTGCCTGCTAGGTCATGTAAGTTTTTCATACAGGAGTTTATTAAGTCTGAAACCACAGCCTTAGAGTGCTTCAGTAACACATTTTCAGCACAATACAAGCTATATTTGAGTAATTTGCCTGACCTTTCATGGTCTTCATATCTGAGACCACCATGATTGAAAACACATTATTTGCATAAATTAGTATCTCTTTGCTTAAATTATTTGCAAATTCATCTTGGCCAAAATGTTTTTGTGATGGCATTTTCCCTTCTCTTGTTGTCCTGCCCTTCTCTTCTGGAAAAACTCATTTCTATTGGAAGACTGGCTTATTTCTTTACAAAATAATGTCTTCTTGGAAGGTGGACTCTCTTCATGTTTAGTTTCTTCTGTATTGACATAAGTAACATTTGCCGATGGATTAGTTTTATATTTATTTGTACCCAGCCCAACAGATTTATGACTAGGCTTTCCAAGAACAGCAAAACATAGGTCAGGGCCATCTGACTTTTCATTAATCTCTTTCTGTGCCATTGCAATGACAAGGTTAGAGAGTCTGTCAGCATAAAAGGAAACCTCTTCTAACTCACTTGCCTTCAAGTAGTGGCCTCATCCTCTGTGCCCTTTGGCTCCTTTGGATTTAGAGTGGTTTTCATCTTCAGGTGAAAATCTGGTGGCCCAGAGCTGGATCTGACAACCAGACTAATATGTTCACCATAGGCACTGAATCCCCCTGGTGATAACACTGCACTGGTTGAAGTTCTGCCCCTCAGCAGATGGCAGTCTTGAATTGCCATCACTTTTACTCTTTTCAGCGCATCATCAGTGCTGAGTGCACATCTTTCAGGGTCTTTTTGAAACCAGCTCAAGAAGTTGAGTGGATCAGATTCCTGAATCGGTCTCAGGAATAAACCAAAATGGAAACACAATGATTTGTTATCCACACCTTTGTCCCTTGGCACAAAGGCTCTTTCCATGTCAAGGAGTTGTGTGTGAGGACCAGGTGAAATTCTGATTGGTCTTGGTGACTACAGGAGAATCAGGATGTATACGGATCTCAGCAGTATGTTGTCAATGATAGCAACTAGCTCCACCAGTGGCATAAACTATGTGAATACTAATATGAATAGAGGTTAGCTGGTTTTGCCATCATGCCACTAAAGCTTGTTTTATTTTTTCTGTTGAAGGCTACTGTTGCTCCATAAGTGATGGTTACTGCTATCTGATAGGCTCTATTGCAGCCTCATTACTGAGGACACTTCTAATTTCAGGTTAGACTAAAACCATAGAATCTAAATCACTACTCCTCTGTGGTTTTGTTTCTTACAATCAGTGTACAGTCAGCCAGCTACTCCAACTGTATATATTTCCACAGAATGAAGGAGACACACATTTAAAAAGGAAAGAACGACAGGAGAAGCCCAGAACAGTAAGGGGATTTATGGACAGGCATCTCAAAATATTTTGCATTTTCTGAACCTGTCTGGGCACTTAAAACAATTAGTACTTTTGCCTAGCATTGCTTCCAAGTCAGCATCTGCAGCAAGATTGTATGAGAAATTGTGCACGTCAGTATAAACAGTGCAGCAAATACTGGGAAAAATGTGGGGACACAGCATGTGGGTATGTCATTTCAGCAGGCAGCACTAATTCTAGAGGTAGAATTTCCTAGGCTCATCCCATCTGAACGCCTAAAAATGGCTTTGGCATAAGAAGGGTTTGCATCTGGAGAATATCTTCTACACTTAGTACTGACGCAAGCATAAGTTTGTGGTAGACTTCAAAATTGTAGGCATAGCTACAGGTATGCTCACCAAGATAGGCATGACCTTATTTATATATCTGTAGCTCAGTTAGGTACCAACAGAATGGCAGGGACTTGATTTAGCCTGCTAGAATTCAGGATAAGCCATTTTACCAGTGGCACTCTCATCCAGACAGTATTTCCACAGCCACAGTACAAATACGAGGCTGTTTACAGCTGTGCCCCTCCTTATTGTCCAAAGCCTTCAGTTTTTTCAGACTGGCATTAAACAATATTTGGGTCTCTCTGACTGCACTTAAAGGCAATTTTTCCACTAGCTGTAACAGTCAGTGTGTTTGGCATCCATTTCAGTGGCCAGCTGTGTCTTCTCAGCTAGACACCTTCCATGCTGTGGTTGTGCCACAAATGATTACCTTCCTCCTTATGTTTCTGTCACAGAGTATGGATTTATATGCCTACCTGGCTGTTTGAATGTTGTAGATTTCTTAGTTACCCTGGCATGCACCAGTGGACATAGGATAAAGAATTGCAGTCCTTCACCATGGTCTATTTTATTTTCGCATCTCTCCTCTTTTAGTGAATCCTTTGAATAGAGCAGTCTCCTTTCTCCTACTTTCCTCAGACTAGCTCCTTTCAAACTCTACCACCTTTTCTGTCCTTTGTGAAAGGTTCATATATATTGCAAGCTGACATGCTAGAGTTTATCATAAAGATTCAGTGGAAAAAACATTATTTGTTCATGGCCTCTTCTTCTTTCTACCTCTTTATCCTCTCGCCTGTTCTTTCGTCTTTAATTTCTACTTAGAAATGGGATTTTCCAGTATTTAGTTTCTCTCTACAGCCATTGCAAACAAGCCACACCACACAGTTTTGCCCTTTTTTTCCTAACAATCTTTGTATCAGTATTTGAAGTTAAACAAACCCCAAACATTCTGTTAAACTCAGGGTATGTGGCTGCATGAATTTGAAGAGAGAGAAAATTAGTACTGTGTCAAAGAATGTTCAGTCAAAATGTTGAAGATGTGATCACTACACAGAGAATGCAGACTGAACTATACATACTTCTAGAAATACTCCCCCTTGACATCCAAGTCCTCATATGCAGGAAATGAACCTTTATAGCTCCTCTAAGAAACCAGAGCACCTTTGCTGAGTGGTCTGAAAGAGCTAGTCTAGACTTACCCAGGTCTAGCTTCAACTCAAATTACTTGGTTTGGATTAACACACTAAATCTTAATTCAAATACTCCTGCCTTGTGCCAAGGATAACGTTATTAAGCACTGAGGAACATGGTCTGAAAAAGGATGCAATGGTTTACTTTGGCTGATAAGAAAACATGTATATATCAGATGAGGAATTCTAAGTCTCAGTTCTCTGCATGTGCTTACCCGGTTTACAGTACAAGAAACTGAAGAATTTTGCTTTCCCTTATTTAGACAACAAATTCCTTACTGCAAAGCAGCAGTAACTACCATATGCAAGCAACAGCGACATTCCTGCATTCAAGGGATGGCAGTCCTAGAATTAAGCAGTGAGGAGAATCCAAAGTTGTGTTGCACATACAAACATTTGGTATTTGGCAGCAGAGAGTCCTCCTTTTATTAGCAAATTTAACAAGGAAAAGGTGTAAATTTCTTAAAAATATTTAACGAGGCACAATCCTCTTTCTTGCTTTCCTGGGTGCTTTTTCTACATGCAGATGCATATACAAAATAAAGAAACACATTTTTTACTGTCCAATTCTGTTCTGTCTTGCATCCAATAATATAATGATCCACCTTACAGTGCTCTGTGGCCCTGCAGCCAGTGAACATTATCAGATATCAATGAGTAAAAAAATAAAAATCCAAGAAAGGCATGGATATGAAAACAAGACAAGTGTTTACAGTATGTAGTGCATTATGGTAATATGAGGTTTTCAATTTTTCACCAGAGAAAAGTCAGAATTTAATCCGGTAGCTTAATAGTTTATTTGCATTTATGGACAGACTCACACACTGAAACTGGGATTTTTCAGAGAAAATGAAGGTCTTCCAAAAATCTCTGTCTGAATGCAAATACAAGTATCAAAAATAAAAGTTTTTGTAGGCTGAGCTTGCAATTTTTTAAATTCATGCAAACGAGTATATTACACACAGATTTCTAAAGGAGTAGAAAGTTGTAATTTAATGCCTTAACTCCAGAAAATGCCTCTTGCCTCTTCTGGAGATGAGCTGTATTTAAATTAAATTTTTGAAATAACTTACATTTTTGTTCCTGCAACAGGCTGAAAGATTGTGATTTTCCTCAGCATTTCCAAGAAAAACTCCTGTAGGCAATCATGTATAATTAAAGTCTAAAGTGGACAAAAATTTTTGTTAAGATATCTTTGCGAATGGCAACGCCAGCACTCTACTTTTGCTAATTTTTGTCTTTACTAGGGGTCTCACAATACATTTGAGAACAACATAAATCAAATGCAGCGATATTATTAGCATTTGGAAAATCTTGTTAGATGCTTTAATAGTAACTGAGGAGTGTGAAAAGGAGAAAGGCAGCAAAGCAAGAACCTGTCAAATTCTCTCTTGTTCTCCTTTGGTAAAAAATGATGGTTTAGATGTGGATCATCTGCTGGCTTTAATAAGGCTTTCATTTAGTCCATGGGCATGAATTTGCTGAAGCAATGTATTCCAGAAGTCTAGCCTTGTGCACACTGAGGTATCTATCTACCTTCCCAGGTGCATAAGCAGTAGCTCTGATATGTGTTGTTTGAAAATCAATTTTTGCAGAGAGACCACATACTTCGTTAAATATTATGATAGTCTCTTTTTTTTTTTGTAGCATGCATAATTCAAATGCCAACTGCCTTTCATGCTATATAAAATACTTTTGCCCCAATTACCTGTGTTCATCTTTCTCCAAAGGAATTTTCTGGGTTTCTTTGTTTTTTTCATTTTCTACATAAGCTACCTTGTAACAATTGCAATTATGGCAAAGTATAATTAAGTGAGCAGACATTACATCACTAGTAGTGTTGAGAAAGAGTTGGGCTCCAAAGTTTTAAATGCTCCAGATCCTTCAAAGTCATATGCAGATGGTTAATTTTACAATTTTGAAGATTTTCTGTTGATTTCAGTGAGCCCGTCCAAAGAAGGTACTTCAGCAAATGTTCACATTTGAAAGAGAATGCTACAGCATTCACGTAACGCATGCTGTCTTATCCTACTGCACTTATGAAATCTCATTTTTTAAAAATATCACAAAATGCCACAGAAATTCCAGTCTGCAGCACTATTGATGCAGAATTTGGATTAATTTTGCTGCAAAGGCTTGGTTATTGACACAGTGAAATAGAGGAAGGTTGTCAACTGCATAGTTGTTGTCTTTTCCATGGATGTTTTTCATTTATTTGATGTTACAAAAACCACCTAATATTACTAACAGTAGCCATGAGGGGAATTGGAATTCTGTATTAAGTATTTTGTGCATTTTACGTTGTTGTGGTTTAACCCTAGCCAGAAACTAAGCACCACACTGCCGCTCACTCCCTCCCTCTGCTCTAGTGGGATGGGGAGAGAATCAGAAGAGTAAAAGTGAGAAGACTCGTGGGTTGAGATAAGAACAGTTTCATAATTGAAATAAAATAAAGTAAAATAGAAGTAATAATAATAATAGTAATAATAATAATAATAATATACAAAACAAGTGATGCACAATGCAATTGCTCACCACCCACCGACTGATGTCCCGCCAGTCCCCGAGCAGTGATTGCTGCTCCCTGGCCAACCCCCCCCAGTTTATATACTGAGCATGATGTCATAGGGTATGGAATAGCCCTTTGGTCAGGTTGGCTCAACTATCCTGGCTGTGTCCCCTCCCAGCTTGTTGCTGGCAGGGCATGAGAAGCTGAAAAGTCCTTGACTAGTGTAAGCACTACTTAGCAACAACTAAAACATCAGTGTGTTATCAACATTATTTACATGCTAAATCCAGAACACAGCACTATGCCAGCTACTAGGAAGAAAATTAACTCTATCCCAGCCAAAACCAGGACACGCATGCATTCTGATTACTTCTTCATTCATATCATCTTCTCATCCAGTTTCCTACTTTATTTGAGCGTTCCATATTGCTAGAGGTTGGACGAAATGCTTACAACTTGGATTACAAAATCCTGACATGGAAATCTCAAGAACAGAAATGGTACCTGTAATTCTTATTCATTTTACTTTGGAAATGACTCAGTTTCAAGTTGACTGTATCCTTTAAATCAGAAAAAAAAAAACCAGCTCAATTTATTCCACCCATTTATGGCGGCATGAAGCCTACCTTGCTGGAGAGCAAAGGGGACCAATAAAAACAGTTCTGTCAGTGCAATTCAGCAAGAGGATAAATAAGAATGGGAAGCCTCAGGGACGTCTTGCTGTCATTGAACATAACTGTAAAGGAAGATTAATTCACCCTGACCTACCCAGAAAGTGAATCTCTTACCAGAAAAGGCAATTAGTGCTTGCTGACGAAGAGTTGCTGGAAATTAAGATTTATGGATTACAGACAACATAAATAGAGGCATTCTGATAATTGTTTGAAGGAATGTTTTACGCAGATCCTGGGTGTGACCGATCGCTGAACCCCAACAATGGAAAAAGCCTCTGAAGAGATAGGCAAGGGCAGCGTGCTCATGAAGCCCAGGGAAGAATGCATGGAGTGACTGACCACAGCTGTTGCACAGAAACCTGAGCTTCCCTTGACACAAAAGGGACGGGAGGGTGGCCTTTTTTTCTAGATAAATGGCTACATCAGCTGCATGAATCAAACAGCTGTAGAACTGTGCTCATCCCTGACTTAAACAAAAGAGCGCAAATGTCTTCCTGCATCAGCCAGACGAGGATGAGGAGAGTATATGTGAGAAACCTCTTTCAAATAGTTCTAGACTATTCACTTCTGAGACTTCTCATGATAGTCTTCCTTGTCCTGTGCCTGAGCTGGCTTCAAACTGTGTATTACTTCCCAGCAGGAGAGGATGCCCACCATCATGACGGTGAGCATATCATAGAGGCCCATGATGAGAAACACGTTTGTATTGTGAGTCAGCTGTCTACTGCAATTGCTATAGTCTAGTAAGTGTACTTTGTATTTGTACTGTGATTTAAATACATTGCTGTGCCATTCTGCTAAATCAAAATCCCATGTAACATCAAATAATTTCAGGCAAGTAAATCTGGTATTAAACATTAACCGCCCCAAGTGTGGAATACCTAAAAGCACCTAATTAGAGAGTATTGGACTCTGACACTGGGTCAGACGGGCCGAGTGGGATCCAGGACAGCACAAGTATCAACGACCCCTTAGCTTACACCCAAGATCTACTGGAAGGACAATGGATGTAGGTGCTGACTGTTTTCCCTGGGGTTACCACTGGACCGAAGTAGCCACAAATTCACATCGGTGGTGTAACAATGCTGTGGATACCCGCATCCCCTCTGCACCTTGCTCTGAGTTCCAGATGTGATTGCTGTGTGCCCTCACCTTCCTCTTCCTATGACACTTCTGTCCCAGCAGCCCCACATGTAGGTGTAACATCAATTTCAACCAAGGCTGAATTTAACCTGCTGTAGCTTTAATTATAAGAACGAGCTTTTATTGTCAGCACTAAAATATTTTGTTTATGTAGGTCTTAATGTGATGTGGTCACATCTGTTTTTCTCAAAGTTATTTATTGTTGTATTCTATGAGAAAGACAATTTGTCGGGAGGCTGGGATAACTTAGGATACCACTCTTACAAGGATAAAGAAAACAATAAAAGCGTCATACTCCTAAGAAACAATTTTAAAAAAAACAAAGCAGGTATTATGAAAGTTATAATTCTATATAAACAGAGGAAACTGAAGGTTTGGGATGTTAACCTAAAAATATGCTACCTATAGGAAATAAAGTTAACCAATAATATCAATACTTTATTCTAATATAGTGCTTTTCATTAGTGTATTTCTAAGTGTTTCACAAAGTAGGCATCATTATACCACTTTATGGATGGGGAAGCTGAGATACGACAATCTAACATGACTTCTATATGTCATGGAGCAGACCAGCAGCACCCTTGGCCTCTGGAGTGCTAACCCTGTGCTTGATCCACTGGCAATGCTGTGATCCCCTTCTGCCATCTACAGTATATAGTCTAGCTTTGTCTAAGTCAAATTCGTAAGTAGCATCACAGGAAACAACCTATCACGCAAAGATCTCTGCAGCATATGTTTGTTTTCTTGCACCCAGAAATGGCTTTCATGCTGATTCATAGGGTGCTTCAACTGCAGCATGAGAAGTTAACACCTTGGGGAAATTACACAACGTCTTACAAATCAAACACCCCTCAGGGAGTTAGCAAATGAAACAGATGCAAGATACCATGAAGTAGATGCAACATAGCATGTACAGAGCAGAGATACTTCCTGCCTTCCACCCTGCAACCCTCCTGACTGCTGGCCTAAGCCACCCAAACACCTCAGCAGAGAAACCCAGCAGAAAAGGAAGAAGGAGTTTTCAGAGGGAAGAGAATATCTGCCAGGTGTTCTTCACACACCTCTCGGAAAAGCCACATTAGGGACAAAGGAGACTATGGTGAGGGGAAGTCTCAGAAGCAAACAGTCTAGAGAGGTTTCTTAAACCACTGAAACATCCAGATGAATTCAAAGGATGATGAAATCAGAAAGAAAATGGGGTCTCCAGGCATTAACTCATGCTCTTATTTATCCCTTACATGCACTGAATAATCTGAAGAATCGATTGGACTTTCCTACCTCAGCAGCACTGGTGTGTTTGTTGGGCCCAGGGAGCTTTCAGAGGATGGTTTTATAAGTAAGCTGTTCAGTTGTTCTCACCAGACAGGCTCTTTGGTCTCTTGCTTATCTTGGTCCAGCCAGAAAGCAGAGTGACATCAGTATTTCCATAACAACGGTAAGGCCATGAGGAGACCAAGGGTGCAGGGTTGTGTGGAAACTGAGGCATGCCATTCATACCTGCCAGCCCTTCGAGTCAGCATTTGCAACTGGCCTGCTGTTCCCTGATGTGGGAGAGCTCAGAGACGCCAGAAACACTCAGCACGGGACTCTTAATAAATCCTCACACATTTTCGGTGATCAGTAGCCCTGAGGCTGCTTTTAGACGTTTGGTTCTAACTTCCCTGGGATTCAAATACAGTGAGATAGTCCTTAATCAGCAATATGATGTCCCAAATTGTTTTTAAAATCAAATTCAGCTCCCTGTAAATTGCACATTTAACCTAGTTAACTTGTAATTGGAGCTGTAACAAGTTGGATGTGTCCATTATCTTACTGCTTTTTTTTTTAGGATTACATCACCATAAGACATAAGCACCTCTGGTCGACTAGCACATCTTATCCCCACAATAGCACTGCTGAAATACGAAAATATGCTTTTCAAAATGGAGAGTGGAAACCATAGACCTCTGGTTCATCTCTCCTAAAATCAGGGGGTGGCAAGCCTGGAGCAGAAGACACATCTCCTGATTTATAGTCCTTTGCCTTAGCCTTAACTCATCCTTCTCCTTCTAGTCCAAGCTTAGAATTCGTTATAAAATCACTCCCCATGGACATTTATGTCACTGTACAGAACACTTCAGGGTCAAGTCCCCATGGCAAGAGGTTCCGACTTGGATCAAGAACAAGATGTGCATGTCAGATGCAGGAATTGGGTAGACACTTTCATGTAGCTGTGCACCATTTCTGACATGAGGCTAGGGACCCAGTTCTGCTTGGTAAATTTGCACCACATTCCATAAGCACCCATCACATCTGTAGATTGTGAACGTCAGCTTTTTTGTACCATATCTAAGCACAACCTTACAAACTGGATTTCCCGAAGGCGTTGAGGCAGGCTGGGCTGTTCAGAAAAGCTATGGTGAGACTGTCAGGCATGATGAAAGTGGAGAGAGCAGCGGTGGGTAAGTAGTTCAGGGGTGGGAGGTGGAGGGGACTTGCTGCTGTGGTTCCTGGCTACCAGCAAAAAGAGATGAGCACGTTTAGTTTGGCATGCACCTGGCTTACACGTCAAAGAAAAAAAGCGTGTTGTGGCTGGGAACTGGAGATGGCCAGAGTTCACAGAGCATCCAGATTTTTGCCCCAAATCCCAAATCACCTGCTATGCCACAGCTCTGGCAGAACTGCCATTTGGATTTGCATCAGAACAGAAGTTGAGTTAAAATTGAGTATTTTGGAATCTGTCCAAATTGCCAGAAATATTCCCTGACTGTTCCGCCTTTTACTACGCTGATGCTTTAAAAACTTCTTGGTGAATACGAGCACCAGCTAGAGTGGTGCAAGCCAGGTTACAGAAGAATGGCCATTTGTATTCAGTGCAGACCAAAAAGCAACAGGAACACCTTGGAGAAACGAGGCTATAATAGTGTGAGTGGCAGACTGAGAGTGCCCTGTGTGTGACTGCGATGCAACATTCACAGCAGCACTTGCTTAGGGGAAAAAGTCTCAGTGAAATTTTGAAGACCTAGGATGACAGAAGGAGTTCGGAATTTTAGAGTGGTTGCATGTCTAATCATAAAATTGTTTAATCCCCATTTAAGGTTGATTTAATGAGGCCAGGTAATTCAAGGAACAAGTAATGAGTTACTGAAAGTGGTTTCAACCAGTCCAGCTCAGCAGTGGCAAAAGTTACTGTCCTTTCGTTGTTGGGCTTGGCTTGTTTCCCACTAGACGGGCGCTCGGAAGCAGGCACAAGGACCTGCGAAACAGCAGTTCCCCTAGAGAGATTAATAAATATTTAAGCTTGGGGTCTTCAAATGCACCTGCAAGCGCCGGGGGGCCACCCTCCCTCTGAAATTCCTCTCGTGGGTGCTTCTAAACCTCAGTCCCACCCTCCAGAGCTGTGAGTCTACGACCTCAATCGTTCTGCCCCAGCCGGGCCCAGACTGCGCACCACGGCCCGCCACGGAGCTCCCCGCCCGCCCTCCCCGGCCCCCACGGGCCGCCTTGGCTCCAGTCCACCAGCTGCTCCGCTGCGAGGGGCTACGACCGCCCGCGGCTCCGCTCAGGGGCCGGGCAGCGCCTGAGGGCGGCCCCGGCCCCGGCCCCGGCCCCGGCCCGCGCAGGCGCACTGCCCCCCGCTCCCTCTCCCGCCCAGCGGGTTGCTCTTGCGCACGCCCCGGGAGAGGTTTGGCCCCGTCGGCGCGCCGTCCGGCGCGAGGCTTGGTGGGTAAGGCAAGATGGCGGCCGCGGCTCGCTGCGCCCGGGCTCCCCGCGGCCTCCTGTTGCCAAGGGCAGGTGAGTGTCAGGGCTGCCGCGGGGCTGCCGCCGCCGCCGCCGCCGCCGCGCCGCTTCTCCCCGCGGGGAGTCAGGCTGCCCTTGCGCTCTCCGCCCGAGCCTGTACGGTGTTAATGCCAGCCGCCTGCCCGCGGGCCTGCCTTCTCTCCCGCGGCGCCCTCGGAGTAGAGCTGGGTGAGGGAGCTGACAGGAAAGCGTCTGAAAGGCAGCTGGCTAAAATAACAGTTTGCGGCAGAAACGGTCGGGTTTCTGCCTTCCTTCTCTTTAGGGAACCGGAGTTTGTTAGCCCAAAGGGTTGCATGGGGTTGGCTCAGGCTGCCGGTGTAGCTGTGCAGTAGGTTCTCTCGCTGGGACTGTCAACATCTCCGCAAATGAAATGCTGCCCTGTAGGCTAAAAGTTTGGATTCCTTTTACGATTTCTTAGGTGACCTTGAGATTTTGGCCATGGTCTGTAAGCATGCTCAAGTACCAAAATTATATTTAAAGCCTATATTAAAGCTTTGCTGCCAAAACAGAACCGATTTTTAGTTAAATCGATTCAGCATGTGCTCCTCTGTTCAGTAAAGTGGGAGATGGCAAACAGGTTTTGTTGGTTGATAAAGGTGAGGAATGAATTTAGCATACTTTTAATTGGAGCAACTTGTCTTTTCAAAAAAAAAGATGGTTGTGGTTTACTGTGCATATTTGAGGTTTAATTCAAAGCAGTGTTCATAAACTGCTCCAAATATAGATTGTAAAAGTAAACTTCTAGGGACAAATAGATTTTGGTTAGTGAAGAAGAAAAAATCCTACTCTTTGGGGAAAGAACCTCTGTGCAAGTCTGTGTTACACAGGAATACAGAGCTTTAAGCAGTGCTGCTCAGTCTGGAGCTATTAACATGGGCTGTGAAAGCTGTACGGCTCTGTGAAGTTACATTGTCCTGAGTTACTAAATGTTGCATTTTGATAGGTCTCCACACCATGTGGAAGGTCTTTTACTGGTTGTGAATCAGTGTGAGATCTCTAGCCTGCTTTCTTTGAGTCTCAGGGATACCCTTTGTCCTGTTTCCGGCTGGAATAGAGTTAATTTTCTTCCTAGTAGCAGGCATAGTGCTGTGTTTTGGATTTAGGATGAGAAGAGTGTTGATAACACACTGATGTTTTAATTGTTGCTAAGTACTGCTTATGCTAGTCAAGGATTTTTCAGCTTCCCATGCTCTGCCAGGTGCACAAGAAACTGGGAGGGAGCACAGCCAGAACAGTTGATCCAAACTGCCCAAAGGGCTATTCCATACCATATGATGTCATGCACAGTATATAAACTGGGGGGAGCTGGCCGGGGAGTAGCGATTGCTGCTCGGGAACTGTCTGGGTATTGGTCGGTGGGTGGTGAGCAATTGCATTGTGCATCACTTGCTCTGTATATTGTTATTATTATCATTAGTATATTGTTATTATTATCATTACTATTTTATACTTTATTTCAATTATTAAACTGTTCTTATCTCAACCCAGGAGTGTTTCTCACTCTTACTCCTCCGATCCTCTCCCCCATCCCATCGGGGCAGGGGGTGTGAGCGAGTGTCTGCATGGTGCTTTGTTGCTGGCTGGGGCTAAACCACAACAAATTTTTTCTGTAATATAGTAGTACTTGGGCATGTAGCCACAGATGGTGGTAATTTGTGACAGATCTTGTACAGTTATGGAACAAGTAAAGATGTACGCCACCAAGGGCATTACCGTGTAAGGCAAGCAACAACAGGTGTATACACAAAGGTGGGAGAATACAAAACAGTAACTGGGTGTTATTTGTTAGCATGACAGCGATAGCATCATGAATAGTGTGTCAGCAATAATTTTTGCAGAAATAACAACAAAAAAGCCACAAAGTAGTTGAAAGACATTAACTTTCTTGTTGTTTTTATGTGGGTTGATCTGTTCAATAACATTTTTTCAACAAGTGTTCACAGCGGACTGAAATCTTGTTGCTTTAAAAGGTTTTATATTGAAATGACTGAAATGTATTCCTATCTAAAAGTAACAGATAGTGTTAATTCTGTAAACATGAATATTGTTTAAATTTGTTTTTTTACAAACCTTTAGAAAGAGAAGTGTATGTAAGCAAAGTATGGAGGAATATGGGTCATCAAGCTTTCTCTTTCACCATCTCGGCATACCATGTAGCTTTTTTGCATACCTGAAGGAATCCTGCTGGTTATAAAGAACCCAGTCATTTTCCTGTGAGTCTGCTTTTCCTAAAAAATAGATTAAATAACAACCCCCTGGTTATTTGAACGCTACAAGAATGAAGGTAACAATATCATCCAACTGTCTCCCTCGGTGTTATACTTTACGCGCTTGCACTTGTACTGAGCTTGGTTAATCTCCACTCTCCAGGTACCCATTACACAACTACAGGCTTTATTCTGTACAGAGTATTCAGTATACACTACTGATTTCATTTGCAAGTTTGTTCTGTTGTTGTCATTTAAAAGAATAAAGAAAAAAAGCAACCCCCCTCTCCAAGAGTTTTGAACTTAAAAACCTAGGGTATGGGCGGTATGCTTGTGTAGTCTGTGTCGGATAACACTGTAAGGATAGTGTGGTAATGTGTTTTAAGATGTGGTGTATTGGAAATCCATTGAAATGGCTGTCTTCACTTTCGCTGTAATACCACAGAGGTATGCACAAAGATTTTAGAGGGCAATATTAAATTAACTGGATGATAGAAAAAGCAGAGAGTGAAGATAATGATGAAAATGGCAGTGATGAGTTGGCATGTTCTTTAAAATTTCAGTTTGAGGTATTATAAAGTTCAATATGAACATATTGTGTCACTCTTAAAACTGCATGTCAGGGTTTTAGACATTAATTGGATGCCACAGGAGCGTGTGCTTCTATTAAACTCCAGCAGATCTTTGACAAACAGTGTGATTTTTTTGTTGTTTTTGGTTTTTTAAGGGGTGCTTATCATAGAGTGTATTTTCCGTCTTTCTCATAGTTAGTCTCAAGGTCTTTGCTTCAGTAGTGGAGAGGCCTTGCATATCTGCCACTTTAAGACAGATACCATGCCCAGTTTAACTGTTCTTGAGCTTGGACCTATTTTGATAGGAGAGTTGCTTTTTAGGTAGTCATATACCTACTTGAAGTTTGCATAGGCAGTATCTTATTTAGTCCTGTTTCTGTCAGCCAATTGGAGTATAGTTTCACGGCATAGTGTATTAATTTGATAAGTATATATGTGTGATTGCTTTATTTAGTTAAGTGGGTGTCAAACTGCATTTCAGGACAAAATTGGAGATGTGGTATTTTTTATTACTCCAATTTGTGGGGTATGGAGAGAGGAGGGATAGACAAACTTTGGGGTAGAGAAACACCTCCTTCGGGCACTGAAATCTTGCTGGATTTTCTGGTATGAATTCTGTCAGCTGATCTAACAAAATATAATTTATGTCCAAACATACCCTGTTCTTTTGATCTTCTTAACATCATGGCTACAACATCAGTGCCACCGTGTAACTGGTAATACCTAACCATATCCAGATCACACGTACTGCTTCAGTGTACAAGTGGGATGTTTTTTGTTGTTTCCCAATGCATCCGTCATTCTGATATCAAATACTAATCTTGTTTTCATTATGATTCTTGCTACTTAGATTTGTATGGGGAAGATTAAACTTGCTTATTCTCATCCAGAAAATGCTTATGGCCATGTCTTACTAAAAGTTTGAAGGTCAGTTACTGGATTTCTGTTATATCGTCAAGCTAGTTTTCTAATGACAGCTCTTATGGTCTGCTCTTGTCAACAGCCAGATGTCTGTAGTGTGTTTATGCACTCTATATTTCATCTGTTCCTTTCTTTTCATGAGCATGGACATGTAGTAACACTAAACACTTCTAATTTCAGAAATCTCTTACAAGTGGTTAATTTCTTGCTTTTGGCTAACTTGGTTGGAGAGGACATATGTTTCTTCTTTTCAAACTCCCTATTGGAGCTACCTTGTCAATTTATGTCAATATCCTAGTGATGTCCTGTTTCTGTGGCTTTCAAGTTTTCATAGCTCCTTGAGAAAAGGAACAGCTTTCAGGCAATACTCTATGCATCATGGATCTGGCTCTTTGCATCTCTTCATTTTCTTTCCCTCCAGAGCTGTGATATAGGAGGACTGCTGCCTCTTTCAATGTTTGGGTCTGCTATATTTTGACTGAGATAAAAAGTCTGGTTAACTGCACCTAGAGTGATTCTGAGGTCTCTATCCCACAGTTCCCAGATTGGGGAGCAAGATGTGGATGTACTCGGGTGGGACCTGCGTGCAGGAACTATTCTTTATTTGCTTAGCTTCTGTGCTTCATCTTACGCATCAAGTACTAATGCTAGCCAGTTAAGCTTTACTTGCTGTTTAGGAACCGATAACTTAGTCTGCTCTTTTCATATCTTAGTTTGGTCTTTGACTTTTATCAACAGCTCCTTCAAGCCGGCTGTCCTCCGACCTATCGAGCTGTCTCTGAAATAGCCTGTCAGGAGTCTTGACATGGTAAATTTTGCTGAGGGAGATTAGAGAAAATGGATCTGTAATGAGAAAAATAACATTAACTATGGTTTGAAACGCCTTTTAGCTTATATCACATGATCTCTCCCATTTTGTGTTGTAGGCCCTTCTGTGTTGGCTGCAGCACCATCTGTGTTGCAGCAGCACCGCCAAGTTCATCATGCAGTGATCCCTCATGGAAGAAGTGGACGATCCTCCGTAAGTGGCATCGCGGCCACTGTCTTTGGGGCCACAGGTTTCCTAGGACGATATGTTGTCAACCGTTTAGGTAATGTTCCCCAGGAGTACTAATTAAAAAAAAATTAAGTGTTTAACGGAACTCTAGGGTTTTTTTCGGGTTGCGGGATAATCTAGAAACCTGTGGCATTTTGGATCTTAAGTGTTTTGTGTGATACTTTCATAGTGTTTGATCTGCTAAAGTGCCAAGATGTGATAATTAGTAAAAACTGTTCTAATCTAGGAAATTTAGAAGCTTTTGAAGATTGCTAAAGTCATTAAAATAAGTCATTCTCCTTCAAGTACTGTTTTTCAGTCTATAAAATACAGACCTGAGGAGAGGCACATATTTGATTCTTTTGGTTTATTAGGACATTTTACTAAAATGTTTGCAGGAATTTGTTTGGAATTCTTTAAAATTGCCCTTTTGAATTTAAGTTTTAGAAAATAGCTCTTGCTTCTTTTTTTTTTTCCTTCTCCTTTCCATGCAACTTAAAAAATTCAAATATCCTTAGATGTGACACATTTTTAGGTATTGTACTATGTTTATAGCACACACTGTGATTTTTTGTTTGTTTGTTTTTTCATTAACAAGCTTCTTTTAAGCTTTTATATTTTGCTTTACAAGCAAATACCCAAGTGTGTCCCTGCTTAAGAATTCCAGTGCTGTAGGTTCAAAAACTTACTTCGACTTCTAGCTTCGCAGGTAACTATTCAAGATATCTATGTGTATTTGTTGTACTTTAATTCTAGGGAAAAAAGTTTATATATTTTATATATTCAGAAGTTCATCTACTTAAAGTTATGTAGTAGTTTGAGATAAATGAAACTTTTTTTTTTGAACGCTTAGGTCGCATTGGATCTCAAGTAATCATACCCTATCGCTGTGATCAGTATGACCTCATGTATCTGCGGCCGATGGGTGACCTGGGGCAACTTCTCTTCTTAGTAAGTCTTTTGCTTTGGCTTTAGATCAAATACAATACCATTGCTATACAAGGAAGTCTGTTAATCATTCTCAAAGTCTGAACTCCAGCTATTGTTTAGCCTCTAAATGGAAATGGTGTGAAAGAGCTTTCTTTGATTATGCCTATTTACACATTATCTCATCTTTTTCCCATTTGATGCTCTGGTTACAGGAGTGGGACTGTAAGGACAAGGACTCTATCCGAAGAGCCGTGGAACACAGCAATGTGGTCATTAATCTTGTTGGAAAGGAATGGGAAACAAAGTAATTTTCCTTTTTTTTCTTTTTTTCCCCTGTATAGATAGATTTGCACCAGGTATTGGACATTGTAGCCACGTTTTACAGCATGTGTACAGTATGCAGTGATGCCGACATTATTCTTGGCTTCTGTGAAAAGGCAAAAGTGAAATTTTGCATATAAAAGTTCTTCTATTTCTTTAAATGGTTAACTAGAGTCCTGGTTGTGATCTGCTCTTGAAAAGTGCATTCTTTCTATAATTTGCTAGTGTGCAGGTTGTAGTTCTGTCAGAGAGTTCAATGTGCTGGTTTCATATACCTTATAGAAGTTTCATGGGTGCCTTCCTATAGCTGACAGAGGCTCACCAGTTTCTGTGAGCTCGTATTTACATTATTACAGAAGTGGGCTTTCATCCTGTAACTTCAGCATAGTGATGAATTGTAGCCTACTAGAATAAGCTATGATCAAGCTTTCCCTATTCTCTGGTAAATGTTAATAAACAGGAATAGCTAATGGAGAGTCCCTAAGATGATGATTAATAACATCATTCCTTGATAGAATTTTGGCACAAACACTATTAGTTACATAAGCATTTTTTGGTAATAATTTTTAAAAATAGTTCCTTTTTGAAATCCATTAAAAAAAAGATCCCATATTTATTTTAGGTTAAAAATATGTGTAATAGCCTCATATTGTTTTTTTTTCTGCGTGCATACAATTATGTCCACTTTATTTAAAGCCTTGTGCAGAACTGCCAGACAAAAACTCATTAGTTGTGTGATTTGCCTTTATACGGTACATAATTTTGCTATTGTGGTAGACAGAAACAAATGTAGATGTCAGTTTCATCTACGTTTACAAGCCTAATGCCTAATGCCTTTGTTGCTCTCTTTTTGTGAACAGCCATTTGGTGTTCAAATTGTAGAATTAGTAGTCAAATTGTATTAATAGAATAGAATTAGTAGTCTCAAATTGTACAACTATTTTTCCTAAAATAGGTGCTTGCCAACAGACATACTATTTCAGCTGTTTCTTGTCTAGTCAAATACCATACATAACTTCTGGAAGACACTTTGATTTCACATTCAAATTCGTAGATGTGCTCTCTTTTTCTCTTAGTCACTTAGCTCATTGTCCCACTGTTGGAGTCTATAACATAGTTTATTTGGGGAAAAGCCCACCAAACCTAAATTAAGTTTGGTGTTGTGCAAGGTTTTTGGTTCTCTTTAGATCTTCTTCAGACTTTGGGATATAGGTAAAAATGTACAAACCAACCTGTCAGGATTGTTTTGTGCTGTTACTTAATTATGAATGTAAGAGTTCAAATGCTTATTGCTGTCAAAACAGAAGAAATTTCTTTGTAATGTGGGAGTGAGGGAAGAAAAGAAAGTCTGTACAGTTGGCTCAAGGACAGTGTAATCTCTGTTTATCTTTCAGATAGGTATTTCATGTATACTTCCCCCTTTAAAATTTCTGGACTTGTGTAAAAAGTATGATTTACATAAGGGAGGGTTTCTTTGTTATTGAAAGGAAGTGTGGCAACAAGAAGAAGAAGATTCATTCTAGTTGAAAACCCCCAAACCTTGTCACTCTGGTCAGTTTCAACAGATTCAAAAGCAGAGGAGTCTTGGTACATGTTAAAGACTTTTGGACATTCCAGAACTTACCACCATATTGCACAAATGTTCTTACCATGTATTTGGTATGTTGGTATCAGTGGTGGTGCTGGAACCCTGACATAATGTTCTGTGGTCTGTTAAACATGAGGTCAGACTAACCATTGTAATCATCCCAAAGTCTATGAAAAACTTAAGGAGGAGGAAAAAAAAAAGAGTAGAAGTGGAGATCAGTCAAAAAAGTAAAGCCTGCCACTAAATACTTTCCTCTTGCCTACTATTAGTGTACAGTCTCATCTGTGTATACTATGTTGTTTGAAAACTCCATAGTTACAGGAGGGATGTTGTTCGTTCTTGTGTGTTTCTAGAATCTATTTTTATGAGTAGAACAGGAGTGATGGTTCCCAGGATCAGATTAGTTATTGAAGGGTCAAAAATAACTTTTTATTTTTAAGGCTTTCTTTAGACTCCAGTGGGATCTGAAGAGCTGTGGGAGTAGATAAGGACAGAGGGAGAGGCGTTTGGACAAGATGTTTGTTATCCAAAGCAAATGGAAAAGATGGAGCAGGGCACTTACAAGGACAATATAAAGACATGAGAAGCCAATTCTCTTTCTTGCAGTCTTGGGATAGTTGGAAAGAATTTTGGGATTGTTGCCAGCCTATAGTGTCAGTTCTGCTTGGAGACAGAGCTTCTGTATTGTTCTTGATCAGATGCCAAACTAGATTACTGTTAAACCCCCTAATTTAGGCCCCTTGAATGCCATAAAGTGAGTGGAGTTGCTCTTCTTTCTGCATGCTTCTCCTTGAAGTCCCTTAAAGCTGCTGTGAAATGGTTCTAATGGTTCTGTTCATGTAAACTTTTCCATTTGCATAAGCACCTGTGTGTCCTTTGGTCTGTTTTTGTCCACTTCCCCAATGACTTGCATCTGCCCTAACTTAGGCTGCTCAGAATTTTTGAGCTCCTTTGTAGTGTAATTGAGTGCATCAAATCAAGTCACATTTTGAACAGGTGTTGTAAAAAGTCAGCTTTGCTCAGATTTCAAGATGCAGCACTTCTCTTAAAAAAAAAAAAAAATCTGTTTTCACTTGGGAAGAGTTTTCTATTTGTCACAAACAAGTAGGCAAGAGGATTTTTCATACTGATTTAATCTTAACAGATGAAAAAGCAGACAGCACTAAAGCTGTAATTGAAGTGTACTATTGCATTTCACTTGCCGGTGGTTTTTATTGTATGGCGAATTCCTCATGAAAGGAAAAACTTTGTTTCTAACAAAGAGCGTCAAGATAGGTTTTTGAAATATATTCAAGTACTACATAATGATTGCTGTTTGATTGGTAGGAGCCACTGTTGATTGCTATTAAAGTAAAATTTGTTTTTTTGTCTTGTTTTAGAAACTTCAATTTTGAAGATGAATTTGTAAATATTCCTAAAAGCATTGCGCAGATAACTAGGGAAGCTGGTGTGGAAACACTCATTCATATCTCTCACCTGAATGCTAGCATGAAGAGTCCTTCCAAATACCTCAGGAGTAAAGTAAGTCTGGAATCTTTTTGAATATATTTTCTGAGCACCTGCTTTTTGGTGGTGGGTTTGTGGTATTTTTCTTTTCCTCCCCCAACTGGGTCTGTTTGAAGGAAATCAGTGTATGAATTTACTATGGAATGTTTCTTGCAGCTGAGGAATTTTTGAGTTACTGTGCTTATTGGAACTAGAAATCCTCCTTAGTATTTCATGTGTTTTGAAGGGAAATAGGTCTTTTATTCGTGAAGACTCTTCCTTTCTTCTGTCCTTGAATATCTTTGCATCTAAAATTACTGTCATTAAGAAAGAGGAACTAGTTTGATGGTTTGGAATCCGATCTTAGGCCTAACATCTAAGGCTGGAATGACCTAGCAAAGTAAGCAGTTGATGCCAAAATGAATGCTGAGAAGACAGATGAGTATTATGATTACAGGCCCTTGGAGTAGGATTGTTACCTGCTCTTGTACAAAAAAAAAAATCTGGTTTTGGTATCCTATTATTTTTTTCCTTATTAGGAGGTGTAATTTTCTTTAGTAGGCATGGTGGTGTTTGGTTGATGGTTGAACTGATGATCTTAGAGGTCCTTTCCAACCTTAATGATTCCTAGTTTTACTTTCATTAAAAAATAATCCAGCCACCAAGCCAGGAAACATGAAATTAATTATTACTCGGCCCTTAATTGGTTTATCGGTGGACTTGGCAGTGTTAGGTTAATGGTTGGACTTAAAGGTCTTTTCCAGCCTTTAAGATCTTAAAGGTCTTTTCCAACCTAAACAATTCTATGATTCTATGGTTACTGATTTTCTCTTTTTAATATAGCTATTGTCCCAGTTTCAGCTATTTTTGGTTTGTTTGAGTTCATTGAACTCTGCCTTGTCTTTAGTATAAAAAATTTTGTCTTTAGTAAAAAAAAATTTTTAAAACCAGGGTTAAAATTTGGTAGCTCTCAGTGTGGAACAACTCTATTGGATAGTTAGGGCCTTACTGTATTGGCTAGTCCCATGTGGAAAGTAGATAGCTGCTACTGAAATTTCTAACTGTACTTAAGCAGTTCTTGGTATGTTCTGATAAAGTAGTAGGGGTTATGTAAACCTTCTGTTTTCTTCCAGGCTCTGGTCTGACATAAGCAAGAGAAGTACTTAGGTCAGGCTTCTTCCTTTTTGAACTTTGTGACTTTAAATTTGTATCAATTCATAGAATCATAGAATCATAGAATCGTTTAGGTTGGAAAAGACCTTTAAGATCATCCAGTCCAACCATTAACCTACACTACCAAGTCCACTCTAAACCAATCAAGGGTAGACTAGACTAAACCATGTCCCAAAGTGCCACATCTACCCGTTTTTTGAACGCTTCCAGGGATGGTGACTCCACCACCTCTCTGGGTAGCCTGTTCCAATTCTTGACCACCCTTTCCGTAAGTAAATTTTTCCTAATTTCCAACCTAAACCTCCCCTGCTGCAGCTTAAGCCCATTTTCTCTTGTCCTATCGCTAACTACATGGGAGAAGAGACCAACACCCACCTCACTACAACCTCCTTTCAGGTAGTTGTAGAGAGCGATAAGGTCTCCCCTCAGCCTCCTCTTCTCTAGGCTAAACAATCCCAGTTCCCTCAGCCACTCCTCATAAGACCTGTTCTCTAGACCCTTCACCAGCCTTGTTGCCCGCTAGTGAGACTAGTGAGACTGTATTGTATCTCAAAAAGAAGAAATGATCTACATGTTTATGGGACTTTTGGCACATTCTGTGAGACCTGTATCTTAGCATAGCATCTCAAAGATCAAAAGGCTCAGATATAAATAATTTTTGTGCTACTATGTCATTTCTTTCAGTGCTGTAGTGAGGATGCATTAAGTTCTGAAAAGGTATCCTCTTCTGGTCTGTTCAGAATGGATCTAATTAATGCATTCATTTTAATTGAATGATAGGCTGTTGGAGAGAAAGCAGTGAGGGAAGAATTTCCAGATGCTATAATTTTGAAGCCCTCTGAGATGTTTGGGAGAGAGGACCGATTTCTCAATCATTATGCAAGTATGTACTCTTGAAATAATAAAACTATGTATGATTTGTATACCTGCCTGTAGAGAACAGAGAGAAAATGTGATTTGCTTTTGGAAAGCATTTTTATCAGAAATGTACTGTATTTTGTTAGCTGAAGGTGTGTAATGGGAAACATAATAAATTTTCATCTCATGACTGAATTCTTTCTGAATCTATTTAACTTTGCTGTTTGCTTTTTGGGGGGGGGGGGGGGGGGCGGGGAGGGGATATGTACCGTTGGTTTTTTTTTTTTATTTAGATTGTTCTGAGCTAAGGTCTGGTCATCTTAACCCTCAAAGTAGTTTACCCTGAAAGTAGTTTTTCAAGTTAGTAATGCTCAAAGGTAAAAATCAACCTGAGTTGTTCTGGGCTCAGAAGCAACAGTAATGACTGATGTATCACCAACAAAATTGTTGGAGAGGGTAGAGTGGAATCTGTTTCTGTCTTGCAAATTTGAGATATCTCTGAACCACTCTAAGTAAACGCTAAATACAGCCTTCCCATTGTTGTTAATAAGAAAACTAAATGTGCATTGAAAACAGTGCTACTGGAATTGGATGGTAATTCTTCCTAATTCTATTTTTTTTTTAAAGCCAAGTCAGTTTTCAAGAGAGACCCACACTCAGCATAGTGCAAAATGTATTGGTTATTTGCTTATTGGAAGGATTCACAGATTTTATTCTCAAGTTATGTATGTGTCTTTCTATCAGACATGCGCTGGTTTGGTGGTGTGCCTCTTATTTCTCTGGGCAAAAAGACAGTGAAGCAACCGGTATATGTAAGTTTTCAATAAAACAAGACAATCCCAAATCCTCTGTGTGTGGGTTCTTTTCACCCTGTAAATCACTTCTGGGAGAGGAGTGTGTGCATGCATTCCTGTTTTCTATTGGTAATTGAATTTTTCTCTCACAGGTGGTTGATGTAGCAAAGGCAATTATTAATGCAATTAAAGATCCTGATGCTAAAGGAAAAACATACGCCTTGACTGGGTAGGTTACTTTTCTGATTCTAATTAACTGAAGTACTTCTTTTTGGTGTCATTTTTTGGCATGCTGCACAGTACATTTAATTTCTCCATCCATGCACACAGTTTGAGCTGCAATAAATTCCACCTCCTTTTTGGGAGGAAAATGACTCAAGCTGTTATTGTGAGTACTCTGAACATCCTAGTTTGGGCCCCATTGCATTTAACGTTATGTATGTGCACACAAAGAAATAGGCAGTCTTGGAAAACATGCTAGACAGCATGGATTTCGAGAAAATTCTTCTAAAGCAGTGTGGAAACCACCTGGAATTAGAATGGATAGGGACAGTGGATCTCTTGGAATATTTTGTGTACAAAAGCTCCAAGTCAGAATAGGTCATTAGCATTAAGAATAAACAATGTAGCAAATGCCAAGCTAATGGGTCTATGTTTTGATACTGTAACATAGCACTGGAACTGGTCTCTATCCAATGTATGTGGTAAAAAGAACATTAGATTAATTGATAAAGAAAACAGCTGCTGATTAGTCAAGATGGAAGTGATGCTGAACAGCTCTCTCTTCTATTGCATGCATATCTGTCTTCTCTCCTTATACACTGAAAATATGTGTAGTATCTGGATTTTGCAAAAGGCTTATCTGAGATTACATTGTTCTTTCCATGTTCATTTTGTGATGCTGTTGCAGCGACAGCTCTTTATTCCTGTAGTGCAGAGATAGTTGCTGATTCGTCTTTTACTTGTGTGATGTCATTTTCTTCAGTGCTGTAACTGAGCTCTTGAGGAAGATGTTATCCTGGCAGCTAGGCTAGGTGTGCTGTATGTTGGTGTTCTGGAAAAGGCAACAAGTAGGTCTTCAGCTTCTTTTGGATCATGCTGAGGAACTCCTGCTCAAAAACTAGCAAAATAAGAGAAAGAAGCTAACAGTGGTCTGAAGGGACTACTAACAGCAACAATAAGGTTGTTAAGTAACTTGAAGTTGCTTTCAAATCACTGGGATGATATGAAGAGTCACACTAAAGAGTAAGTGGAAACAAATGCTAGACAGCCATTCAAAACCAAGTTTACCAAAGACAATAGATAAGTAGGTATCAGATGGGCACAACTAATGCAAAACCACAACATGTGATGAAATTAACCCTTTGAGTGATTATTTTATCTCTTGGGGCAAACTTGAAGATGGGTCAATATGTATACAAAGCCACCTGCTACAAAAGGAAGGAGAGGCGCCTGTTTAAGTTCATCGCTGTCTCAGCAGAAGCAACTGCTCCAACTGCAGGAGAAATCGGGAATTGCACACTAAATAGAACACTTACTTGCAGCCAAATGAAAGGGCACTTGGCTAAATTTTGAATGTATTCTTACAGTTTCAAAGTCTCATTTTTTGGCAATTTACAGAAGGCCACGAGTTCAGTGCCCAGGTTTCAGAGGCAGGAATTCAAGCAAGGATGCCAGGCTTTCACTGCAAGGAATACAGTTTCAGGCACATAACAATGACTGAAAAGACTTTGAATAAGTGATGATCTAAACCGAAGATCCAAATCAGTGTTGGAAAACCAAAGGAACTCTGCAGCATAACCCTTGGCTCTAGCTGTATGAGACGCTTTTTCATCTTTTTAAAAGGAGTTACCAGTTCAAGTTTAAAATACTTATTTTTGTAAAAGAGCATTCTGTTGCTGTGGTTTTGTGGGTTTTGGGTTTTTTATCTTTTTTTTTTTCTTTTCTTCCTTCCTACGATATGGTGGAATACAGTTCTAGCTATGACAGCTAGTGGTGTCATTGCTATTTCTGAATGACTGAAGATTTGGTATGTTTTTTTACCTGTTCCCCTCTTTTCCCCATGGCATTGGTTTTGCTTCATTCACTCATTAAATCTTCTGTCTTGAATGCTAATGCTCTCTAGAGCTTGCTGTCTGATAGTATTTTGGTTAATGTAATGACACTTCAATGTGATTGTATTCTTGGTGAAGTTGTATTGTTAACGTTTGGTAATTTGTAAAGGAACAAACAGTACTTATCTTTATTTTCACATTTTTAAGTTTGGCTATACTATACATCCTTACATGGTTCTTACATATCAGGATAAAAGTGAAATTGGCTTATCCTACCTTTGGATATGCATGAGGATGTTAAAGTGTAAGGGCAAAAAATTTGGTAAAAAATGTTGACAACTAATGAAAACGACGTTTGTTTTGTGGGTTACCCCTCAACTGAGTAGGTAAATTTAACATTACCACTTTTCGCTGTGTTTCTCTTGTAAGTTCTATTAACAGAAGAAAACATAATATCTTGTGTTTGATGGTAGTCCTTTAGTGTAACTTCATAAATGCAGGTGTCTCTCGGGTTCTATAATCCAGCCACCTGGATGAGGTTGATAAGGAGTTTCGAGTGTTGAATTCTTTTGAATTCTCCCAAATATGCTGACCTACCTTTAAGTATATCCGTTAGAATGTTTTGCCCTAATTTCCTTTTACAAACTAAAGTAGTAGTAATTTGGGGTTCTGTCTTTTTTCCAGCATTTATTTACAAATTTTGTTTGTGGTTATTAGTATTGCTGTTCGTTCTGAAGAACACGTCAGTTGAAGGCTCAGTTTTCATGCACGCAACCTCAGACCTTGATATCTTTGTGATCTTGGGTTTATCAAACTGAAATTCCTGTTCTTTGTATCATAGTCTTGGATTTTTGGATTGCGTGTTTTGCATACTTAAGACAGTCTTAGTCTAGCATGGTTTCATTTTTGTGGGGGTTTAGATTCCAACAGTAATTCAGTGTCTCCATTTTTTTTTTTTTTTAAAGGGAAAAAAAAAAAAGGGAGACTGGAGATGGAAAAAAACCATACAGGGTCTTATTTTTAGGAGGCCCCTACCTGGGAAGTAATCAGTCTCAAGATGATTGTCGTGTCACTGAGGTCTCTGCCTTAGCTGAAAAGTATAGCAAACCCTTAGGAGACACACACTTTCGGTGTGTTCATTGCTGCTTTGATCATGATCAGCAGGATGTAATTTTGAAGGTTGAAACACCAAGGGACACATCAGAGCTCAGCAGTGTTCTCTTGTGTGTTGTCGTGAAGATTTTCAGAATGTTTTGGAATACCAGCAAGTTGCCTTGAAAGCCAAGGGAGATATGTGTTTGAGTCTGAGCCATCTATAAAGACAGAGTATTAAAATGCTAAGGCAAAGTCTGAACAAGAAAGGAATGGGATCTCCCAATGGTATATGTTTCTCTTACACTACTGCAGGTGTGCGGGAGACTGACTGCCTCCTTTACTCCACCTTGAGAGGGGGAATGCATTCTTTTGGGGGAATTTATCTTAGTTTCTTCCTCTTGCTTTTGGAAAGAACAGTATGTTCTTAGTTGAGCAAAGACAAATGAATCAATTTCCTTGCAGCCATTTGCTACCAGAGATGGGATGTCTTGTCAACAAACCTTTCTTAATTTTACCATTTGCTTTCTGGCTTCCTTCTATTCCAAACTGCCAAGTGGGCTTGTACAAATTCAGTCCTGTCCCAGCACTGAAAATCTTGTATTCAGAATTTGAGTCAGCATGGAGGAGGTACATTAAAGGTGTGCTTTAAAAGTACACAGACTACACTTTATTTGGTATGATTGCAGTGGGTTAGCCTTGGCCAGCAACCAGATGCCCACTCAGCTGCTCACTCCCCCTTCTCAACAGGACAGCGGGAGAAAATAGTATGAAAAGTTTATGGGTTGAGATAAAGGCAGGGAGATTGCTTACCAGTTATTGTCATGGGCCAAACAGACTTGACTTCTGAAAAAATAATTTAATTTACTGTCAATTAAAATAGATTTGAATAGTGTGAAATAAAGACAAAAAGAATAAAGCAATATCTTCTCCCCTCCACCCTTTTCCCAGGCTCAGCTTCAGTCCTGAACTCCTGACTCCTCTGCCCCCTCTCCCTGAACAGTGCAGGGGGATGGGGAACAGCGGGTTATGGGGTCAGTCCATAACAGCTCCTCTCTGATGCTTCTTCCTCTTCCCACTTTTCCCCAGTTCCAGAGTGGGCCCTTCCACGGGCTGCAGTCCTTCAGGATAAAACTGCTCCACCGTGGGCTCTCCGTGAGCCTCAGGGGAATCTCTGCTCAGGTGTCTGGAACACCTCCTCCTGCTCTCTCACCTTGGTGCTTGCAGGGCTGTTTCTCACACTTTCCTCACTCCTCTCTGCCCGTGTGGTATTTATGCCCTTCCTTAAATATTTTTTCCCAGAGGTGCCACCATTTTGTCTGAGGGGCTCAGCTGTGCCCTGTGGTGGGTTCATTGGAGCTGGCTGTGCCTGGCAGTGGGGCAGCCCCCACCTCTCCACATAGGCTGCCCCTGCAGCCTCCCTGCCAGTGCCTGGGCACCAGCACCCAAAGCAGTGACGAAACAATTTTGCAATTTGGGACTTTCGCTTTTACCATCACGGATGTCAGTGATATGTTTTTCTGACTCAATGTCTCTATTTCAAACAGTACAGAATCTGGAGAGCCAAAATTTGTGCCCCTCTTGTGAGGAAAATGACAAATCTGGCAAATCATTTAGACTGAAGAAAACAGGCCCTTGGTAGGCATGGGGGTGGAAGGCTTTAAAATTTTTGTCTATTGCTGCAAATATTTAAGTATACCTTACTTACCTATAATGTTTGTTGCTTTTTCTTTCAGACCTAACCGATACCTCCTTTACGACATGGTAGAATACATCTACGCAGTTTGCTTTCGAACCTTTCTTCCCTATCCACTCCCACGTCCTCTCTACCAGTAAGTGGGACCCTTCCTTCACTAAGAACTTGGGATCCACCAGGCAGCACAGAAGCATAAATAACTGTTCCATTGGTTATTTAATATTGCCAGTTATTTAACATGGTAGGATTGTAGAAACTGGCTTTGCTAGGCACTCATTAGCTAGTTTTGAGTCTTCTGCTCAGACACAGGCCTGCATTTGATGAGCTAATATATGTAAGGTGTACTTGTAATAAACTTAACTATTTATTCCAGAGTCATTGAATGGCTTTGCTGAGTCAAGACGTAGCAAAAGGTCCTAAGTAGAAACAATCAGTAGCAAACTAAATGAACTTTTAATAGTACCACAGGGAAAATCTGCGTGTGTGTTGCTGACCCGAGGCCCTGACATTTTTCTGCAGCAGCTTAAGGTAGTGCTACTGCCAGCTGTCCTTCCACTCTGGTGAGCACTGCTGCCCTGGAAGCAGAGTTGGGGTAAGGGTGGGTGTGGGTATTGATTGACTTTCTAGTTCAGTCCTCTGTATTGATTTGTGCCAGTGTTGGAGGTAGGTTTGTACTGAGATCTTGGCCTGGGAATTTGAGCAGTGCAGTTGTGAGTAAGCATTTCTTTGTCTGTGATACGAGGGCAGTACCGTCTTTAGAAGATGGTAATAAATTGGAAGGTAAGAAGGGAAAGGTGTAGTGTCACTTCAGTTGACTACAGTGGATGGACTGCAAAGACTCTGTTTGCATGCAGAGCTGCTTCTGCAGCTGCATGTTTTGGCCTCGGGGCACTGAGGATAGAAGCTGATTTGAATTGCAGCTATTGAGTAATAGTGCATGAAAAAGTGCGGTATAAATCTGAGCCTGGGCCTAGTCCTTAAGGCATAATCACATCCTTTTGAAGAGCTACCTCAAACAATAAATGCCATTTCAGAAGTTGTCCTCAGAGTGGTTGAGGTGTGTTCATGTTTGGAGCGCTGGTCCGCCTCAATTTTAGTACAATGCAAACCAATAAACTTAAAAAGTCACCAGTGTTAGAACCCTCCTACCAATCTGCTAATAGGACTCAACATTAGATTCATGTAACTGATGATGAATAGTGCTGGAACAACATCTGTTGTGGCTGTTTCTGAATTGGCTGTACAGGCATCAGGTTAAGATGGCTCAACTGACAAAGAGCAACTTGTTTAAAAGTAACTACGTGGGTGTTATTAGTTTTATTCACATTTGCTGCAGTCCATGTTACGCTTTTTTCTTTATGGGCTAAACTAAGTGAAATTTCATATTTTTGAGAAAAGAGTGCATCTAAAAGGTGGATAAGCCTAGTTCTATTTATGTACAGTAACTTAGTAAGACCCTAGTCTGCCAGGTGAGCACTTCAGTAAGAGATTCTACCTTGAATACTGTTGGTCCCAAGATACTGAGCAAGAGCTGTAGTGTTCTTTTCTCTGGCAGATTTTCTTTCTTTCAAGGGAAACTTCATTTCTGGAAACTGCAGATATGCTAATCCTCATCCTTTTTATAGATGCAGATTGCTCCAGATTCCATCATCTTGTTTGTACGGCTTTTAACTCATTTAGTTGTCAGCAAGCATGTTTTCTCATGGAGGCATTGAATCAAACTTCGTGACTAATTGGATTACTGCCTACAGTACTAGGGAATGGAGTTTGGAGGAAGGGCAGGGGCAAGACTGAACCCTCTGGTGTGTGGGGAATTGGATGTGGAGGTGTACTTTCCCCACCCACTAACACTTATTTTTACTTGCAGATATCTGCTCCTCCATTCCCTTCCAAAGTAAAAGAATAGGAGATTGAATAATTCAGTAGCAAACAGTTAAAGTTACCAGAAACACAAATAAGAACTTGCTGGCTGGCACGTTCACTGTTTTAATGAATTCATAGCTTGCAAGAACAGCTGCAGAACAAGGTTTTGCTCGTTGTCTATTAAGTGTGAAATACTTTTACCAGTTCTCGTTTTCTTCTGTGCATCTGGAGAATGACTGTGCTTTTGCAATACTCTTTCTGATTACAGTCTAGTTGCAAGATTCTTTGAGATTAATCCATTTGAACCATGGCTAACACGAGACAAAGTGGACCGGGTAAGTGTAGGACAACCCACAAATTCTTCTTGGGAAATGTTTCATTGTGTATTTGTAACTTGCACTTGTAGTTTTGAATTCAAGGAATGCTGAAATGTGTGTACATCATGTGGTATAGTATTTCAATCAGTTCAATGGCTAGAATTTGATTATAAAGAATTGCTTTCAGACTGTTTGAATACTACAAAAATCTAAATTTTTAAAGGTGTCTATATATACCCTTCCTCAAAAATCGTTATGGTTCCTGCCCTACAATTGCTGTAGCTACTGTTCTTCAACCTTGTTCTTAATTTATTTGTCCAGACCCGTTACAGTGCCAAGGGAATACAGTGCCAAAGCAGTCTGGAGATTCCTCTGGTGTAGTCTTACAAGGACGTAGTAAGAGAGAGGGACTAAAAGAATTTTTTTTTTTTAAAAGGCATCATTGTGATCTAGTCTTTCCACTAGCATTGGTGGAGGAAGAATAGCTAACATCTTTCTCTAAATAAGTTTAAGTAAGTGGTTAAAACAATTGTTGAGGGGGTTATATGGCAAGAAGTAACATGATGGAGGCAGGGAAAGGGCCCAACCTTCTTAAGTGTTGCAAGTGGTCAAGGCTGCATGCTTCGCTGTGCTCCCGCCCCCCGCCCCCAAAACACATGCTATTAAAAAATAACAAAGCCAAAGTAGAGATTGGATGTGCAATGTGCAGCTAAGTGATGGGGGGGGGGGGGGGGGGGTTGCTCCCCACTTTTAGGTAATCAGTGAGTTTATGAACCTCTAGATGCATTAAAATCACTTATACCATCCAGATAATGGCATTTTTAACAACTCACGTTGAACTGACATGCTGGATACAGCCCAAATTCTCGCTTAACATTAGAGTGCATTTCTTATGAACATGTTGCAACTTCATGTTTATTCCTAACTTCTCAGAGTGTCTAAGTGGGGGTGGAGAAATAACTTGCAAAAAACCAACTGCAAGTGAGGAAGAAGTAGGATTTAGCAAGTATTAATGTCAAAGCTGTCAGCATATGTGTAGGTTAGCAAAGATAGTCATGTACTCTGACAGTCTCTAAGCTTGCTGCTCTCTGAAGGTTACAGGTACTCTCTCAACTATTTTGCAGAGTTGGAGTTTTAATGCCTTTTGTCATGGTGCAGTATCAAGAGCCTATTTTGACCTGATTGTCCCAAAATTAATTTGAGATAGATTACTACCGTGAATCTGGGAGAACTGGGTCCTATACTTAAAGCTGCTTACTGAACAGCTGTAAGCAATTAATTTCTATGTTTACATTTCTCCATCTGTGAAATAAACTGGTTTCCTATTCTGTTTGGAAATAATTGTGAAAAACTGTGGACAGTATGTGTCATAAAGGAGGTAAGCTTATTCACAGTCCAGTGCAAAACTGATTTTCTTTTTTTTTTTTTCCTCCCCCAAATCACTGACTCATCCCCCATACTAGAGAGTTGGCATTGTAGTTCTGTTGGCTGTGTTGACCCAGGATGTAGACGTAACATCTCCTGAAAACCTTACTTCTAGCTGCCTTTGTAGTTTATACAGAGTTACATTCCATAAAATAAGCCTGCACTACTGCAATTCAGCTATAGCATGGGTAGTGTAAGAGCGAGTTTCTTCATGTCACTTCTGTGTCTGGTTGTTCCTCTTCCCCAGCTTTTCATCCTTAAAGTAATCTGCACATAATTAGATGTGGTTGACTTAAAGACCTTTCAAGTAGTAACAGCATAAGAGAAATCCCCGCTTTCTGAGATAGAGGTCATATGCGTGGCAAATATGGTAATAGAATTAAATATTTGTCCTGTACAGGACCCTGTCCTAAACCATGAACAGAGAAAAACAACCTACCAAAGGTGATAATTCAACATACATTTTCTTGACAAAGCAGAATGTATATAATTGCAGTTCAAATGTGCCCTTACAAGTTTGGCCTAATTTTGTGATTGCAATGCAGTAATCTTCCTGATAATGTATACCTGATGGAGAGAACATGAAGATGCTTTCTGCATGTCTCACTAATATTTATTCCTGAATCTAAATCTGAAGCCTGAAGGACTTTTTGCCAGGTGCAGAACATCTGTATCTCCAGTCGAAGTACACTGGGTACTCTATACCTTGTATAATTATGCCATAGTTCTGTAGGGCCACATTGAATCTTTTCCTCCTCCCAAGGAAAAATACTGAGCCAAAATGAGTCAAGGAACTGGGACTGACACAGTTAGCTGAATCCACATTTGTATTTGAATAGGTCTTCAGATCTACTACAATAGATAAATTGTAATTACAATGCACCAGTGTATTGTATTGTGCGGTTCTTTCTTGAGGGAAACTCTTTCTTGAGGGAAACGGTATTAAGTCAGCAGCCTTGAAATTGCAGTAGAATCTCCCAGGAGCTGCCATTTGTAGAAAATTGTTTTGAGACATGTTAAAATGTTTCTAGTACTATGGATTTATGCTAGTTTGTTTCCGTAAAAGAAAAAAGGTGACCGCAGGTATAAGTACATAATGCTTTTTTTTTGTACGTGAATGATTGCATTAGGTATAATGCTGTTCATTCTATGCAGTGAATTCCTTCTCCCCCCCTCCCCCCCCCCTTTCTTTTTAAAGTTTCACACAACAGACATGACATTTCCTGACCTTCCTGGTTTGGAAGACCTGGGTATTCAACCAACATCTCTAGAACAAAAAGCAATTGAAGTTCTACGCCGCCACCGCCGATACCGCTGGTTGGATGCTGAGCTGGAGGAAGCAAAACCAGCTAAGACGTATCCCATGTAACAGCTGATAAGGTGGTTACTTAATGCTTCTTAAACTGCCTTTGTATGACCCAAGTTGTTTGGAGAACTGTGTACATACTGAATAAAATACATTAATCACATAAACTATATTTCACCAGTGTTGTCTTTTCAGTTATGGAAGACTGTCATTGAAATGCAATTTTTCTCTTTAAAAGGTCATGAAAGAAAATTACATATTGTTGCTTAGCTGCTGAGCATTAAAATATTTTGAAGGTTTGGACTAGAGGGAATGTGTCTTAATACTAGTCGGTTTCTCCCTTGGCTCTCAAAGCAAGCATATCACTGAGCTTTAGTAAGTGCTCAAGTGATTTGAAGAACATTGCAGTTCAGCACTATGTCGCCTAGAACATAGTCCTTTCCAAAGGGATTGCTGGTACTGCCACCTATTCAGATTATGAGGTCTCAGATAAAGCCCTGTTTTTAAGTTCTTGACTCTTCTGAGTTTTGTTTTCTGCCCTGAGCACAACTATTATAGAAAATGGTAACCAAAATGGCACAAGCTGTTTCTAAGGTCAAGGAGTGTCAGTCAGACATGTAAATGAGTTACTACGTGCCATCTCATATCTTGTGATAATTACGTGTGCTGTGGTTCATACACATGAAGAAATGTGTCATTTCTTCCATTTTCAAACAAGAAAATTATTTTTAGATGCTCAAAGCTTTCATGTGCTGTGACATCGTAAGAGAGATAAGCTTTGCTTCAGGATTAAATATTTTCAATCATTTTAAGATCAAAGACAGATCCCTGCCTGAATTTGACCAAGAACTTGCTGTTTCCATATGCAAAGAGTTGCTGGAGGCTTTTTGTTAAATTTTGGCAGGGACATTGTTTGCTAGGGTGCAGCTTAGAGCTGAGTAAGTCTGTGCACAGAACTGAGAGCAGAGATCTGTATCTTCTATATGCAGCACAGTGTTCTGATGGCTTCAAGATGTGAAAGAAGATACTTCTTGAAACGAGGAGTGAGCTGCTAGTTCTGGGAGTAGGACAAATCACATTAACTAGGATGAGTTGAGATGGTGGGGCAACTGGTTTTAAACTGGGGCTGAGAAGGGATAAAATGAGTGACAGAACATTTTGTATTTTCACCTCCAAGCTTCTTACTACTTGCCTTTGTTGGATGTGAAATCGGAGGGAACTGGATCAAGTTGGACAAATGGGTATCAAAGGTAGAAGCCTAATGGCGGGGAAATCTGAAGGGGAGAATGGGATGGAATAGGTGATGAAAAAGGAGAGTAGGAAAGAAAGAAAAGACAGATTGAAAAGAAAAAAAGGTCAAGGTTAGGGAAAGCACAGAAAATCACACTGCTGCATCCAAAGATCAGAATCTCAGTATTACTGTATTGTTGCTAACTACTGTGAAATTCCTGGGCAAAGTGTTTCTTAAATTTCAACAGGTTCCACATTTTGCTCTTCCATAAAACCTACTGTTGCTAATGTTTACTGTGCTAGGAAGAGGTAGGCTCTTGTGGTAATGTGAATTTTTTGATCATGCCTACTATGTGTTCAATTTGGCTTTCATGGATTGTTTATTTTTCTTTTGATAAATTCAGTTGTTTTAAAACAAATGCCAATTCGAACATTCAAAAGCTAGGACAAACTGAAAGTGAAGTTCATATTGTTAATAATTTGATCTTTAACTTTTACTGTTTTTCTGACTGCAAGCTTTTTTCCCATAAGACCCTAACTGTAAATAAGTAGCCTCATTAGTACTCGTTTAACGTGTGGCCATAATCTTGATTTATTGCATGTTATTCACATCTGCTGTGAAAACAGTAGTATTTCTGAACTGTTTCACAAGTGCATATAGAGTATAGAGAGATGCAATTATCATGATAGTCCTGCATGGCTAACAAGCAATTTCCATTTTCAGATGGCAAACCGAGGCAGAAAAAACTGTCAAAGCTAATGCTGTAATATTAGGTGACAATTCTGGGAATACTTAACCATAATGCAGTGATTCCCTGCCTCCCCCATTCAAAGCACAGCTTTTCCAGTGGCTTCAGTTGCATTACAGGCCACTCCTACAGGATCTTAATTCAGGCAACCGTTAGATGGAGAACGTGCAGGTGATGAAGACCCATGAAAAATTTGCTTTAAGCAGCCTGCTCCACATGAGATAGGAATACTGGTAAAGCAGAGTGTCATATCAGTGCTCAGCTGCTGCTGCTGCAAGTTTTGTTTTCCATAATACTTTGCCTTACATAGCACTTCTGCTTCCTACCTTGTAGAAATTACAGTGTGATTTCTCATTATTTATCCTTCCAAAGCAATTTCTTTAAGTGTCTTGAATGGAAAAAAAAAAAGTGACTTATTTTGTAATACAGTCCAGTTCAAAAGTACTATAATTAAGTTTCATCAGTGGTTTTTATCCCTACTCGTTTATCAATGAGAGGATCTTCCTTCTTATCCTATCCCTAGTTTCTCAGCTTGCAATAGTTTTTCAGCCAATCTGCAATTTGCAAAGTACTGAAGGTCCTTTCAGGTGGACTCGAGGCTCGCGCATAACACCTTTGTGCGGGGTGTTGCTCAGAGTGGTATGAAAAGAGGGGGCTGTTATTTTCCACCCTCCCCACAAGAGGTCACTGGTAAAGCAAGCATTGACAATGGTCTTCAAGCGTGCTGGGTGCCTGTACTTTTTGCAGCCTGTCTCCTGCTCAGGCTTTGCCATTTCTCACCTTGTTCCTTGCCTGCACGCAGGCAGAAGGCTGTCCAAAGGGATTTTCAGGTCAGGCCCAAAACTCTGCATTGACAAATTTAGGTACAGTGTGCCGTCTCTGGCTGAAAGGGAACGTGCTTTGGTCCTTTCCTAGCACATAATCTAATAATCTAATCTATAGCCCACCTTCAGCCTTGTGAGAAAGTAGACCCTTGGCAGCATCTGTTTATGGACCAGATGAATTATTTGCCTGGCTTTGTGAGTGTCTGTGTGCAGATGGTTGAGGGCCAATAAGGGCTGAAGAGTTGGCGAAGGCAATCATACTGGCAGTCATGTTAGATATAGGTGTGTATGTGTATATATCTGTGCGTGTGTGCATGTGCATAGATACGTATGTATACATGTGCCACCCAACTTTGGACAGTCTGATAGAAAGTATGTGCATTTCCCTGGGCCTGAGAAGAAAAAAGGAAACAGTGCATAGGTGTCACTAAAACATCACTTCTCACTTTTGGCACTCAGCTAACCTGAAAGGAAGAAGTGACACTTCTGCTCAATGTAGTTAACTTGGTTCATATGCTGCCTTGGGGCACCAGTATATCTCGGCTGATGTCAAGAGAAATTGTAAGGAGTAGGAGAATGTTGTGAGAGATTGTCCTAATGGTAGTGATGGTCTTCATATAAACTAGAGTACCTCTATATTTTGAGTTCGTGTGGGAAATATTGATAGCCTTTATCCTTTATTGGGAAGGTAACTGCTAGTGTAATTTTTCAGTATGAAGGGAGGTAGGTATGGAGGAAGGAGAAGGAGATAGCAAAAGCAGAAAACTTAACCCACTTTGCTTTTTGAAATCCCTGTGCAAGTAGGACTGGAGGATACTTGCATGTTAGGAACAGCTTGTGTGGGTGGGAACAGTATCTGCATCTAAGGGTGGAGAGAGGATTTAGACTTTATGTTTCTTCAAAGACTGTATGTATCCTAAGCAGTTAGGACTGTGGTTTAGACTTACTGCTAATTATGTGCAAATTTATGCTGAAAATATGATAACTCTTAAATTACGCTGTTCATAGTGTATCACTCCAAGTTGGAACATGTGACTTGCATAGAATTAAGCATTCCTGTCTGTCTGCTGCTTTATTTTTACCTCTTAATTTTTCCTTCTTGACTGACTTGGAAAGCCTTAAAACTTTCTTCAGTTGCTTAGAGGGCAGATGGTTAATGACTAAGAAGAGCATTCACACTGGCAAACTATTCTGTAGTTACCTCTCTCCCCCTGCTGTTTTCTCTTCTTCCTTTCCCCCTACCCTGAGTGATGTGCATGGATACGCATTATATGAAATGAGGACATCAGAGGACTGCTGAATTTAAAGGAATTCAAGTTGTTGTAAGAACTCACGAGTAATTCATGATAGTTTTACTGCAGCCTCTTTGATGTATGGAGACAGAAGGTGAGGGACACTGATGAAATGGCGAAGGAAAGCTCGTGGCAGAGCTGAGAATAGTGTGCTGCTATGGCTTCTTTCTATCCTTTTAATGACTAGTTATAGCCTGGGACTCATTTACCCTAAACACCATTCTTTCTTGAAAAAGCTTACAAAGCTGGTAGCATCAAAATTTTTGTAATAAACAAATGAGACCTTTTGGAGAAAATTCTAAGTGAAGCTGGTTCTGGATTCCTGTGAATGGTCTCTACTTTTGCTTTCCTTTGTGCTTTCTTAGGCCTGTTTTAACACACATTTCTATTTTGGCTTGTATATAAATCAACAGCAATGAATCACAGCTGATCTACTTCCAAGATTTTGGAGAGTGGTTTAGTACTAATGGGTAAAGCTTGTTTGATTAAGTTTGGGGTTTTTCTTTTGTTTTTCTTTTTTTTTTTTTTTTGGGGGGGGGGGGGGAGTTAAAAACTAGAAAATGGAAATCGCCTTTCTTATTGTCACTAGGGAATCTCATCCAGATCCCAGGGATTTTGTTGTTGGGATTCTAATTTGGAGCAGAGCATAGAGTGCCCAGTTTGAGAAACGTGTGTAGCAATGCCTGTGCATTGGTTTACCCTCTGTACTGCCACAGTCTTGATGAATTAAATCAGCCAGTAGTCAGAGCTACGGCTTAGCAAATGCTTTTCTAGGTTTTCCACCTCTTCTGTAACTTTTTTGGCCAACATTTATCCTCGGGGCTGATAAAACTGATTAAAAAGGCATTAAATACTTTCCTTCAAAGTTTTATGTTTTGTGTGTATATATGGTAGGGGTTTTTTAATACTTCAGCTTTCCTGATGTAGTACAAGAAAGTATGACTTACAAGGAAAAAGGAAAGAGATAAAATAATGGCTCCTGCAGAACATTTAGAAAAATAGGAATGTAGTTTTTGGGACAAGGTTTATAATGGCTCTATTTGTACTCCGTTCATCATCTTATGTCACTACTTTTTCCACTATATAGATGGGAAAAAAAAATCAAAACAAAACCATGAGAAATCATAGAATGGTTTGGGTTGGAAGGGACCTTTCAAGATCACCTAGTCCAACCCCACTGCCATGGGCAGGGACATCTTTCACTGGATCAGGTTGCTCAAAGCCCTGTCCAGTCTTGCCTTGAACACTTCCAATGATGGGGCATCCTCAAATTCTCTGGGCAGCCTGCTCCAGTGTCTCACCATCCTCATAGCAACTTCTGCCCCCCATGCCTTATGTCAGATCTAAGCCTACCCTCTTTCAGGTTAAAACTGTTGCCCCTTGTCCCATCACTACAAGCCCTGACAAAAAGTCTCTCTCCATCTTTCTTATCAGCCACCTTTAAGTATTGAAAGGCCACAATAAGGTCTTTCCGGAGCCTTCTCTTGTCCAGGCTGAACAACCTCAACTCTCTCAGCCTTTCCTCATAGGAGAGGTCTTCCAGCCCTTTGATCATTTTTGTGGCCCTCCTCTTGACCTGCTATAACAGGTCCATGTCTTTCTTGTGCTAGGCACCCCAGAGCTGGACGCAGTACTCCAGGTGGGATCTCATGAGAGTGGAGCAGAGCGGGACAATCACCTCCCTCAACCTGCTGACCACGCTTTTTGTGCAGCCCAAGCTACCAGAGGGTTCTTTGTACAATAGAGGGCTTTTTATGCAGCCCAGAATACGAAATAGGGAGGCTAACAAAATCTTTCTGCTCCAGTTCCAATGCACTGTCTTCCTCGTACTGGAAGGCTTCCTTGTACTGTTCCTTCCTTGCACTGGTGTTCCTAGGAGCCTGCCCTGGGCAGTGCTCAGTTTCTACCATGGAGGGTAAGAATTCTTGAGTTTGGCAAAAATGCCACCGACTTCAGCTAGTATGGGACTCTTGCTCAGTGTTTCCTTATTAGCTGTGGAGGGTGCTGAGTGTGCTTACCAGCAACTCCCAGAAATTCTTCATCTTAGAAATTGTTTCCCCTCCCTCCTTTCTTCAGTGTATCACAGTGGTATCTGTGCTGTGATACAAGACCAGTAAAGGATCGTTCTTTGATCCTGAAAGTGAGTGGAATAGTACAGCTCTTGTAGGCATGCTTCTCTCTTCTCTCCTGTCCACTCCAGTATACCCAAACCATGCAGAAAACATTCCTATTACCAAAGAAGTATTTTGTTGGTACTTTAAACAAATATTGAGTATTTTAAAAATAAATATTTTAACATACACGGTATTTAAATGCGATTGTACCACACTTGTACTATCAAAGTATTCCCATGTATTTACAGTGCATAATACAGCACTTGCTGTGGTTTAACCGCAACATGTACAGTACAAGGTGCTAGGTGCTCTTTGCTTCCTCATGGCTCTAAAATGTGCTGTGCAACAGTATCAACATAATGTTTCAGCCGTGGTCTGAGCAGAGTTTACAGCAAACAGACTTACCTTGCTGTGTGTGGTGGCATGCAAATACTGAACTGCCCTACCTTTTCTTCCTCGCATTTCACACAGCAGTTAATTTGATGGCAGTTGTTGATTTCCTGTTACACTGTTTACTGGACTTCACAATACAATCTGCTATGTTTTTACTAGCTTAGTTTTTTCTTTCCCAGGATGAATCTCATTCTGTTATTTTTTTCTACACCTGTTTCTGTCCTGAGGTCCTTTATTTTTCCCTGTCCTGGATTTCCAGAAAATTTTGACAAAAGCATAGTCTGTATGTTTTGCAAAAGCACTTTTGTCTTCTCTTTGTAAGTGTTCATGAAAAAAGTAAAATTGATTTTTTTTTTTTCTTTTTTTAAACCAACCAACCTAATGGGAGGCTGGGATTCATCTTTTTATTTCTGCTTCCCTGTTCCCTCCTGTCCACCCCGCAAATAAAAAAACAACCAACCAGCCAAAAAGGTTCTGAAAGTCTGAAAGAAGCACAGGTAAGCACACTTTCTTTTATGTATCAGGAAAACCAAACAGATTAATTACAACTATTCCTTTCCTTTATCTGAATGTCAGCTTTTTAACGTGTGAATCAAACAACCTATTGGCATGTCTAAGTTGTGTATTCTTGGAGCTGTAAAAAACCTAACCAAAACAAACTATTGCCTTGCATATTTTTTCATGATTCCTTTGTATCATTGATGAAATGTAGGGCATGTGATTTTCTGGCTTGGCCAGTGTCATTGAGCAGAAGGAGGTACAGTGTTTTGCACAGTTACCTCTATGTTACCATGCAAGACCAGTCAAGGGATTGTTCTTGCGCCTTGGAAATGTAAGTGAAAAGACACAACTGCTGTTGGCACACCTAGCTCCTCTCTCCTGCATGCTGACCGGAACACACTCACCAAGCTTGAGTTATTCCCATGCAGAAAAGTCTGTGGTAAGTCTTACTCTGCAAATTGTGTCAGGTATTCAATGGCAAAGTCCCAGATACTGCGGGCAGGAACACGTGAGCAATTACAGCATTGGCAATAATGGGGAAATGAATGACCCTGTGCCTTGATGAAGTTTTATTTACTGGTGTGGTTGTATCCCATGATTTTTCTCTACTGTGGACTTACTGGTCTTGTCAACAGCAAACTTTGACAACAGCAACTTGGTGGTTTTGCAATAGAGTGTTCATGTTCCTTGCTTTAAAACTATTGAGTTCACTTATCTCAAGATTATCCCTGAACCTGGCTATTGCACACTGACTGTTTGGGGAGATGCCCCTCAGCTTCTTGTCCCTGGTCAAAGCAGTCTGTACTATCAAATAGAGAACCTAGACCTGTCAAGAGCAGAAACCCAGTGTGTAATTGGCTTGATTTGTCCAACTGCCTGCAGCTGAGGAGACTTTAAAGTGTGGTCAGGTGCAGCTGGCAGGAAGGTTGAGAGCAAAGGTGACTGTCATGGTTTGACCCCAACTGGCAACTAAGCACCACACAGCCACTCACTCCCCCCAGTGGGATGGGGGAGACAATTGGAAGGGTAAAAGTGAGAGAACTTGTGGGTTGAAATAAAGGCAGTTTCATAGGTAAAGCAAAAGCCACACATGCAAGCAAAGCAAACCAAGGAATTCATTCACTACTTCCCATGGGCAGGCAGGTGTTCAGCCATTCCCAGGAAAGCAGGGCTCCATCATGAGTAACAGTGACTTGGGAAGACAAATGCCATCACTCCACACATCGCCCCCCTTCTTCTTCCCCCAGTTTTATATACTGAGCGTGACATCACATGGTATGGAATATCCCTTTGGTCAGTTGGAGTCGGCTGTCCTGGCTATACTCCCTTCCAGCTTCTTGTGCACCTCCTCACTGGTGGAATATGGGAAGCTGAAAAGGCCTTGACTTCATGTAAACACTGCTTAGCAACAACAAAAACATCAGTGTGTTATCAGCATTATTCTCATGCTAAATCCAAACCACAGCACTATACCAGCTACTAGGAAGAAAATTAACGATCCCAGCTGAAACGAGGACAATGACTACAAGCTACTTAGAGAAGCCCTACTTGGTGGTAAGGGAGTCACATGTGTGAGAGGAGTCAGCTTGGCTCTCTAGCAATACAGCGTTGGGAGCTCTGTGAAGCTGCTGTCACCTTCTGTTTGCAAGGTATTCCTGGAGCTCCTGCATCCCTTCAGCCAGCAGTGCACATGGTAAGTCAGACTGTTCGCTATATAAAAAATTGGCCATGGGAGTTACAGAATCAGGAAGGTTGTTCAAGCTTCCTTGGCCTGGGGTGTTTTGTAAACAGGCGCTTCAGTGAGCAGCTGAAGGATTGTCACCTACAGAAATCTAGTTTCTTCTGGATTCACATCTTGTGTTTGGTTTCTCATCTGTCTAACGCTTCATTTTGTCCCCGTTATGGTGTTTGTGATGTCTGTCTGCCATTGAATTAACTGGTGTGTAAGGCTTAAATTTATGCTGTAGTCTTTCTGCAAGTGGGTAAATAGCAGGGTCTCCTTTCTGTGAAGTTGCCTATCGTCTTTGACCAACAGGATCAGGACTTACTAAGGGAAGGGTGGATAAATAGGAACACATACACATTCTGTAGATATAATTTTCTTAAGAACTCCACTTCAAACAGATACTGCTGTCACGTAAAGCTGAGGCTGCCACTGCATTTTGTGAGGTTCCGAAGGCTGAGGCCATCCCGGGCAAAGTACAGGGTTGTGTTCCAGGGAAGTGTTAAACAGAGCAGTAAATTGGCATAGTGACATTTTCTTCTGCACCAGCATTTAACATAGTAGAGGGATCTTGGCATACATGACTTGTTTGGTTTTCAGTAGTCTTGGTTCTTCACTTTTCACATGAATCAGGGTAAAGTTTGATGTTTTTTACAGAGGGGAAAAAAAAGGATTATACACTACCGATGTGAATTTGAAGTAATGTTTACAGCAATATGTACCTGGCATAACTCTTAGGGTTTCCGTAGCAGGGGCTGCAGGGCTGCCCTGTGGTGGAAGAGGCCATGAGCTGATATACATAAGAAAGCATGAGCCCTTAAGGCAGGAGACACCCTGAGGGGAGTGCTTGAGGGGACTGCAGATGCACTTTTGGAAGGAGACACTTCTGAAGGGACTGTGGCCCATGGGGGACAGGGACAGCCCTGAGGGACTGTGGCCAGCAGATGACACACACTGGGACAGCAATTCTGGGAAGCATGAAGAAGCTTGGTATTTTTATGGAAACAAAAGCTCCACGGGCTGTGAGTGCTACTTCAAATTCACATGTGTGTACTAAGCATAACTGGCAGGGTTTTGGTAGTGGTGAGCTGCAGGAATGGCCTGTGTGGGAGAGGGCTGTGAAGTGCCCTATACCAGTCACAATTGCTTCCAGCCAGCTCAAAAACTGAAGGAAAATCCATTTTAATGTGTTTTTCCATTTTTGTTTAATTAGTTTAATTTAATTACAATTAATTACAAAAAACAATTTTTGTTTAATTCCCCAGCTGCTAATGACCAGGAAACGTAGAATTGTCTTGCAGTTTATTCCGACTGTCTTTGTGCGTACATGTGCTTTGTTGCATGACAGACTTTCTGACATCTACCCAACATCCCTTCACTTCCTACAGCATCACCCCAGGTGCTCACTCAGTTCACGTGACTTACTGCACAAGCCAGTGAGAGCTGCATGCTTCCTCTGGCACTGATAACTTGTACAGACAAATAAGCATGCAACTGAGAATACCTGTAAGCTGTACCATATCATCATCAGTTCTATGACTCATTAGACTCTGTTAATCTCTTCATTTGAGCAGTCTTAGCTCTCAGTCAAGTAGAGAATGTGAAACAGTGCATTTGGAAAGAAGACTCAGTAGAGACCCAGAACCACAGACAAACTCCAACCAGCAGCAGAACGCTGAGTTTCTTTACACTTACAATGGCACCCTGGAAGAGACCACACAAAGTTGCACTGTTAATCATGAATGCAGGTTTTGTGTGTTACCTGGTGCGATTATTGCAAGATCAAAGAAAGGGAAGATTTGATTCCTTGAACGTTAATCTTCGATCTCTGAACCAAGAAAATAACATCCTTCAGAAACTGGACTATTTGGACTGGAACATTCATAACCTCTGTAAGTAAAATGCCATGCTGCTTAACTTTTTGAAGATTAGGTATCTAAATTTTCTGAAGGATAGAATAATAGATAGCAGCAATAATGTTTGTTTGGGTTTCCCTGAACGCTTTTGATTGTTTTATTTTGTTTTTCTTCTTGTAATTGTGAAAAAGATTTGCTAGCTTATCTAGTTACACACAAAACAATGAAGTCTTTTACAGTCATCACGGTGTTTTTTTGCATATTAAACAGCTCCTGACCCTGAACTCTTAGAAGCGTTAAGCAATTTTAAGGTGGTTGTTGTACTGGCATACTCATCACAGACAGCTATTATTTCTGTCATTATTTTGTTTGCCATAAAAAGCTATTTCTGAGAGAAACTGGAAATGCCCCATTTTTTCAGCCTCTGCCTCTGCTGTGTGGGTGAGCAAGGGGAACTGTGACTCGCTCAGTCTTTTTCCTTCATGTACCTTGAGCATAGACACAACAGAATTGCTGTGGGGAAAAGACATTGATGAACTCTGCATCCTGCTCGACTGGACTGTGTTCCCAAGCAGCATTATCTGAAATCCGCTGGCAGGACTCTTTCTCTGTCATCCCACAACAGTGAAAGGCCCACAATGTCCCAGCAGATGTGCTTGTATACGAGCAATATTAATTTAGAAGGGGCCTTTTCTTTCTCACAGCAGGGTTTGTGAATTTTGACCTTGTTTTCAGGTATCTGTTGTATGTTGCACTGTTGGGAAGTGGGCACAATAGAGCCATCTGAATAAGGGCTGAAGAATCCATCTCTTTATTTCCTTTGGACCCCTTGATTTCCCACTTTTTTTCACGTCGTTTGAATCTCATTACCTCATAGCAGTGGTAGGAGGGCTAAAGCAGAACCCTGCTGGCTGCCATTGCTTTGACTGTCATGTTGTCCACATCTCCTCACTTTAGGGCTAGATGTGTGGTAGGTAGAACAGGAGAAGAAACTTAGAACGTCTTGTTCATCCAAACCTGAACTAGCAGTTTGAAATGCCAATTGGGGCACCCTTGAACTTAATAAGGAAATTTTCCTGTACAGGTTGGTCACATTTAATATCCCCTGTCCTATGCTGTCACTGTTATTGCTGACAGTGTCTTCACTGGCACCTATTCTCATGGACGTCAATAGTTGGGCATAGTTTTTGTCGATTATTTTAGAGACATTTGAAAGAAAGCCAAAGTCTTCACTTCAACACTTATTCATGGAATCAAATAATAGTTGAGGTTGGAAGGCACCTCTGGAGATGGTCTATTCTAATTCCCCTGCTCAAAGCATCATCAGCTAGAGCCGGTTGCCCAGGATGTTGTCCAGTCAGGGTTTGAATATCTCCAAGGATGGAGACTTAGCAACCTATCTGGTCTACCTGTTCCAGTTTTTGGTCACTCCAACAGTTAAAAAAAAAAAAGAAAAATTTTATGTTTAAATGGATTTCCTTATATTTCAGTTTGTGCCTCTTGTCCTTTCACTGGACATCAGGAGAAGATTCTTCCTCTGTCTTTGTTAGTCCCTCTCATAAGATATATGCATCAATAAGTCCCCCACCACCACCCCCAAGCCTTCTCAGGCTCTCTCAGCCTCTCCTTGTATAACAGATGCTCCAGTCTCATAATTGTCTTAGTGGCTCTTCGTAAGATTTGCTCCAGTATGTCCATGTCTGTCTTGTACTCAGGAGGCCAGAACTGGACACAGTATTTCAGATGTGGCCTCACCAGTGCTGTGTAGAGGGGAAGGATCATTTCCCTCAACCTGCTGGCAATGCTCTTCCTAGTGCAGCCCAGAATACCGTTGGCCACCTTTGCCACAAGGGCATACTGTTGGCTCGTGTTGAACTTGGCATCCACGAGGACCCCCAGGCCCTTTTCTGCGAAGCTGCTTTTCAGCTGGTGTTGGTCCATGGGGTTGTTCCTCCACAGATGCAGGACTTTGCACCTGCCTACGCTGAACTTCATGAGGTTCCTGTGGGCCTATTTCTCCAGCCTCTTCAGGTCCCTCTGAATGGCAGCAGGACTCTCTGGTGTATCAGCCACTCCTCACAGTTTGGTATCATACACAGACTCGATGAGGGTGCACTCTGCCCCATTTTCAAAATCATTAATGACTATATTAAGACAACATTGGAACCAGTATTGACCCCTGGGGTACACCACTAGTGACTTGCCTCCATCTGGACTTCGTGCCACTGATCACAACACGGGAGTTCAATCCGCCTTGCTATCTACTTATCTAGTGTGTACTTCCTCATCTTGTGCATGAGAGGTATGGTCAGAAGCCTCACTTGAGTTTAAACAACATCTATTCCTCTCCCCTCATTCACCGAGATAGTAATTTAATTGTAGAAAGCTTTATCTCACACAGGTTTTCTGTGCCTTTTTATACGACACAGTCTGATATTGTAAACTTAGCAAGACCTTGAGAGATTAGCATTCACCCTGTTCAAAGTTTTCTGACAGAGACAAAGTGAAGACTGGCAATAAGCTTTTCAAAAGATGCTGCAAAGGGCTCATTTATTGTATTACCTTCTAGAACAATATGTCCTAAACAACCTTACATAGGCTATCTGTGCCTTTTCTTTGTGGCACAATATTGTGAACGTAATAAAACCTTGAGAAATTAGGGTTCACCCTGTTCAAATATTTCTAAGCAGAATTCAAAAGATTCCAGTAAGCTTATTAAAGGAGATGGCAAAGGGCTCATTTACTGTATTTACCTTCAAGATCAATATGGTATCAACAACCTCACTTGGATGGGAATCCCATTATGGATCCTTAATACATTAATGTAACTCAAGCATAACATCATGGAAATGATTTGGCCCAATTTAACAATTTGTGCATTGCCTGTACTCTCAGATTTCTCCACTGATGCCAGTGCAGTGTCCCTTGCTCTGCACTCGTGCAATTGAGAGCAGAATCTGGTGCAGGGTATTGTGAAATAGGATGTTTAAAAACTGTTCTCATGTAGGAGGGAGGGTCTGATACTACTCTGATGTGAATATCAGTTTAGCTGTAACTTCACGGGTCTCGTGACCTGCAGTGTTATAAGGAGAATTTGGCTCAGTTATGATGAGGGAGAGTGTTCTCAATTGCTGTAATAATAATTTTTTATTTTCAATCAGCAAAATCAGTGGAAGCATTCCGTGAAAATATAAAACAAATAGAACATGATCTGAAGCTGCAAGATAACTCCAAGACTGAAGTACGCAAAGCTGATAATGCAAAGGAGGAAAAGAAGACCGTACACCGTTTGCTGTACCCAGACTCAGTTTTGTTCAAACGCTGGGGTACAGATTTAAGGGAAGAGGAGCAAACTGTTGCACAGAATCTGTTCTTAAGTTATGGGTATAATGTTTATCTCAGTGATCATCTACCTCTGGATCGACCCATCAGAGACACCAGATCTCCCAGGTGCAGTATAAGCCCTCTCTACATTCGCAAGGGGACATGAAATTAAAGGGAAAGGGATACACATTGCTTTGGACTAAGTTAAAATAATCTAACAAATCTCAATTTGTGCTGTGTTTGTTTAGGTTTTTTTTCTATCATATTTTTCCATATCTTGCTCAGACTTGTAATACTCCAAAGACTGTGAAAAGAAGTCACAGTGTAGAGAAGACACTTAGGAAAAAGAACATAATGTTAATGTTATATAATTGCTATAGGACTTCTAACTGTCAGTAAAAAGGGGAAAAACTAAGCATAGTATTCAGAAGATATGAGACCTTCTGGTCTGTTTACATTCTGTTTAAGCCCCAAAGCCCAGGACATCTGAAGCATGCTTTCTCTTATGTTGTCTTATGTAAGCCTCTTCTATGCTGAGATATCCAAAGTGGTGTTTTTTAACTTCCCCCCTGTGCCGCCTTGGAAAACCTCCCAAATATAATCAATGAAGAAGTAACCCCCTACATTGAAAAATTCTGTCCTTTTAAACAAAATGCTTGTTTTTCTTAGCTATGTTGCAGATCATAAGTGGGGAATACCTATACTGCTTATTAAAAATGATTAGAAATCAAACAGGAGAGGTGGCTGGAACTAATTATTGGCCAGTGAGTCCCATGAAGGGTGAGGGAAGATTCAGCACTTGAGCTGAATCCCTGGCACTCTTACTTTTATTATTGTAGGCATAGCCATAATGGACCATTGACCTTGTGAGTTTTCCTTATAGCCTTATTTTCTCTCCGTTTCCTTATCAAAGAGTCTGAGGGTTAATTACATGAAAATACAGTGGGGTAAACATCTAAAGGATTAAGATGTAGACAAGCAGTCCACTTCATAAGAGGAAGCTTAAGGTATTTTTCAAGGAATTAGTTGGCTCTTGAATCCAATTTTTTAAGCAGACCAATGGCACTATGGGAGCTGGCATAAGTAACCATTAAAATCCTCATTAGGAGCAAATATATGTTAAAAAAAGCAAATACATTTTTTTCTGTATAGTATGGTAAGGTAAGAAATTTATTGCAAAAGATAATAGTAAGCTTTACATGAATTAACTGGTGTGAACATGGAAGAATGTTACAGATATACTGCAAGCCTATACCTTTGTACCTACAGTCACTTGTACTAAATCTGATGGAGCATTTCAGAAAAGGATGTGGGGGGCAGAGTAGATTGCAAACTGGGCATGAATTAACAATGTCGCACTTGGGGAAAGGGGGGTTGCCTTATTGGCAGCCCTCTGGAAGATGTAAAGAGCAGGTTATGTAAATGAGTCCTCATCATACTGCTTGGATGGAGCTGGTTCCAGCTAGGGCAGACACTAGTACATTGCCCTTGACTGTGGCTGTCCTCTGGGTCTTGGATCAAGCCTTAACTCTGGCACATAATGACAGTTTGCATGTGTTTCTCAGTTCATGCTGTCTGAAGTAATGTGAGGGCTCTGTAGTAGCTTCCAGAGTGAGTTTCAGATGGCTTTCTATGCAGCACATCTTGGGGTGCTCAGGCAGAGGGTGTGGAGTTGTGTGAGGGCACAAAGTGGTGAGCCAGCCACAGATCCTCCTGAGGCAGCCCTGAGCTGAACAATCCCCACTCTGCTGGGGGATCATTTTGGGGAGAACTGTCTGGAGCAGCCACTGCAGAGGTGGCCGAAGCAAGTGCATGATTAGTCTGTGTGGTCCCAGAGAATGGCTGCAGTGCCTGGTGCTCTTCTCCTTTGCTATGAAGACGTATTTGCAGAGATCACCTTTTGCAGATATCCACTCAGGCTCTTACGCTAATGGATAACACCGCTAATGGAGAAATTCCAACAAAAATGCAATCCATTCATCCACAATTGCCACTGTGGAGGTCTACTTGGAGCATGAGCCGGGGTCTCAGAGAGCTGTATTATGTAGCCACACAACTCATGCAGTCTCTATTGCTTTCAAGAGCGTGTTTCTAAGGGGAGGGAATGATCAGCCTGAGAATCCAGCTGTGCTCTCTTGTCTGCTCTAGAGTTAGTGCCTAACACTATGAAGAAGACCTCACCATCTGCCTGGTGGCCAGGATCTTAATTAGCAGAGCTGACAAATATCCCAAATATATACTTAAAAAAAAAAAATGTAAAAAAATCTTTTGACAGTAAGCAAGAAGTCCAGAAGTATTCAAGCTAGCACAAAAGTTTGTTTCAGTACTGGGAACAATTTATTCTGGGGTAGCATGGAGTTCCACAAGGCCTGGTTTACTGTGTAAGAAGGATTTTTGAAGCTTTCAAGAATTTCTAAAGAGATCCCTTGACCAAGGGAATCCTTCTTCCACGTCAGTTAAGTATAGCTAGACCTATCTTGTTCTTCATTGCACATATGAAGGGATTATTGTCTAATTTGTTTTGACTGCTGTCAGATTTGGCTATTGTCATCTCCTTCTGTAAATGCAAAAAGCCAAATTTCACTCACATGTCCACTGCCTTGTAAGATAATCATCCCTGGCTGAGTCAACTGTATTCTTTAGTTTCAATATTTTATAAGCATTTTGGATTAAGAAACAGTAATTGTTCTTTCTTATTGTCTTAACAGAAATTTTAACTTTACCCAAATGGTTTATATACATACATAATGTAACTCAAATGAATAATGAAACTTGGATTAGGGAATTCAATTTTTTCACTCTTACGCTGATTTTCACTATATGTTTTAAGCCCAACATCCTAATTCTGCCTTCCTGCAGCTGCCTTGCTCTCTGACTTTCTTTAGAAACTGTGCTAAAGTTGTTGTTCTTCTATTACAGCTGTAAAATGAAAACATATCCAAAAGACCTTCCAACACTCAGTGTTGTACTTATATTTATGAATGAAGCACTGTCAATCATCTTACGTGCAATTACTAGTATAATTAACCGAACACCTTCTCATTTATTGAAAGAAATCATCCTGGTAGATGATTACAGTTCAAACGGTAAGTGACACAGGGAAGGCAGGAGTCTTGTTCATTTATGCCGCTACTGTATTAAATGACTGTTGGTGGCCTTTTGGGTGCACACAGAGTAGACCACTCAAAATGAAGAAGTAAACTGAGTACAGAAAAAAAACCCAAACACCTTAATAGCCTGGAAAAAGGCAGCTAATAAGGAACAGGATGATGCTCCACAAGTATTTGAAAAGGTTAAAAATTGAAGCAGGAGAGTATTTATTATCACTGGCTCATCAGGCACAGTACCAAAGTAAGAGTATGCTAAGAAAACTCTCTGTAGCTATCTGAAATGACTCCTTGAAGAGTGGTGTCTTGGGTTGTGGAAAATACTCCTAGGGGAAGCAGTGGGTGCATCATTGCTCTTAGAATTGAGCTGAACAAAGCATTGTAAAATCATCTGTAAGAAACAGTCATAACAGTCATACCCCTGATCTACAGGGTGCTCTTGTTTTTCTTTTTTTTCTCTTGCCTAATAAGATAAGATGTGCTTGATTTCTCATTTTGTTAATGTTTTGTAGCTGCTAGAAAAACATGTCAGTTTGGGTGGAGCAAGAGTTTAAGTGAATTTCCAAAATGATTCTAAGAGGTCCCAACTTTCTATTCTTTTTCTCTGACACTATTTTTTTCTTTGGTGAGGGAGATGGCATGCCTACAGCTCTTACAGGACCATTTCATGTTTTCGGGGATTGTTTGTTTTCTCTTTTCCTTCCCACATGGTAGAGGATACACACAGAAATTACTGCACTAAGTCAGCTAATTGGTTGCTGTTATGGCACACGTCTAAAGTTTCTATGTACCGATGTATTTGTGTACAATTTAGAAGCCATACAGTAGCACTATATGTAAATGAAATTTAGGTACTTAATTGAACTCCTGAAATGGAAGCTGGTTTTAAAAATAAGCCTCTTGAATTCATGAGTACCTGAATAATTCTACATGTTCTATCGCAAAGAACAAATCAGTTTTCAATCTGGAACTGGGAGAAGCTACATAATCTTTTCCATTTCTTAATATTAATTAACTCTTTTTTTAATCATTAAAATGTGGGGGTTGGTTTTAGATGATCTGAAAGGAGTGTTGGAAACACACATCAAAAATTACAATGCAAAGCATCCTGGACTGCTGAAGATCGTCAGACATCAAAAAAGAGAAGGCCTAACACAAGCTCGGATTTCTGGCTGGGAGGCATCAACTGCAGATGTTGTTGCAATTTTGGATGCCCATATTGAAGTGAACATGGCATGGTAAGACTATGAAGACTGGGGGGTGTCTGAAGTATATATGTGGTTCTCCTTTCTGGCCTGCCACATGTTAATTAACATCCACCAAGTTACTTATTTCTGAGAGGAAAAAGGATACAGTTGTTTGAAATAAATAGCAAAGCAGACAGGTGACAGAGTAAGCTGTTTAGTAAAGAGGAAGAGAGAAATGCCTACCTTCTCTGTATATTTATTACATTTCTAGGAAAAAAGACTTCATGCAGTGAAATAACATAAGAATGATGCAGGTTATTTAGTTCCACTGCCACCAACTTTGGCCCTTTATAAGTGTATTCGACAGCCATAATAACCAATGACTTCAAATTGGTTTGATTCTTATTCCAACTTTGGCTAATGTTTATTTGCTGTTGCCTGTTAGTTTAATAGTGCATTGTAGTTCTAGAGGACTCTTTTTGCAAAGGGAGGCGAAACAAGTGGCCCTTTCTAAAGCGGCAAATTGGTGGCAAAAGCGCAAAAGCAAAAAAGTGCAAGGAGAGAGAGCGCTCTGAGCCGGGAGCGAGCTCCTGACGAGCGGCAGCTCTGACTCAGCGTGGCCGGGGACAGGAGCGATGGCGGCCGAACCCCCTCAGTACAAGAGCAGCCCCCAGGGAGCGCGGCGAACAGGGCGCTAAAGGGAAACTCAGCTAGTGGTCATCGCCCTCCCAGGAGAGGACCTGGCAGCTGTGGTTTCCACTCTCCCGAAAGCCATGGCCAGAAGGAGTGTGGTGAGCCAGAGGGAGCTCCCGCACAAGCATGCAGCCGCCCAGGTCTCCGGCTGCAGGGAGTGCCCGAGCCCATCACTCGTACCAGAGGGCAGCGGAGACGGCAGCTGTCTTTGGTGTGACCAGGTGAACGATCTGCTCGGCCTGGTGGCAGAGCTGAAGGAGGAGGTGGAAAGGCCAAGGAGTGTCAGGGAGTGCGAGAGGGAGACAGACTGGTGGGGCCGCACCCTGCCCTCCCTGGGGCCAGGGCAGCAGGCGGAAGCCCCACAAGGAGCAGAGGATCCCCTGCCCTCTGACCGGCAAGCAGAAGGAGGGGACCTAAGAGATGGGGGGGAATGGAAACAGGTCCCTGCTTGGGGCGGCAGGCGAATCCCCTCCCGGCCTCCCTCACCTTCCCAGTTGCCCTTACACAACAGATATGGGGCTCTGGAACTTGATGGCCAGGCAAGTGGGGAGGTAGGTGAAGGTGAAGGTCCATCCAGGGGGTTGCAGAGGGCAAGTCAGTCATCCCCATGCATTATGACTGCTTCTGTTAATCAAAAAAAGAGGGTAATTGTCATAGGCAATTCCCTCCTGTGGGGAACAGAGGGCCCAATATGCTGTCCAGATCCATCCCGCAGGGAAGTCTGCTGCTGCCCTGGGGCCTGGGTTAGAGACATTACTAAGAAACTCCCTGATCTGGTATGGCCCTCTGATCATTACCCGCTGTTGGTTATGCAGGTTGGCAGTGATGAGGCTGCAGAGAGAAGTCCAAAAGTTATCAAAAGGGACTATAGGGCACTGGGATGATTGGTTGAAGGAGTGGGAGCACAGGTAGTGTTTTCCTCTATCCTGTCAGTGGCAGGGAAGACTATTGAAAGGAACAGGAAAGATCAGCTGATTAATATGTGGCTCAGAGGCTGGTGCCATCAGTGGAACTCTGTTTCTTTCGATCATGGGGAGGTTTACACAGCACTGGGCCTGCTGGCAACAGATGGAGTTCAGCTGTCTCCAAGGGGGAAAGGATCTTGCTCATCGAGAGGGCTTTAAACTAGGTTCAAAGGGGGAAGGGGATATAACCAGGCTCACTAGAGAGGAGCCCAAGGCTGTCATGGCAATGTTGGGGTGAAATCGATAGCCCAGCTCAAGTGCACCTACGCCAATGCATGCAGCATGGGCAAAAAACAGGAGGAGCTGGAAGCCATTGTGCAGCTGGATAGCTGTGACTTAGTTACCATCACAGAAACATGGTGGGATGACTCTCATGCTGGAGTGCTGCAATGGATGGCTGTAAGCTCTTCAGAAGGGACAGGCAAGGAAGGAGAGGCGGTGGGGCGGCTCTGTATGTTAGGGAGGGTTTTGATTGTATAGAGCTCGACAGTGGTGATGATAAGGTGGAGTGCTTATGGGTAAGGATGAGGGGGAAGGCCAACAAGGCAGACGTCCTGGTGGGAGTCTGTTATAGACCACTCAACTAGGATGAAGAGGTAGATGAAGCATTCTATAAGCAGCTGGGAGAAGTCTCGCAATCGCTAGCCTTTGTTCTCATGGGGGACTTCAACTTGCCGAACGTCTGCTGGAAATACAACACAGCAGAGAGGAAACAGTCTAGAAGGTTCCTGGAGTGTGTGGAAGATAACTTCCTGACGCAGCTGCTAAGTGAACCTACCAGGGGAGGTGCTTTGCTTGACCTGCTGTTTACAGAGAAGGACTCGTGGGAGATGTCATGGTGGGAGGACCTCTTGGGCTTGGCAGCCATGATATGATAGAGTTTTTGATTCTCGGTGACATAAGGAGGAGGGCCAGCAAAACCACTACCGTGGACTTCCAGAAGGCAGACTTTGGCCTGTTCAGGACACTGTTTGGGAAAGTCCCTTGTGAGGCAGTCCTGAAGGGCAAAGGAAGGCTGGGCCTTCTTCAAGAAGGAAGTCTTAAAGGCACAGGAGTAGGCTGTCCCCATGTGCAATAAGATGAACTGGCAGGGCAGATGACCAGCCTGGCTGAACAAGGAGCTTTTGCTGGGATTCAGGGAAAAAAGGAGAGTTTACCACTTTTGGAAGAAGGGGCAGGCAACTCAGGAAGAGTACAAGGATCACGTTAGGTCATGCAGAGAGAGAATTAGAAAGGTAAAAGCCCAGCTAGAACTCAATCTGGCCATTGTTGTAAGAGATAATTAAAAATGTTTCTATGAATACATCAATAACAAAAAGAGAGCCAAGGAGAATCTCCATCCTTTATTGGATGTGTGGAGGAACATTGCCACCAAGGATGAGGAAAAGGCTGAGGTACTTAATACCTTCTTTGCCTCAGTCTTTAATAGCCAGACCAGTTATCCTGAGGGTATTCAGCCCCCCTGAGCTGGAAGACAGGGATGGGGAGCAGAATGAAGCCCCCATAATCCAGGAGGAAGCAGTTAATGACCTGCTACGCCACCTGGACACTCACAAGTCTATGCGGTCAGATGGGATCCACCTGAGAGTACTGAGGGAGCTGGCAGCAGAGTTTGCCAAGCCACTCTCCATCATCTATCAGCAGTCCTGGTTAACAGGGGAGGTCCCTGATGACTGGAGGCTTGCCAATGTGACAACCATCTACAAGAAGGGCCGGAAGGAGGACCTGGGGAACTACAGGCCTGTCAGCCTGACCTCAGTGCCAGGGAAGATTATGGAGCGGTTCATATTGAGTGCACTCAACAGGCATGTGCAGGTCAACCAGGGGATCAGACCCAGCCAGCATGGCTTCATGAAAGGCAGGTCCTGCTTGACCAACATGATCTCCTTCTATGACCTGGTGACCCACCTGCTGGATGATGGAAAGGCTGTGGATGTCATCTACCTGGACTTCAGCAAAGCCTTTGACACAGTCTCCCACAGCATTCTGCTAGGGAAGCTGGCAGCTCATGGCTTGGACAGGTGTATTCTTTGCTGGGTTAAAAACTGGCTGGGTGGGTGAGCCCAGAGAGTTGTGGTGAATGGAGTTAAGTCCAGTTGGCGTCCGGTCACAAGTGGTGTTCCCCACGGATCAGTTTTGGGGCCAATCTTGTTTAATATCTTTATCAATGGTCTGGATGAGGGGATTGAGTGTGCCCTCAGTAAGTTTGCAAACTGGGTGGGAGTGTCGATCTGCTCGAAGGTAGGAACGTCCTGCAGAGGGACCTGGACAGGCTGGACCGATGGGCCGAGGCCAACTGTATGAGGTTCAACAAGGCCAAGTGCCGGGTCCTGCACTTTGGTCACAACAACTCCATGCAATGCTACAGGCTTGGGGAGGAGTGGCTGGAAAGCTGCCTGGCTAAAAAGGCCCTGGGGGTGTTGGTCGACAACTGGCTGAACATGAGCCAGCAATGTGCCCAGGTGGCCAAGGCCAACAGTATCCAGGCTTGTGTCAGGAATAGCGTGTCCAGCAGGGCTAGGGAAGTGTTTGTCTCCCTGTACTTGGCGCTGGTGAGGCTGCATCTGGAATACTGTGTCCAGTTTTGGGCCCCTCACTACAAGAAGGACGTTGAGGTGCTGGAGCGTGTCCAGAGAAGGGCAACAAAGCTGGTGAAGGGTCTGGAGCACAGGCCTTATGAGGAGTGGCTGAGGGAACTGGGATTGTTTAGCCAAGTTGCACCAGGGGAGGTTTAGATTGGATATTAGGAAAAATTTCTTCATGTAAAGACTGGTCAAGCATTGGAATGGGCTGCCCAGAGAGGTGGTGGAGTCACCATCCCTGGAAGTGTTCAAAAAACGGGTAGACGTGGCACTCTGGGACATGGTTTAGTGGGCATGGTGGTGTTGGGTTGACGGTTGGACTGATGATCTTAGAGATCCTTTCCAATGTTCATGATTCCTAGTTTTTACTTTCATTAAAAATAATCCAGCCCCCAAGCCAGGAAACATGAAATTAATTATTACTCTAGCCTTAACTGGTTTATTGGTGGACTTGATAGTGTTAGGTTAATGGTTGGACTGGATGACCTCAAAGGTGTTTTCGAACCTAAATGATTCTATGATTCTGTGACAGTTGTTTACATTCTGTTAGGTAGTGATGTCTATGTTACTGTTTTGTGTGAAATCTCTTTACATTCTCTCCCCTCTTGGTTATTGAATTCACTGGCTGATGATTGTCCATGTTGTCTCACTGTCTGGGAGCAAGGTTTTTCTCCCAGCCCTTCTCATGCCAAAATGGCTCTGTGTGGTCCAGATCTCTCTTTCTCTCTTGTTAACACACTAATTGATGCTCCCTAGCTGTTACAGTCTTAAAGGTAATGCTGAAGTCCTTTAGTCATGGCTTTCAGGACTCATTGGGATAGGCTGGGCTGTCAAGAGTATATAGGGAGAGATCAGGTCAGTTCTGGTAGGTGTAATAACAACTGGGGGAGACTCCCTCTGTCAGAGTCCAATACTCTCTGACCAGGTTCTTTTAGATATTCCACATGAGCAAGGTTTAATGTTTTAATACTAAATTTGCTTTTTTGAAGATACATGGGATTTTGGTTTAGAAAAGTGGTACAGAAATATACTGAAATCACCACACAAGCACAATATAGCAATTGCAATATACAGTTGAATTACAATACAAACAGGATTCACACCACTGCGCTCTATATGCTCACTGTCAAGATGCTGGGCATCCCTAGTTGCTGGGAAGGAACACATGGGTTGAAGCCAGTTCAAGCATGTTGTGCTCTTCAAAGTTCATTTTTCTGGGTGTTCAATTTTTATGCTCTATTTTGGGCTAAGCCACACATACACTTCCCCCATGTTGGTCTGGCTGGCTCAGGAAGATAATACTTTCTACTGATTATTTTAGGAAGGCTGTGTACATAACCAGTTGACCCACTCAACTGATACTGCCATTTATCTGCAATAAAGGCCACTGTCCAGTCCCCTTGGTGTTGGGATAAGTTCAGCTTCCTTTATGATAGCTGTGGTCATTCCCTATGTTCTTTGAGCTTTATGAGCACATCATCCTTGCCTATCTCCTCTGAGCCTTCTTCCATTGTCAGGACTCATTGATCAGTCACACCCTTTCCCTCATACAGCAGCTGTGCCATCAAGGCACAGGGGAAAGACTGAATGATCAACCTCAGGGCTTACAGCACCCCTCAGGATCTCCTTCCTTTCCTTTTCCCTTCTTGTCTCTTCATGCAGATACTGAAGACTTTAGAGCCTTTAGGAAGCAGACCCAGGTAGCAATAAACACAGCAAATTAAGCATGGAACTTATGGTTAGTTTGATTAGTGATGGTCAAAATGGAGAATCAGCCTAATGGAAGAGAGAGTTGAGCCATGGCATTAGCAATTTGGGTTACTAGTACTCCAAGACTGGCATGTAATTTTTTGTGGAGGCCAAAGTCAATGACTTAAAGTAGCTAGCCCGGTTTTAGAAGCAGGTGGTAAAAATTGGTACTGTTCATTAGATTTCCACTTTTTCAAGCTGAATAGATTCTGTTTGTTAATTTTGGTAGGGCTGAACCTATTTTGTCTCGACTAAAAGAAGATCGCACTGTTATAATATCACCAGTATTTGACAACATTCGTTTTGATGACTTTGAGCTTCTTCAGTATTCAGTGGCTGCAGATGGATTTGACTGGGCACTCTGGTGCCTTTATGAACCTTTACCAGCTGAATGGTATGCTCTGAAAGATGAAACAGCTCCAGTCCGGTAAGTATGAATAGCATTTGAGAGTGAGCCAAGATACATGATATCCAACATAGAGCTAGCAGAGGGAATATGTTTCATTGGTGGTGGGATAGATACCTATGAAGCACATTATATCTAGATAGTTGATTTGGAAGTGTGGGTTCTTTAGCAGCCCTGAAAATCTCAGTAGTAGTTTGCAGGGTTGTATTACAGAATCTGCCCTGTGCTGATCCTGCTGTCAGGTTTTCAGGCAATCCCTGAGTCACTGATTTTTCTATCTTGTGTTCCTTAGCAAGGAGTGTGGTAACAATATTTATTGACTGTACAAGATGAACTATGGCCCCTCTCAATGCTTGCCCAGCAATATGGAGTGAGTCTCACAACTTTGCTGGACAATTGCATGTCTGAGCTGCGAGGACTCACATGGATTCACGTTGTGAAGTTCTTTCTTTGGAGAAGTTGGAGTGACATATGATTGCAGTGATCTTGGGCAGACTTTTTCAACCCTTGCCACTTGTGCATCACACAAAAGCAAGAAAAGGACATGAACACAATACACACAGCTGTTATACCGAACATGACCCCTTACTGCTAGGCTTAGGATCCAATATATTTGCTTCTGTTCCTGATACCTTTCCTAACTGGTCAGATTAGTTTATGTATTGAACACAAGACGGTTGCTGGTACTATGATACTGGCAGCCATCTCGTACTGTGTATATAAACCCATTTGTTTCCTTGTTCTACAAGGCTGTCAGATGTTGTTGACTGTGCCTTAGCAATTAACAACCATCTATCAAACAATATTAAAAAAACTAACAAGAGATAAGATATAGTCATGAGATATTTCTACTCCTATCTTATTTTATTGGATTTATGTGGCAAGGTTTTGGTAGTGGGGGAGGCTGCAGTGAGAAGAGGTGAGGGGGTGCCCCTGAGCTGGACACAACCAGTTCCAGCTGACTCCAAAATGGGTATGGTGCTGACCAAAGCTGAGCCAATCAGCAATGCTGGTGGTGCCACTGCAATAACATATTTAAAACAGGGGAAAAAACAGCTGTGCAACAGCTGTGAGTGAGAGGAGTGAGGAAGAAATATGAGAGAAACAGCCCTGCAGACACTGAGGTCAGTGAACAAGGAGGGGAGGAGGTGCTCCAGGCACCAGAGCAGAGATTCCCCTGCAGCCTGTGGAGAAGACCATGCTGGCCAGATATCCACACGGCAGCACATGGACGACCCCACAGCAGAGCAGGCAGATATGCCCTGAAGGAAGATACAACCTGTGGAGAGCCCACACTGGAGCAGGCTCCTGGCAGGAGCTGCAGCTCGTGGAGAAATGCTCAGGCAGGACCATGTTTTCTGGCAAGAACTGCAGCCTGTGTGGGACCCTCGCTGGAGCAGTCTTCTCCTGAGGAACTGTACCTGTGGAAAAGTACCCATTCTGGAGCAGTTCTTGAAGACCTGCAGCCCATGGGAAGGACCCATGTTGGAGCAGGGGAAAAGTGAGGAGGAAACAATGTCAGAGATGAAGTGTTATGAACTGACTGGAACCCCCATTTTCCATCCCCATGCCCTGCTTCGGTCAGGAGGAGGAGGTAGAAAAGTCAGGAGTGAAGCTGAACCTGGAAAGAAGGGGGGGATGGAGGGAAGGTAGTTTAGTTTTGGTTTTGTCTCTCTCACTATCTTCATTTATTTTTAATTGGAAATAAATTAAATCAGTATTCCCCAAATTGAGTCTATTTTGCTGGTGATGGTAATTGGCGAATGGCCTCCCTATGCTTATCTCGACCCATGAGCTCTTTCATCTTATTATTTTCCCCTGTCTTGCTGAGAAGGGGAAATGGGAGAGCGGCTTCGTGGGCACCTGGTGGCAGCCAGCTAAGGTCAATCCACCATTCTTAGTTATATAAAGGGCTTTAAAATTTACTATGTACTTTCCTGAGGAGTAAAGGCACTGTGAAAACTTTTGAAAATAATGTACTGTGAGATGAGAAGGCAGATTTCTTCATTTGTATACTACTACACCTGGTAGCAAAATATTGGAGATAAGGATGCATGGATACCTAGATAAAGAACTATGGGTGAAATTGGCACCTGTATGTGTTAGTAACATTACATAGTACGCATTAATGGTTCAGGCAGGACAATGGAATGAGAGCAAGCCAGATGTAGGTTAAAGAATGTTTCATGGCAGGGTGTCCACAATTCTTAGACCAGAGAAAATAGAAGTGGTCATAGAGAATGGGGATAGCAAAAGCGCACCAAATCCCCTTTCAGTCCCCTTTCCCCCACCTCTAGGATGGATTACTCTACAGTGGAATTGGTCCTGCCAGAATCTGTCTTTCAAAACCTCAAATGACAGTGATTCTACAATCCCCCTTGTCAATGGGTTTTAGTGTTCAAGTTTCCTTAATGTTAGGTAAAACTCCATAATGTCCAACCTAATTCTTCCTTGCTGCAGTTTAATCTGATTTCTTTCTTCTTTTTTTAAATATGTGAAAATTATTGTTACATCTCCTCTCAAAATAGATCTAATTCTTAAAAAAATACTAGATCATACTTTTTAGACCATTGATCAAGTTTATTTGCTGTCTTCTGGATTTTTTAATGTTGATCCACATGTTGTTCTGAATTAAATCTATTACTTTCTCTTGGATACAACTGGAATCCTTCTGGAAGTTCAAGATTTGATTGATGGCTAACTGACTTGACTTTATTTCCATCATTGTTGCTTCTTTCTAATTTTGCTTGTTCGGTTCTCCAGGAGTCCGTCTATAATGGGGATCCTTGCTGCAGATAGGAAATTTCTGGGTGAGATTGGTGTACTGGACAACGGAATGCAGATATATGGAGGAGAAAATGTGGAACTTGGCCTGAGGGTAAGCCTATTTTTCATCTTTTTCTGAAAGACAGTGAAAATTAGTATGTGGTTTTTTTGAAAGCACTTAGGCTGCTGGTTGTTGTCCAGAGCATGGGTTAGTATTTCAGAACAACTCTGTTTTATTTTGGGTACCAAAGGGAAGTGATAGATTTCCAAAAGTGTTTAAGGCTCATGAGTAGGCTTTTGTTGATACTTCTTAGGGATTTTGACTCCTGACACAAAAACCTCCTTCAGTGAGGAAATACTGAATCTTGCAACATGTGGTTCTCTGCAGAAATTTAAAGTATATGTCTCTTAGCTCAGCAGAAGAATAAGATAAGATCAAGATAAATGAAGTTATGTATTAGGAAAAAAAAAAACAAACCCAAAACGAACCCAGAAAGAAGTCTGTCTGCCCTACAAAGTAATGTGTTCTTCAACTTTGGATGCTTCAAATCAAGAATGGAGGCTTTTTTTTTTTTTTTTTTTTTCCTTTCCAGAATAGTTTTATCTGGAGTGTCTTCAGTTATTAGGGAACATGTGAGAACACTAAAAATTCTCTTGATGAGAATTTTTTAAAAGTAATGGTGGTTGGAGATGTTCTAGAAGACCTGAGAAGAAAAAAGATGAATACAGTGCTTATCTCTTACAAAGAAGAGAAAAGGTGGTAGGACGTGAGAATTATAAACCTGTTAGGAAGCTTTAAATGTCCAGGAAAAAAGGGTTTGATTATTCTCTTTCTCTGTAAATATGAAAACTAAGGGGCTTTGAAAGAAGTTAGTAATGTCTTTCAGAATGAACACGAAGAGGAGGTACTTCATTCTTTCAGTAGCAGACCAGACCAACAGACCCAGAGCAGAGCTCCTTCCAAACAGTATTGTGGGTCTTAAAAACTTGCAGCCATTCATGGAGAGACTGAACAGTTATGGAAGAAAAACCTACTCAGCGTTAGTAAACAAAAGTGAATCACAGGAATATGCAGAAAGTCCTCTGACCTGAAAATAACTGGGGGCTGTGAGGTAACATATGTGCTTGTCCTGTTCCTAACCTTCCCAAGGAATAAGTTTGCAGTCGCTGCAGGATACAGAATGTTAGGCTAGATGGACTGTTGGTCCAGTATGGGCATTTTCTCATGTTCTTACAGCTTTTTCTTTTTTGTTCTGGTGTCTATTAGTCACTACATAAAAGATTATACAGACAATATACATTTGTCTGAACAAATAATGTAAAAAAAATCTAGGTTTTTTTTTCTATAACAAGGTAGGATGCTTTGTGCAAAGAAGAAAACCAGCAGTAATTAGGAGAAACATGAGGAATAAACAGCTACAGAGGCGCAGGTTGGGGAACATCCAGCTAGAAAAGAATTGGGAGTAACAGACTTTGTGCAGGTCAGCATGGGAAAGGATGGCACACAGTGGAGCATTGTGTGGTGATTCCTAGTACAACAAATCTGCATTGTGCAGTGCCATGTGGGCTTGCCAGCTTGAGTTTAGTTCTGCATAGCTGCTCACCTTTTGAAGAGCTTCCACACTTACACCGGTTCATGTATGGTCAGGTTGGGTGTGTTTGTTCTGGACCTTCGGTACTTTTGAAGCATTAGGTGTGGCCTGCTTAGGTATCTCTTTGAATTCCATGTAGATATTTTCCAGGAATCCACTGGATTTTTTCTTTCTCTTGAATTCTCCCTAGTGTGTAAGATTTTCCAGGACCAGTTTTGCTCTTGGCATGTCCTGGGCAACGTCACTGCTTCTAAAGGATTCAGGCCCATAACCACCACAGTGTTTAGCAGTCTAGCTCCTAGTGAGATCAGTTGGAGGTATGTACCAGTTTGCCTTAGTGCATCTACGCCAACTGATCTGAGTGCCTTGTCACAGGAAACTGGTGAGTAGTTTTGTTAATGGTGATGGCAAAGAAAAAGAAGAAATAACATGCCTTTACTCTCCTGGACCCGTGATAAGGCTACACACAGTAGAAATGAAAGGTACTGAAAAATTCTTTTCATTCACTCAGGCCAGGAAATAGAGCTTTGAATGCTGAGGGTCTGCCAGTTCACCTGGTGAAGGAGTGGGGGGAGCAGAAATGGGAGCACTTTTAACAAAAAGTGCAAAGAGTTTGAATAAATAGGCAACTTCACCTCAAATTCTTTCTTCTTGGCCTAGGCCTGGCAGTGTGGAGGTAAAGTAGAAGTGATGCCCTGTTCAAGAATTGCTCATTTGGAAAGAGCTCACAAGCCTTACTTGCCAGACTTGAGCATCATGGTGAAACGCAATGCCTTGCGGGTAGCCGAAGTATGGATGGATGACTACAAGTACATGGTCTACTTTGCATGGAATCTTCCAATTGAGGTGGCAGTGTTTCTCTGTGTTTCAAATTGGAACCCAAAGTCTAAAAGTGGTCAAATAAGAGCATGTGGTCACACAGAAAGAGGCATAGTATCATTACAAGAATCACTGTGAGGAAAAAAAAAATATTGATATGTTAATAATTATTGCTATGGAGGGCATCCAAGAGCCATGATCATAGACATGTTCCTCTTACGCTCAGACGAAGAGCTCATGCCTAGCTTAAAGAATATAAAATGAAATTGTGTAACATGTATTTTAACTTTTTCAGGGAAAGTAGGGAATATTTTACCTGAAATAATTTTGCACGAAAGAGCCTGTCTCTAGTGATCTGGGTGTCCCTGAATGTCTTTTAAATAAGCAAAATTGAACTTTAAATAGAAAATTCAATTACTCTTCATCACATACCCAATGACTTTGATTAAGTGAGCTCTTCTCTCTGCAGCCCAAAGTTCCGCTTTTGTTTTCCTGGAAGAAAAAGGGGAAAGTCTTATAGCATCCTTGGAAGGATGAAAAGTGGTAATACCAGGAAATTAAGAACTTTCCTTTAATAATAACTTAGATTAAGTCCTTTAAATTACAGGGTTTTTTCCTCATTTTGATTTACTTCAGTACTTCTGAATATGGTTTTAACTTTTCTCCAGCACACACTGTTGAAGATACTGAAAGTGTCAAGACCAGGTCTTTTGAGTATTGATAACTCCAGTTAATAAAAAAAAACTGTATGAATTTTCTCAGCCTGAACTTCAGTGGATTTATGAATCTTTAACAAAGGAAGAATAGCTTCCCACCTCCTTGTGTTTTCTTGAATAGATATTAAAGAAACAAATTAAAATATATAGTGATATAGCATAAATTAAAACTTCAGAAGAATCCACTTTCTCTCCCATTAATTAACTTTTACTGAAAATATTTGGAAGTTTTCATATGAAAATGCTAGTCATCAAAAACTAAGCCATTGGTAGGAACACAAGTATCAGTTTTAGCACTGAATGAAACTTGAGTAAAACTTGTTCATCTTTAATGACCCCTTTTCTCTGGGATGTACAAGTCTATTTGAAATTCCTAACCTATCTTATTCAGGTCACAGGCTGCATTTTACAGAACTGCTTGAATCATAGAATCATAGAATCATAGAATTGTTTAGGTTGGAAAAGACCTTTAAGATCATCCAATCCAACCATTAACCTACACTACCAAGTCTACTCTAAACCAATCAAGGGTAGACTAGACTAAACCATGTCCCAAAGTGCCACATCTACTCGTTTTTTGAACGCTTCCAGGGATGGTGACTCCACCACCTCTCTGGGCAGCCTGTTCCAATGCTTGACCACCCTTTCCATAAAGAAATTTTTTCTAATCCAACCTAAACCTCCCCTGCTGCAGCTTAAGCCCATTTCCTCTCGTCCTATTGCTAGCTACATGGGAGAAGAGACCAACACCCACCTCACTACAACCTCCTTTCAGGTAGTTGTAGAGAGCAATAAGGTCTCCCCTCAGCCTCCTCTTCTCTAAGCTAAACAGTCCCAGTTCCCTCAGCCGCTCCTCATAAGGCCTGTGCTCCAGACCCTTCACCAGCGTTGTTGCCCTTCTCTGGACACGCTCCAGCACCTCAATGTCTTTCTTGTATTGAGGGGCCCAAAACTGGACACAGTATTCCAGATGCGGCCTCACCAGCACTGAGTACAGGGGTGTAGGCTCTGTCGGACTGAGCTCCTGCTGGAGCTGTTCCACTTTGCATAAGAAGTTACATAGTCTTGGAAACAATAGTTTGAATCTTGATTGCTCCCATATGAGATGAGTGTCACAGTCAACAGACTATTGATCAAGCTAAGGTTGTTAACAAGCCCTGTCTTATTTTTCACTTTGAGCTAGATTTATTTTTTTGTCCATATGAAAGCTACTTCTTAGCCATATCTAACTTTGATATCCTTTATATTTATGAAGTAATAACATGTTAGTTTTTCAGTAATTTATTGGCACCTCTAGGCAAACATATCCTGGAATTCTGAAGTTTAAAAAATGTACAGGGTTTTTTTTAATGAACTTTTGAATATATTTTTTATGTTTTAAATAGACAATATGGAGAAATAAGTCTGTGTTTTCCCTAGTTTCTCAGTCCACCTTAATGTTCTGAAATTAAACATGTTGTTCTTGCAGAATCCTGGAATAGATTTTGGAGACGTTTCTTCCAGAAAAGAGCTAAGGAAAAAACTGAACTGTAAAGGCTTTGACTGGTACATAAAAAATATTTACCCTAATTTAATATTTCTTCCCAACATTGTTGGCTATGGAACAGTAAGTATTGAGTCTGTTTATTTGGAATATGGAACAAATAATTAGCTCTACTGTTATGAAGAACTGTTTGCAACACTCTTTTGCTGATAATGATATATTTTCCTAGAAACTTTAAAAAGACATGTCTTTCTAGACACTGAAGGATTCTAAAGTCTTTTTCATATTAGTTGTCAGTCTAGAATTTCTAAACTGTGTGGGTACTGATGGGAGAACAAAAGTAGTTTGGGAAAGTGCATAACATGCATTTTCTTACTGCATGCAAAACTCATCTATTAACCAACAAGAATGGATCAGTATCTTCCTGTAAGAGCCTGAATTTTGCAATGGACTATATGGATTTTTTTCTGCTGAGTTTAGCAGGATAATTTGGAAAGCATGCAGACATGAATCAAGATAGCATGTAATACATTGGAAGTCAGGCCACTGTTTGTGAAAGAGAGAGCTAATGATCCAGGCTGCAGTGACTTCTTAATATAGGTAGGCATTTTCTAGACCCAAGCTTGCATACCTTGCTGGAGCTGGGCAGTGGTACTCACCTGTTTGGAGCTGCCTGGTGACTTGTGACATGGTGCTTCATGGTACAACGTCGATGAGTTGTTGACAGACCTTAGATTTGCTTTTGACTTTTGCTGTGATGAATTATTTCCACAAAAGTAACCTGAGGTTTCTCTTCTAAACCCGTATAGTGTGTTCCACTTCAGGATTTGATGCAGAGCTCTGAATAAACTAGCCTTGCTCTCAGGACAGTTTCTAAAATTAGCGGTGACGAGTTGAAAACAGGATTGCTGTTCCTCATGATAAATTTCCTGGTTTATTCTGCAGATGAAAAACACATTGAAAGAAGACATCTGTATTGATCAAGGTCCTGTCCCAGGAAACATGCCAATTATGTATCCCTGTCATGCATATTCACCACAGGTAATGCAAGCAACTGATCAGATCTTCACATATGAGCTGTTGCTAACTGTTCCTTTCAAGCCTCCACATGGATACAAAATAGGCACTTCGAAAATATTATCTCTGTGCTATCTAAAGGGGAATATTAACCTTTATTTCATTAAATTCCGCTCCCCAATGCAACTGGCAGCAGGGGAGGTTCCCATGGAGATCTAAGTGCATTAAACTAAGGCTTTTGGTTTAGCCTTGCCAAAAAATTGTGAGACCTCCTGTTGATACCAATGGATCTTCTTGATTAACAGAAGATCAGTGGGATGAATGGGAGAAAAGTGGAGCTCTTCCTCACACCTCACTGCCTGTCCTCTCAGTAGGAGGGAAGCTAAGGGCTACCATTCAATTGTAAGCACCTTGCTTTTTTTCATTGGAAAGCAGAAAGACGTTCTATAGGGTCAAATTAATCCTGGTTTGATTACTGAGATATCAGTGGATGCTGGTACTGTACAGCTGATACCTCTCAATATCAGTTTTGGAACTGAGTGCTATCATCCGCTGATGAGATTTCCCTGGTATCTTAATTCACTGACAGTGGTGTCACCTTCCCTTTCAGCACATCTTTTATCACAGCACTGGAGAAATGTATGTAGGAGGTTTACATGCCCGAAAGAATACAGTTGATAGATGCCTAACAGACCCTGGGAATGGGAACCTGCCAGTTTTAGAGCAATGTGACACAGCTGTGAGTAAAGGCCTGAACTTGCACTGGGATTTTAAGCAGGTCAGTGGATTTTTATATCCCCACATTTCAATAAGCTTTCCCATTATAATGGATCCTTAGACACTTTCTTTGCAAGGCAGTTTGCTTCTGAATAATGTTGCCTCAATTTCAAGACTTGCAGGTGCCACTGCAAGAGCTACCGTGAAGCTGATTGAGTCTTCAGGGGTGTGTGACATTAAAAACAAGGGGATGGTCACACAACTGAAGCTGACTGAGTTACCAGTATTTAACCAGTTCTCACTTGGTGTCTGAACCATAGCCACTTTGTCCTCCAACTGTCTGTCAGTCTTGGTGGAATCAGCTGGTTTAAGCCTTTTACTTAACAGTTTAAGTCTTTTCATTTTTAGCTGGGCTGGCTAAAAACACTCACATGCTCAGTTATCACAGTTCAGCTAATAGGCAGGGAATGTGCAAGCCCAGGTGCTTCTGTTGCTTTTGATGGTCTGACTATACATTGTGAACTCTCTCCTCTGTCCACCATCTGTCTTTCCAGCCCCCTCATAGGACCTGTTGGTCTTAGGGGAAAAAGCGGGCTGATGCCTTGTCCTGCTCACTCTCTGGCACCATCTTCTGCACCAGCATCTGAGCATGGAAATCCTTGTTGGAGATCAGGCTAGGTTCATCTTTTCAGAGCTCATGTTACAGCTGGTGATTAGAGCCTTCACGCTATGTTCACTTGTCTCCATTTGTGCAGGATTTATTCCAGCTGATGCTGACATGCTTAATATCCCAAGTGATACTTTCATATTCTGTATTCAGTACCTCTGAATACAGAATATGATAATACTAGCTTAGTCAGATAATCTAAGACAGATGCTGCACCTCTGCTGGGGTGGGATAAACAGGCAGCAGCGATAATGATGGTGGGAGAGGTGGGAAGGGAAGCCATGCAACTTCTACCCTCTCAGGCAGTTCAAACATTATTAGCTTTATGTAATTGATAATTAATTAATTTTACATGTAATGTATGGGCCTGATTACTGTATCCCTCAGTGAAAAACTAAGCAGGAGACAAATCTTGTGAGAGATTGGTAGAGAATAGAGGAGTTGTATTGGTGAAAGACAAAGGTTTCAGTGATGTGCACAAAACAATATAGACCTACATGGTCTGCAGAAATTCCTCTAAAGCTTTCATGGAATCATAGAATCATTTAGGTTGGAAAAGACCTTTAAGATCATCAAGTCCAACCATCAGCCTAACACTACCAAGTCCACCACTAAACCAATTAAGGGTTATTTATCTTTAAGGGTTACTTATCTTTTTTTAATTTATTTTATCTTTAGTCTGGTCTGTAACCATAAAACTTAGAAGTTGCAGGTATGTTTCTGGAAGATTTAGACCTGCCTTAAAAGTAAATCTTCAGTTCCTTTTGTGCATCAAGCATTATCATAGTGAAACAACTGGCTGCCTGAAGGAGCTGGTTAAGATCCTGTTTGTTCTGGAGCCCAACCCTCTATGAAAACCCTCCTTTCCAGTGTGATGACTGACTTAATCACACCCCACCCCATTCACTACAGTTGCTAAATATTGACTTAAGAGATGAATATTCTCTTACCTGTTATTAGCTCTCTTCTTTCAAAACAGGATGCAGTATTAAAATTTACTAAAAGTATTTTTTGAACTGTAAAAAAATGCCTGAACACCCCACAAAAAACAAACACAACTCCCCCTCTCCCCCAAATCCAACAAAACAGACACAAACCTCTAAATATATTTTAATATGCCTTGGAGAGTTCCATAAGCTGTCATGTGTCATTAGCCTGAGCAAAACGCAGCATTTTTCTTTCAGGTCTGTGACCTACTAGTGTTTCTCAGACACATTTGTACAAGCCAAGAGAATTGCTTCCTCACTGAACATTAAATTTATAAGCCCTCAGCTTCTCTCATGTTTCCTTACCTTTTGTAGGGATCAGCCGTAATCAACAGGAGCACTAAAAGATGCCTCGAAATTACAGCAGATGATCCAGTTTCATACAGACTTGTAATGAGGGCCTGCACAGGACAAAGGTGGAATATCCAACACACGGTTAAGGACTGGGGAAAGACAAAAGACCTGGAACAGAAGGCAGAGCAGTCAAAGCATTGACTAGAGGGCATTTTTCCTTGAAAATTGCTATGTTCATAATGCAGCACTGGAAGCAATGATTTCAAGAGTTTGTTTACACGGGATTTTACAATGTTATTGCAGGAGCTACGAGCTACTCGCCCAAATGCACAAATTAATCTCATCGCATTCTTGGGGCATCACCCCCCTGAGTTTCCTCAGTTAGGACAGGGATTTTCTTTGTTCTCTTTTATTATCACTGGAGAGAAGCAGTTATGTCTAAGAAGCAGTTATGTCTAAGAGTGTTTCAACTAACCTGAGTCCTTATGTTGTCCTTTGGAAGTGCCTATCTCTGCTCATTAATGAAAGACCGGTGGAAGGTGTCTAACTTTCTAACTTTGGCATTTTGGTCAGCTATGAAAAGTCAGAAGAAATGGAAGTGGGTCTGACTTCCTCTTGTACACAGAGTTTGTCTCAGGCTGAATTGGACCAGTACTTTTTGTCTTCTGTCATATAGATAATGCAAAACTTCTTGTCAAGATGTGCTCATTCCAGTGGGTGAAATGAAATATATCCTTGTTCTTCTGTCCCCATAAATTGCCTAGACATAATTCAGTTTCTCAGTGAAGTTTATTAGATTCAGCAGTGTGCCACACTAAGGCTGTTTTATGCTTGCCTATGTGAAGTTGGTTTGTGCTAGCCAGCTGACAGCATGGGTGAAGTCCCCTTGGAAACAAGGGAATTCAACTCAGTGATTTCCACAAACTAATACAAGGCCAATGTAGTAGCATATTTATGTAGAAGAAACGGAGTAAAATATGGCATGAGTTGCTAATGGGAGGCAACTTCCAGGCAGACACCATACGAGTTCTTGTAGAAACAGGGTTAGGTGGAACTGGCTGTCCTACTTCTTAGAGTAACCTCTCCTAGGACCTATGCTTACTTGTTAAAGGGAACTCGTGTAAAATAGAATCATAGAATTGTTTAGGTTGGAAAAGACCTTTAAGATCATCCAGTCCAACCATTAACCTAACATTACCAAGTCCACCACTAAGCCAATTAAGGGTAGAGTAGCAATTTCATGTTTCCTGGCTTGGGGGCTGGATTATTTTTAATGAAAGTAAAAACTAGGAATCATGAACATTGGAAAGGACCTCTAAGATCATCAGTCCAACTGTCAACCCAACACCACCATGTCCCAGAGTGCCATGTCTACCCGTTTTTTGAACACTTCCAGGGATGGTGACTCCACCACCTCTCTGGGCAGCCTGTTCCAATTCTTGACCACCATTTCCGTAAATAAATTTTTCCTAATACCGAATCTAAACCTCCCCTGGTAGAGCTTGAGCCCATTTCCTCTTGTCCTATCGCTAGCTACTTGGGAGAAGAGACCAACACCCACCTCACTACAACCTCCTTTCAGGTAGTTGTAGAGAGCAATAAGGTCTCCCCTCAGCCTCCTCTTCTCTAGGCTAAACAATCCCAGTTCCCTCAGCCACTCCTCATAAACTTGTGCTCCAGACCCTTCACCAGCTTCGTTGCCCTTCTCTGGACACGCTCCAGCACCTCAATGTCTTTCTTGTAGTGAGGGGCCCAAAACTGGACACAGTATTCCAGGTGAGGCCTCACCAGTGCTGAGTACAGGGGGACAATCACTTCCCTGCTCCTGCTGGCCACACTATTCCTGATACAAGCCAGGATGCTGTTGGCCTTCTTGGCCACCTTGGCACACTGCTGGCTCATGTTCAGCCAGTTGTCGACCAACACCCCCAGGGCCTTTTTAGCCAGGCAGCTTTCCAGCCACTCCTCCCCAAGGCTGTAGCATTGCATGGAGTTGTTGTGACCAAAGTGCAGGACCCAGCACTTGGCCTTGTTGAACCTCATACAGTTGGCCTCGGCCCATCGGTCCAGCCTGTCCAGGTCCCTCTGCAGGACGTTCCTACCTTCGAGCAGATCGACACTCCCACCCAGTTTGCAAACTTACTGAGGGCACACTCAATCCCTTCATCCAGACCATTGATAAAGATATTAAACAAGATTGGCCCCAAAACTGATCCGTGGGGAACACCACTTGTGACCGGACGCCAACTGGACTTAACTCCATTCACCACAACTCTCTGGGCTCACCCACCCAGCCAGTTTTTAACCCAGCAAAGAATACACCTGTCCAAGCCATGAGCTGCCAGCTTCCCTAGCAGAATGCTGTGGGAGACTGTGTCAAAGGCTTTGCTGAAGTCCAGGTAGATGACAACCACAGCCTCTCCCTCATCCAGCAGGTGGGTCACCAGGTCATAGAAGGAGATCATGCTGGTTAATCAGGACCTGCCTTTCATGAAGCCATGCTGGCTGGGCCCAATCCCCTGGTTGACCTGCACATGCCTGTTGAGCGCACTCAATATGAACCGCTCCATAATCTTCCCTGGCACTGAGGTCAGGCTGACAGGCCTGTAGTTCCCCGGGTCCTCCTTCCGGCCCTTCTTGTAGATGGGCGTCACGTTGGCAAGCCTCCAGTCATCAGGGACCTCCCCTGTTAACCAGGACTGCTGATAGATGATGGAGAGTGGCTTGGCAAACTCTGCTGCCAGCTCCCTCAGTATTCTCAGGTGGATCCCATCTGACCGCATAGACTTGTGGGCGTCCAGGTGGCATAGCAGGTCATTAACTGCTTCCTCCTGGACTAAGAGGGCTCCATTCTGCTCCCCATCCCTGTCTTCCAGCTCAGGGGGGCTGAATACCCTCAGGATAACTGGTCTGGCTATTAAAGACTGAGGCAAAGAAGGTATTAAGTACCTCAGCCTTTTCCTCATCCTTGGTGGCAATGTTCCTCCCCACATCCAATAAAGGATGGAGATTCTCCTTGGCTCTCTTTTTGTTGTTGATGTACTTCTAAAACCATTTTTTTATTATAAACTCATTGAACCTATATAGAGATTCAGCCTGAAGTAATTTTGTTATCAAGGGAGTGCCAAGCATTTTATCTGAATAGAAAGCATATTCAGGGTTTGTTTGAATATAATCCAATATGATTTCTTTTTTCTTTTCTAATTTCTCTGTAAACATGATGTGAACAATCTGGCCCCAATATTCAGGATTGGAATTGGACAAGCTCTTCTTATAGGACAGTCTTTGGTCCTTAGGGTCTGTATTTTTCTGTTCTGAAGACTGATTCTTAAAAATGCCACATTTAAACCAGATTGAATTTAAACTACTAAAATGAACTTTTATTCCCATGTCGTGGGTCAAAGCCAAAAACACCAAAGAAAAAGGAATATGTGCGCTGGTGGTTTTCTGCATCTTCAATAGTGTGTCTTACCAAAGTCAAAGGATTAGTGTTTTGGCAAGCACAATGAAGACAGTGGGAATTTTGCCAGTACAACTAAAATGATAATCTGTCCTACTGGTGATGGTGAATAAAAAGTGTTCACATAATCATTTTTCCGTCTTAATATGCCACTTCAATAGAATCAAAATGTAGTAGACATTTGGACAATTTTGTTTTGAACTTAGAGTTTGTGAAAACATCAAAATGTTCCAGAAAGTCTAGATTTTCAGGTTCTTAATGTATGGCCTCTGGTTATACACAGGAGTCAACACTGAAACAAAATGCTTCAAATATTTTGATTTACCTCAAGTATGAGTTGTTTTAATTTCCTGAAGCCTCTCCACAAATGTTGCTTTTTGGATAATTTTGTAATGAGAAAAGATAGTCGCCATTAGAGAAGAACTCAATTTTCTGTCTAGCACTTTCTGGTGATGGTTGATGAGACATAAATAACAACTCAATGGTTTTGGTGCTACTGTAGTAATACATTGCTCTCGCTAGTGAGTGATACTTTTGAACTTGAAAATTCACTGCATGATGAAGAAACTGATGCATGATTCCCCAGCAAGTCTGCAGTAGAGGTAGGACTCCACTGATATGGTGTTTCACCAGAAGGCAGCTATGACTGCGGCACAGCGTAAAGAGTGGGATCTCTTCTTGATCTGAAAACCGGCCATTAGCCGAACTTTCAGAAATGCAGATAATCACCTCAGCTCCTGCAAAATGAGATGAAAGTACTGCAGTGCCACGTGCTGTAAACAGGTAATAAATAATAATATAATAGGCAGGAGTTTTTAATGGGTATGCAGCTGCAAAGGAATGGGACAACTTAATTCAGGGCAAATATAAACAGAATGACCAAGGCACATACTACTGTGAAGGTAGGCCCTACTGGCCGCTGCAGAACAGTAAAGCTTTTCTCCTTGGTTTTGTGCTCAAGCAAGCTTGGCTTTCCTGCATGCACAAGAGGAATCCACCTTGGGATGAAGAATTAGAAGAGGGAAAAAGGTTTTTTTTCTATAATGTCTGGTGGAATGGGGAGAAGAGCCAGTCTGGAGACAGGAACCATTTAAGGGACTACTAATTGTCAGTCTCTTTAAGGGGAAACTAAATCAGAGAACAGACAGAACCATTTAGTCTGTCACCAGGGGATTTGTTTACTTCTGACCAAACCATGTGCAGTGGATAATAAAAAACATTGCTTTCATTCACGTTTTTTTTGTCTAACTTTTGCCATTTAAATTAACGTCTTCGTTTTCCCCCCTCTTTGTGAAATTTGCCTTTTTGAAGCATTAAGTGTATGTGTTATTAGTGGGGTAGAGCTCTCTGCTTGCATTGAGAGCAATCCAGTCAGGATCAGTGGGCAACCTTTCACTAAATTATTATTTAAATTTTATCTGTCTTATGTCAAAAGCAAGAGTAGATTATTAGGTACAGAAAATTTTGACAGAAAAATCATAATTTTCAGAAAGTTAGATGATTTACTACTGGTTTCACCTGTTTGCCACAATGCATGTCCCTGTCACAGCACAATTTTTCCATTTCCACACAAGACACAAGTAGCTCACTTTGTTCCCCAGTTTGATTTGATGTTCCTGGGCTTTATTCACCCTATTTAAGCTGCTATATAGCTGTTTCCCTGCACACATCTTCCAGCACAGTGTGTTTTTCATTTTTTTTTTTTCTGCTACGTAACCTATGAATGCATGTTTTTTGAAATCTTCAGCAGACTGGGAGCCTGAATTTTTCCTTCTGCTGAGAGATCCAGGTGACATGAGGACGTCTACTGAATTGACAATTAATTGCCAGTACTGAGAGGACCAAAAGGTAAAGCTGCTCACAGTTAGTCCCCCAGAAATCCTCAGTGAACTGTGCAAGCCTGAAGACTGTCAGTGAGATAGAGGGTCCATCAACCGCACAGGGTAGGTCAGAGTCATGTCCTGTCCTTCATGCCTGGAAAGTTATCAGTCATGTTTGTAAACTCAGATTAGATTTCAGGCTGCTTTTGTGGATTTTTGGGAGACTCGCTGTTACTTCAGAGTATGTTTTTCCATCTGTTCACTGTGAATTTACTTGCAGTCCCTGGTCTTCCCAACCTCCCCTCCCAGACAAGGCAAAATGGTACCTTACAGTGTGTGTGCTTGCCTGCAAAATTCCCCAAAATGTGCCATCTGTTGCTAAGTGCCCAAAGCAACAATGATAATGGCAGTAGCTTTGAAGGAAAACCACGTTTACTCCAGCCCTACTGTGGTGGATGCACAGAGCTCTGAATTCAGTATCATGATAGCTGTTTGCTTTTAATGTCATGTGTATGTCTCTTACAGTGGTTCAAAGGAGATTTGCGAATGTAGGTCAGTATTGTGTAGATTATTTAGCAAAAATTCTCACTGCAAGAATTATTTATGCACGTGACAGTAGTCAAATCTAGGAACTGCATGGTGTAATGGCACACATCCTGAAGCTATTACTTTTTTGGGAAGAGTAGTTTGATAAAGGGGAAATACTTGTCTTACACAGACAACTTTGAAAAGGTATTATCAGTTGTGGTGGGTTGACCCTGGCTGGATGCCAAGTGTCCACCAAAGCTGCTCTATCACTCCCCTTCTCAACTGGACAGGGGAGAGAAAATGTAACAAAAAAGCTCATGGATTGAGATAAGGACAGGGAGATCACTCAGCAATTACTGTCATGGGCAAAACAGACTCAACTTGAGGAAAATCAGTTTAATTTATTGCCAGTCAAAATTGAGTAGGGTAATGAGAAATAAAACCAAATCTTAAAACACCTTTCCCCTTCTTCCCGGGCTCAACACTCCTCCCTTCTTCCCGGGCTCACCTTCACTCCTGATTTTATCTACCTTCTCCCCCGGCACGGCGCAGGGGGACGGGAAATGGGGGTTGCAGTCAGTTCGTGACATGTTGACTCTGCTGCTCCTTCCTCCTCAGGGGAGGATGCCTCACACTCTTCCCCTGCTCCAGAGTGGGCAGACAGTCCTCCACAAACTTCTCCAATGTGAATGCTTCCCACAGGCTACAGTTCTTCATGAACTGCTCCAGCGTGGGTCCCTTCCATGGGGTGCAGTCCTTCAGGAGCAGACTGTTCCAGCGTGGGTCCCCTGTGGGGTCACAAGTCCTGCCAGCAAACCTGCTCCAGCGTGGGCTCCTCTCTTTCTACGGGTCCACAGGTCCTGCCAGGAGCTTACTCTGGCACGGAATTCCCATGGGTCACAGCCTCCTTTGGGCACATACACCTGCTCTGGTGTGGGGTCCTGCACAGGCTGCAGGTGGATATCTGCTCCACCGTGGACCTCCATGGGCTGCAGGGGCACAGCCTGCCTCACCATGGTCTTCACCACAGGCTGCAGGGGAATCTCTGCTCCGGTGCCTGGAGCACCGGCTCCCCCTCCTTCTTCACTGGCCTTGGTGTCTGCAGAGTTGTTCCTCTCATATATTCTCACTCCTCACTCCAGCTGCAGTTTGTGTCCCAGTGTTTTTTTTTTCCCTCTTCTTAAACATGTTATCCCAGAAGCACTACCACTGTCACTCACTGGCTCAGCCTTGGCCAGTGGCGGGTCTGTCTTGGAGCTGTCTGGCATTGGTTCTGTCGGACATAGGGGAAGCTTCTAGCAGCTTCTCACAGAAGCCACCCCTGTAGCCCTGCCCCCCCCCCCCCCCCCCCCAAACCTTGCCATGCAAACCCAATACATCAATTTGCCATATTTCAAGGAAGAGATACAGCATTAGAGCTCTACACTGACAGCCACATCCAAAAAAGACCTTACAAACCTATGATGCAAGGCAACTCTGTGTGATAGCTGCCACTCCACAGGGTTGCCCAAGTTTGCTTCTGTGTCTCCTTTAGACTTTGAATTTATGTGTAGCTGCCGTCTTTTTTGTTGGATGTGTGCAGGTGCCATTAGCCAGGATGAACTGAGCCTGGCTCATTCTTTGCCCCCACTGGAAATGGTCCCTAATGTGTTCAGCTCAGTCTACATTGAGTGCCATGTTTCTGGGACTGCCATGCTTCTGGCATGCAAGTCAGTTGATTTAAGTAATAGCATACTGTGCTGCAATCTGCTGTATAATTACACACTTAATTAGATTCACAGTTTGTTACCTATGTCAGACTGCGACAGGGCTTGTTCCTCTTTAAGGGGGAAAAAATTTCTTGTGGTTATAACTTAGAAAAGTGTCATGAGGGTTGATTTTTCTCCCTGAAGGTGTGAGATCCTTTTAGAAGAACCTGCAGATTAAAATTCAAGTAATCACTGTTTATTAAATGTCTGTGGTTAACACCCCCCGACCCCAAGTAAAAGTATGCCTTTGGGCTTGCAAGGAAAAAGCCATGAGGACAAGATGATGATGGTACACACACTTACTGCTGTGGAATAAGCAAAGATAGAAAGCTTCAGTATGTAAGTTCTGGGGTAGCTGCCTGGTTGCAAGATCTTGCACTATACTGAGATAGTGTATATCTCTGCCCTCGAGGGATGAATTGTCTCCTACTTCACATGGGCAAATATGCTGTTACTTGCTCTTCTACAGTATACCTCACTTCCAAGTATCTCCCTTATATACCTTAAATCTGCCTTAAAACTGTGTGTGTGATAGGTACTGCTTGTGTGTGTAGGCAAACATGTAATAGCCTTAATTTAACATTGTTCTTCTAAAACAATAGTTTGTTTCGGAATGAAAGTATCGGTTCCTAAAACATTAAAATTATTTTTACTGCTGCTTGTTGAATGTTTTTTAAAGCCTATGAAGGGAATGCAAAAGAAGGCAGGTCTCTCTAGAACAAGGAAATAAGAGTTGCCCTACCTAGTTCATTTACCTTGTGCTCGCAGCTACCAGTTGAAGTTTAAGGAAGTAAAGGCAATGTGATTGTCCATTGCCATTGTTTGTCTGGTAATGTTAGATAAAAGGTAAACAACTAGGTTTGTAATTTGGCAGTTCCCTGATGCTTGAAATTCAAATAAGTTTATGTTCATGTACATAAGGAAGCTGGTGATTGTGTGATAAATATGAAAATGCATGAGAAAGTGAGTCACCAAATCAAGCTATTTGCTCTGAATAGAGATCCATCTGCATAAAAAATTCTGAGTAGCATTTTTGGATAAGCAATATAGTTGTTAGCAGCCATGATTCAGAGACTGCAACTTGGCAGACTTTCTGCAGGAGGCCTGGCTTGGCCTGACCCTGCTATGACAAAGTCTAGTTATTATCATCAGACAAGTGTGTTGCAATGGGATTATAAAATTAATATGAATTTTATTTGCCTTGGTGGAGGACTGCAAAGACCCAAGGGAACTGGGAGGTAACCAAACAGCAACAGTTTCTGCCTTGCCCCTTGGTGATCGGGAAGATACTGAACTGAAATTATTCTGAAAGTTGGACACTTTGATCTATTATGATGGACTTGAAGAGAAGAACCTGCTTAGTTTGCCATGTTTTACACCTCACGGCCACAGCCTCATAGCACATGTTCTTGAATGTGAGGAAAAGTAGAAGCAGATGCACTACTTTGCAGCTTCCCCTTCATTATCCCAGCTCTGTAATACTGACACCCTGCGGTGTGACTGTCATGTTTTTTCCCAATTCATCTGCAAGTCCCGAGAGCTCAGTACATTCCCAAAAGGGTGCATAAGGTGAATAGAGAGGAGTCAAGCTTAACATTTCTTAAAGAGAGAAGATATTGTGCAGGGGTGAAGCATTGGTTTGAGGCATCTTCTTTAGCTACCCAGCAGCATGTGTATGCCATGAAAGAAAAGAAGCCAGTCCACATTCGTAGCTTGCTTTTGCCTTCCACTGTCCCCAGCATCCCACCTTCCAGTCCTTAGCAGACAATGTCCTACCATTTCCACCACTGTTTTACTTAATACTCCAACCAGGGCAGTTCATAGTTCTCTGAGATGCAGGGCACAAACCAACATCCACCTTCTATTCTTTTGTCATTTGATCCTTCACAGAGAAATCCCTCCATTCTCATTTTTGATACAAGGTGAACAAATTATCTTTCTCATATTGTTCTTCTGCTTTCTTCCTATATAGAAACTGTAAACGTGGCTGACTGCTTGAAGCCTCCACAGATGGGGTGTTTCCCAAAGCATGATGCTGTAATGAGCAGTATTTCAGGGACCATGTCAAATTGTGCAGGGTTTTAAACGTATCAGAAACACAAGCCAATGTTTCTCACTGGAAGGGAAGAATCCTTCACAACATCTTGCTAGTGCAAATACAGCAGATTGCATTTGTACAGACCCTGCTATGATACTGTAAAGATGAGTATTGCGTGTTTCACTGAGAAATTTCAATATTTAAAAGTGTATGTTGTTAACTGTGCTGCTGCTCAAGGTGAGTATGTCAGGAGAGGATGATCTACAACTTTGCACTAAGTCTCACTGGAGGAATGAGCAAAACTGGAGGGAATGGAAGGGGCAGGGAAGTTAGCTGACAGACAAGAGTCTGTGTCGAAGCATCTCTTAAATGAAACTGAGTAGTGGGTGCCATTGGGTATGGAGAATGGCCCTATCTGGTTACAGTCTTGGGTTATGAGATTTCACTAAGCACAAAAAGTGAATAAAGCAAGATGGAGATGAAAGCAGGAATACAAAAGGTTTCCATAGAAAAGGCAGAATCTGTTAGTAGAAGCTTGTTTAACTGATGCTGACCCTTTATTGTGTGATAACTGTTTATTTTGAGAGGATAGGTACACCTGGGCCTGGTGCCAAGGTACCACTTGCCTAATGGACAGCAATTATTTAATGCTGCAGGCAGGTCATGGTCTGCCCTGGCCATGGGATTGCTCTGCCGGTCCCACAGGGGTCTCTGCTCTGGTGTGGAGCAGAGCCAGGTTACCAAGAAAATGTTATACATCACTTTCAGACAAGTAAAACTTGTTCCCTGGATGCCAAGCATGGGAAGGAAAAAGATACTGTGGAAAGAACCTTCTTGATATGGACTTTCTCCTGTGTTGTATCATCCCAGCAATGGGGCTGACTGATCCTATGCAGAGCAGAGTTCATTCTTAGAATAACATGACAGACATTGTATTTGGAAATAATAGATTTAAAGCATAAATCTCATAAAGACAAGCCAACTGTAGCAGAAACACATCTGAAAGAAAATATATAAGGCAGTAATTTCATGCTGTAGTAGGCCTTAGTTTCATGCATGTACCTTTGTTTTGAGGGTGCTGAATAGGGAGAGCCCATCACAAATGAGTACACCTACTCCCAGATTGAAACACTCACCTTCCTTCCCTGCCTCCAAAAGAAAGCAGCAGTGAAAAGTTTCACAAATATCTCTATGTGTGCATGTGACTGCAGGGAATGGTACCCATTCCTCACAGCTTGGTTTTTTTTTTTCTCTTTGGAAAAGCACAAATTATTTTGAAAGAAATAATATAGTTGTTTATTTAAAATGTAAATATACCAGCAGGAGAAAAACAATTTTTCAGTCAGTTCATGCAATTTTCCTTGATTCCTGAGGAGAGAGAGTTCACAAAGTCAGGCTGTATGTGCTTTTGCTCCTCAGTGTTCATTGACCCTGCAGCAGATCTAACCTAGAGGAAGAAGGTCTTACAGTTAAGATCCTTCAAGTTTTGTGAAAACAGTCAGGTAGAGAACAGGGAGAGATATGCCTCAAATGAAGGTTTCACCTACCAGAAGCAACACAAGGGAGAGAACGTGCACAGGTTACCTCACCACAAGGAAAACTTCAGTCTAGTTTACACCTCTGAAGTGCTAAGAAGTCAGTGTACTGTTAAATTTAAATCCATAGGAAGCCAGTGTTTCTGCATTCTAAGATTAATGGACATAACTTTGCTTATTTTTATTTTGACACTCTTCTGTATTTTTAACTCAGATGACTTTTTATTTATTTATACATCAGTATGCTGGAATAGATTGAAATCCATATCCATGCTGTTTTCTCAGGCTTTTTATGCTTTAATTGTGGGACTTTATGACTTGGTGAAGGGCTGCCTTCACTTGAGGGTCCTCTCTGTTTGTATGCTTTTAATTAAATCCTGGATAACACCAATTTTTTAGAAACCACTAGGAAGAATATTGAGGGAGAAAAATGGAAAATAATATTCAACAAGAGTAAACCCAAGAAATACTGTCAGGGAGACGTAGTGGACAAACTGGAGGAGATTGGCTGCCCTTTGTGAAATATTTAGGCTGCTCCTAGTTAATTGCAGCTGCCTTAGAGACAACTAAGTGGTGGGCAGAAAATGGTATTCCTCACTTTAAGATATTTTAGGGGAAAACTGCAAGGTAAAAATGACAAAAATAATCATCGCAAGCTTGGTATTTAAAGATTTTCTGCGAAAGAAAATTTTTAGAAAGATTGTTATTTATTAAAAATATTTCATTCTAAATTTAACATAAACCAAAATAAAACTATTCAAAACAAGTTAGTCCAAAATAAAATCGAAAAATTTTGTTCTAATATGTCAAATCACGCATTTTCAATTTGTTGGAATTCCCTTCTGTTTTTCTCCCTAAAAAGACAACAAAAAACGGCTGACTGCAAGAAGTCTTCTTATTTCAGTATAATTTCAGATCAGAAGTTTTTGTTTAAAAAAAATCCCACAAAACCAACACCTTTGGCAAAGTTTTTCCAACCAGCTCTAGCGCAAAATAGAATATTAATCCAAAAAACAATATTATCCTTTATGATAAATTACTAGTTGGTTCAATACTATGTATTATTTCATATCTTATCCTGCTATACAGTCATAAGTATAACATTTGAGTTTTTAACAAAGATCTATTCCTAATAAGGTTTTTTAATCATCAATCACACCAACTTCCATGCACTGAGCTAATTATTAAATATTTTAGATGCTAGCTTCAGATGACAATGTCTAGAGAAATACCTTTAAGATTAATTTCATCAGGTGGACTGCTTATATATCTCTTAATCCTTTAGTTCTTTATCTCATTCTCTTTTCCACATAATTATTCCTCAAAATCTTAGATATATTAAAAAGGAAAAGAAGGCATTCTGTGAGAACTGTAAAAAGCTGTTTCTACTTGCTGAAGATGACATAAGCTTTAATTTTCTGTCGCTATGTGTCCTGGTTTCAGCTGGGATAGAGTTAATTTTCTTCCTAGTAGATGGCATAGTGCTGTGTTTTGGATTTAGTATGAGAATAATCATAGAATCATAGAATTGTTTAGGTTGGAAAAGACCTTTAAGATCATCCAGTCCAACCATTAACCTAACATTACCAAGTCCACCACTAAGCCAATTAAGGGTAGAGTAGCAATTTCATGTTTCCTGGCTTGGTGGCGGGATTATTTATAATGAAAGTAAAAACTAGGAATCATGAACATTGGAAAGGATCTCTAAGATCATCAGTCCAACCGTCAACCCAACACCACCATACCCACTAAACCGTGTCCCAGAGTGCCATGTCTACCCGTTTTTTGAACACTTCCAGGGATGGTGACTCCACCACCTCTCTGGGCAGCCTGTTCCAATGCTTGACCACCATTTCCGTAAATAAATTTTTCCTAATACCGAATCTAAACCTCCCCTGGTAGAGCTTGAGCCCATTTCCTCTTGTCCTATCGCTAGCTACTTGGGAGAAGAGACCAACACCCACCTCACTACAACCTCCTTTCAGGTAGTGGTAGAGAGCGATAAGGTCTCCCCTCAGCTTCCTCTTCTCCAGGCTAAACAACTCCAGTTCCCTCAGCCGCTCCTCATAAGGCCTGTGCTCCAGACCCTTCACCAGCGTTGTTGCCCTTCTCTGGACACGCTCCAGCACCTCAATGTCTTTCTTGTAGTGAGGGGCCCAAAACTGGACACTGTTCCAGGTGTGGCCTCATCAGTGCTGGGTACAGGGGGACGATCACTTCCCTGCTCCTGCTGGCCACAGTATTCCTGATACAAGCCAGGATGCTGTTGGCCTTCTTGGCCACCTGGGCACACTGCTGGCTCATGTTCAGCTGGCTGTCAACCAACACCCCCAGGGCCTTTTTAGCCAGGCAGCTTTCCAGCCACTCCTCCCCAAGGCTGTAGCATTGCATGGAGTTGTTGTGACCAAAGTGCAGGACCCGGCACTTGGCCTTGTTGAACCTCATACAGTTGGCCTCGGCCCATCGGTCCAGCCTGTCCAGGTCCCTCTGCAGGGCCATCCTACCCTCCAGCAGATCGACACTCCCACCCAGTTTGGTGTCATCTGCAAACTTACTAAGGGCACACTCAATCCCCTCATCCAGACCATTGATAAAGATATTAAACAACACTGGCCTCAAAACAGAGCCCTGGGGAACACCGCTTGTGACCAGACGCCAACTGGACTTAACTCCATTCACCACAACTCTCTGGGCTCGCCCACCCAGCCACTTTTTAACCCAGCAAAGAGTACGCCCATCCAAGCCATGAGCTGCCAGCTTCCCTAGCAGAATGCTGTGGGAGACTGTGTCAAAGGCTTTGCTGAAGTCCAGGTAGATGACGTCCACAGCCTTTCCTTCATCCACCAGGCAGGTCACCAGGTCATAGAAGCAGATCATGTTGGTCAGGCAGGACCTGCCTTTCATGAACCCGTGCTGGCTAGGCCCAATCCCCTGGTTGACCTGCACATGCCTGTTGAGCTCACTCAATATGAAACACTCGATAATCTTTCCCGGCACTGAGGTCAGGCTGACAGGCCTGTAGTTCCCCGGGTCCTCCTTCCGGCCCTTCTTGTAGATGGGCGTCACGTTGGCAAGCCTCCAGTCATCTGGGACCTCCCCTGTTAACCAGGACTGCTGATAGATGATGGAGAGTGGCTTGGCAAGCTAATGTTAATAACACGCTGATGTTTTAGTTGTTGCTAAGTACTGCTTATGCTAGTCAAGGACTTTTCAGCTGCCCATGCTCTGCCAGGTACACAAGAAACTGGGAGGGAGCACAGCCAGAATAGTTGATCCAAACTGACCAAAGGGCTATTCCATGTCATATGACATCATGCTCAGTATATAAACTGGGGGGAGCTGGCCAGGGACAGGGATCACTGCTCGGGAACTGTCTGGGTATTGGTCGGTGGGTGGTGAGCAATTGCATTGTGCATCACTTTCTTTGTACAATATTATTATTATTATCATTATTTTTATTATTATTATCATTACTATTTTACTTTATTTCAATTATTAAACTGTTCTAATCTCAACCCAGGAGTGATTCTCACTCATACTCCTCCAATTCTCTCCCCATCCCATTGGGGTAGGGGGAGTGAGCGAACAGCTGCGTGGTGCTTAGTTGCTGGCTGGGCCTAAACCACAACAGTCCTTTTTGGTGCCCAGCGTAGGGGTTGGAGTAGCTGCAGTGCATGTCACCAGGGTTGGAGTAGCTGTAGTGCCCGTGGCAGGGGTTTGAGTAGCTGCAGTGCTCGTGGCTGTGGTTGGAGTAGCTGCAGTGCCTGTGGCGGGGGTTTGAGTAGCCGCAATGCTTGTTTTGTCATCAGACAAAGCAAGGTCAAGGAACCTGCACAGGAGATCCAGTTTTTGGGAATAAAATGGCAAGATTGATTTCGTCAGATCCCAATGGATGTGATCAACAAAATAACAGCTATATCCCCACCAACTAGCAAAAAGAAAACACAAGCTTTCTTAGGCGATGTGGGTTTTTGGAGAATGCATATTCCAAATTACAGTCAGATCGTAAGCCCCCTCTATCAAGTGACCCGGAAGAAGAACAATTTTAAATGGGGCTCTGAGCAACAACAAGCCTTTGAACAAATTAAACGGGAGATAGTTCATGCAGTAACCCTTGGGCTAGTCTGGGCAGGGCAGGATATTACAAATGTGCTCTACACTGCAGCTGGGGAGAATGGCCCTACCTGGAGCCTCTGGCAGAAAGCACCAGGGGAGACTCAAGGTCAACCCCTAAGGTTTTGGAGTCAGGGATACAGAGGATCCAAAGCCCACTATACTCCAACTGAGAAAGAGATACTGGCAGCATATGAAGGGGTTCGAGCTGCTTTGGAAGTGGTTGGTACTGAAGCACAGCTCCTGCTGGCACCCCGACTGCCAGTGCTGGGCTGGATGTTCAAAGGGAGGGTCCCCTCTACACATCATGGAATTGATGCTATGTGGAGTAAGTGGGTCACACTGATCACACAACAGGCTCAAACAGGAAACCCCAGTCACCCAGGAATCTTGGAATTGATCATGGACTGGCCAGAAGGCAAAAATTGTAGAATATCACCACAGGAGAAGGTGACATGTACTGAGGAGGCCCCACTGTATAATAAACTGCTAGAAAATGAGAAGCAATATGCCCTGTTCACTGATGGGTCCTGTCGTCTTGTGGGAAAACATCAGAGGTGGAAAGCTGCTGTATGGAGTCCTATACGACAAGTTGCAGAAACTGCTGAAGGAGAGGGGGAGTCGAGTCAGTTTGCAGAGGTGAAAGCCATCCAGCTGGCTTTAGATATTGCTGAAAGAGAAAAATGGCCAGTCCTTTATCTCTATACTGACTCACGGATGGTGGCAAATACGCTGTGGGGGTGGTTGCAGCAATGGAAGCAGAGTAACTGGCAGCGCAGAGGCAAACCCATCTGGGCTGCCGCATTGTGGCAAGATATTGCTGCCTGGGTAGAGACCCTGGTTTAAAGGTTTGTCGTGTAGATGCTCACGTACCCAAGAGTCGGGCCACTGAAGAACATCAAAACAACCAGCAGGTGGATCAGGCCACTAAGATTGAAGTGGCTCAGGTGGATCTGGACTCGCAACATAAGGGTGAATTATTTATAGCTCGGTGGGCCCATGACACCTCAGGCCATCAAGGAAGAGATGCAACATATAGATGGGCTCGTGATTGAGGGGTGGACTTAACTATGGACAGTTTTGCACAGGTTATCCATGAATGTGAAACATGCGCTGCAATCAAGCAAGCCAAGCGGTTCAAGCCCCTCTGGTATGGTGGACGATGGCCAAAATATAAATATGGGGAGGCCTGGCAGATTGATTATCACACTCCCTCAAACCCGCCAAGGCAAGTGCTATGTGCTCACCATGGTGGAAACAACCACCGGATGGCTGGAAACATATCCCGTGCCCCATGCCACTGCCCAGAACGCTATCCTGGGCCTTGAAAAGCAAGTCCTGTAGTGACGTGGCACCCCAGAAAGAATCGAGTCAAACAATGGGACTCATTTCTGAAAGAACCTCATAGACACCTGGGCCAGTGTGGTTTTTTCACTCTTACTCCTCCGATTCTCTGCCCCATCCCATCGGGGTAGGGGGAGTGAGCAAGCGGCTGCGTGGTGCTTAGTTGCTGGCTGGGTCTAAACCACGACATTATTATATAAAAATGTGAAAAAAAAAATGTAGCTATATCAAAATGGGAAAACAGGGCTTGGAGGGCTGTGGTGAGTTTTATTTAGCTTGAAAACTTTGACAATTTTCATTAGATTAGGATGGGATGGGATGAAATTCTAATGACTTACAAAGAGTGGTTTTCTGGCTATTCTAAGGTAGCAACATGCTCATTCACTATAACTGGAATGATATTAGGCTATTAATATTTTTGTCATCATCTACTGATCATATTTTGTGAAGGAAAATTCTTTTGACTTGCTAGCGTAATAGAGTAAGCATGAGCATGAATGATATTGTGAGGTAAGTACACAGTTATACAGATCAAACAGAATATATTACAAGAATATATCGCAACGTGGGGATATTCTGCATGTACTCTACACAGTATGTTAAGGAATAGGACAGTTAAATGACACTTTAATCAAGAGGGTATTAAACTTTAAAATTCATTCTGCAAAGTGATGATTTGATGATTTGTTGCTTATCTTGTTTCTTTCAAGTTAGGATTTTGTGTGTAAAAGAACATATTTATGTGTTCTTCTATGTGTCTTAACAATGACTTTCAATGTTAATTATAGTTATCATGACTCTGGCTCAGGACAATGTAAACACATTTCCCAACAGTAACCACTGTGTTTAGAGGCATAAACTTCAGGAAGGAAACAGAAACTGTCCTTTTTTTAATGTTTACAGATTATAGAGTCTGCTTTCTCAGTGAGTGTCCTGATGAAGCCCTTTTCTTCCTGATTATTTTCAGGAAGGATGCATGAACTTAATTAGCATTGAAACTTTTAAATGTCTATCAGACTAAGCTGGGACTGTCCATGGGTCCAGAAACAATTGGAAAGAATGACAGAGCAGGTAGATGCCTACATGAACCTTCACATGGACTGTGCATCTGTAAGTCTTGTTTCCTGAAGAAATTACTCAAAAAATTTCTACATCTTTGATGCATTCTCTTTATTTTGTTGTGAAGTATTTCTTTAATTTCCCATGCAAATTTGTGTCCAGCACTTCCACTTTTAGACATCTCTTTTCAAGCTTACATTTATATTTCAGCAACGTGGACTTAATTCAACAAAAATTAAAATGTTTCTAAACAGACTTTTCAGTTCAGTCTGCCCCCAGACAGGGGGGACAGACGATTAGGGAAGTCAATGCATGTTGGACCAGATGTCTTAATTTTATTAGGAATCATGCAATAGTTGCTGTTCTTCCCAGCTCTGCGCCGAAGATCAGACCTTGCAATAAAATTATAAACTTTTTTTCAAGTAAAGAAATTAGGTGAAATACTGGAAAGGATGATGCTACTGTGAATTAGAGTCAGAAACCAGAAGGAAAATTAGCCCAGATACATATGACGTTGAAAGACTCTGGAATTGTCTAAGCTAGTCTCAGGATTTGCCTGTCTTCGGGGCCTGGCTTGTGGTTTTTGAAACTCAAGGCTTAACTGAGAGAAGACAGAACATTGGGTGTCTACTCATCTGGGGATATTTATTCCACACCTGACCCCAGGCCAACCAAAGCTGAGGAGCTTGATCTACCTTGCCGAGGACTGGTCATGTCCATCTGATGAAGCCCTTGCGTGACACCTCCTTGAGGTAATTAAGTTTGAATAATTTATTTGTGTTTGGGGTTTTTTTTTAATATCAAAACACACAAAATAATGTGTGTCAAACTACAGGTTATCATGTGGTGTGCTGTATGGCTGGGAAAATAGCAGGAAGCATATATAGGCTTGTGCTGGGCTCTGAGGCCTGCTGGTAGAGCATGCATCTTGAAGGCGCGACATCTCATCCCCAGTGCCAAGAGGGAGTGAGTCTGGCACCCCCGAATTGTTCCTGGGTTTCTGCTTGGAAAAAGCTAATCGGTTCACTCCAAAAGGGAGGCTGCAAGCATGGACAGTCAGGAGTGCAGACCCTGTGGGTGAATGAAAGAGCTAAGCTGGCTGACACTGCCTATGTACCTGCTAGAGGTCTGGTTCTCCATCCCCTAGCACCTCTTGGGTTGTGGCCTCATAGAATCATAGAATGCTTTGGGTTGGAAGGGACCTTGAGAGATCATCGAGTCCAACCCCCCTGCAGTAAGCAGGGATTGAACCTGTGAACTTGGCGTTATTAGCACCATGTTCTAACCAACTGAGCTAACCCGGCCCCCAATATGCAATGAACATACCACACTGCAATTCTTATTTTGTGATTGTGATGGCAGAATTCAGCATCTGTCTGTAAAAACATCAATATTTTATTTCACTTGGGCTTGTAAAAATCCATACTCCATACTGAATGCTGAACATTGCAAGGTTTCATAAGAAGGAGTGTCTTTAAGAATTTGCTGTGTCTTTAAGTATTGATGTCCTGTACATACACTTCACAACTTGACTTATTCTCACTCAGTTTTTACTACTCAGCAGCAAGCTTCAGACCCACAAAGCTGGTAGCACAAGCTGGCTTTTATGTTTATGACTTATTATTTGTCCCCATAAGTTGTCATTCTTCTTTACCAAGAACTTGGGACATATTTAGAGGGCTTCTGGGGAGGGAAACCTCTAATGACCCAAGGAAAAAGTAAGGAGACACCAATGTTGAATTTCAGAGCTTGGGCAGAGCTGTTTTAGGATGGTGGAAGGAGAGGACTGAACAGGAGTGACGGGCATTGCTAGAGCTGGGCAGGAAACCCAGGGCTGAGCCAGAGGGAGATTGAAGGGCTCCAGGGTGGGATTAGAGAGAAGTGGTAACACTCTGAGAGAACAACAAGCTCTCAGGACTGAACACTGGGAGATGCTGCAACGTAGGTTTGAGGTGGGTTGAGAGATTTATGGGTGGGTTGAGAAGGCAGGTATGCTGTCAGTCTGCACAGTGAATGCTGAGTGAAAATATTGCCATCTCCTCTTTGTGGTCATCATTAGCTGAGGTAACCTTTCCCCACTGGGAAAAATCCTCTCTGTGAGGGAGATCAAGTGCAGCGCAGATTAGATGGGGTGTCCTGGCAAGTGCAACAGGTATAGCCACAGCAAATTACATGGGGTGCTGGTCCTCCCAGTGAATGCGTGAGCTGGTACTCTTACAGGCTGGCACATCTCTAACTGTATTCCCCTGTGAGAACAGCTAAATTTCCCTTTCTCTTTTCTGCTTTGCCCTCCAACTCTCTCCTCTCTTTCCTGCTGTCCTTTTTACTTGCTCTATCATTCTGCTGCTTCTTTGTTCACTTTCTGTCTTTCCCTTTCGCTAGGTCTGTCATTTCCACCCACTGTTTCCTTCTTCCTTTTCCTTCCCCAAACTCTGTATGCATTTTGTGCTTTGTCCCACCCTCCTATTTTGCCTCCTTTGTTCATCCTTATGCTCTCCTTCGTTTCTCCTGATTCTGGATGCATCAGTGGAGACTGAGATGGTCCCGCACAGGTCACGGTCTTCATGCTATCTTATGTACTCTCTTGATGGGGAGTTTGCAGGAGGCTTAGTTCTCATTGAAATGATTCTCCTCATCAATTAAAATCTTAATAACTGTGGCCAACTATGGCTTACTCTGTTCTGCTTACCCAGGCCTGGGGTAACTGTGGTAGCACAGTAACTCTGATCAGCATTGCATACATTGATAGCTCTGCAAATCCACTGCAAAGGGCAGTAGTAACACTCCAGACACAGAATCATTAGGGAAACAGGATGACAAAATGCAACGAGTGAGTGAAACAAGCCCTGTTAAAATGGCCACTCTCCCCTCAGGAGTGACATGTTAAGAGAAACCTTGCATCCTCCTTCACAGTTTTTGGCATACAGAGGTGCAGGAGCAGGAAGATAAGCCAGAAGGATGGCCTGGAGACTGTGGTGCTGGTCCAGGACTTGGATTCAATCCCCTGCTCCCCTGCAGTTTAGCATCGTACAAATCATCCCATCTTATGTCCCCATGTATAACAAGAAAAAGACTAGTGTTGAGACCTCACAGCAGTGTTGCAAGGAAAAAGTTATCTGAGCAGCTTCTGAGGGATAAGAGGGAAAAACCCAAAAGGCTGCCTTTGGTGGGTCTGCTGACTTTCTTCTGGCTTGACTCATGAAACCCCAATATGCAAATTCAAACCTGTGATGAGAAAAGGGGCCGCTTTGTTGCATTGAGAATGGGAAGATAGCTTGAGCCAGGGCTTTGACCAAGGCAGTGATCTCAAGCCATGTCTGGCAGCAGTGTAATGCCACAACCCTTCATCTTCTGCCAGTATGTCAACCATGGCTGGTTTGCAGGTCACAAAAGATGCTGATTGATTGTGCTTTTCATGGGATGGGAAAGAGGCGGTGACACGTCTCCACCGTTCATGAAGTATGGGTGTAGCTCTGGCAAGGAAAAAGTGGGAGGTATTTCTGTGACTTTACACATCTTTGGTTTGTAAAACTTGCTGGATATTTATTGGACCTTTGAGCAGTTACTCTCATGACTCATGGAATTATTCCTGATGCAGTTAAACCATTCAGTTCAGATAGCTGAAGAAATAAGGGCTATTTAGTCAGACCTATTAAAATTATTACAGGAAAGCAAGCTAAAACTTTAACACTGTAATCGCTAGTTAAAATGCAACTCTTAATCACTGCAGTCCAGGGCTTGTTTCACCTTGCCAGGAGGTTAACTTCAGTGTTTCATATTCCCTGTTCTATAGCAGTGCCACTAGTTTTAGTGAAATTTACCCACTTTCATTAAAAGCACAGCCACTTAATCCTGAATTCCTTTCAGAGCTCTAAATACTTGCTTGTAGCTATTTATTTTATCAGTTTGTTTCAGCAACTGCTCCTTTCATCTCTCAGTCTCTGACTTGTCTACTCAGACAGACTGTCCCAAGTTATCTTCATGCTGCTTTAGGGTGCCTGCCGATACAGAAAAGCATCTTTTGTTTCTTTTGTTGTTCTTGATCTCCGTAAGTGCTTTGGTGTTGCTCTCATCATGCAATGGACTATGGCTTGTTCCTGCATTGTTCTGTGACAGTATCCCCCGCAGCTTTCTAAAGGCCTCAGTTCCCTGTCTGTTCAAACCATCCTAATCTTGTGATGCACTGAGGGGCATCAAAGAGAGGCCTATCCAGAAAGGAAACATTGAGACTACTTGGTCTTTCCATCCTTTTCCAGGTTGTATCCCCAGAACAACCTGAGTTTGCTGGCAGACATTTCACGGGACAGTGTGGCTGAGACCAACTTTGCTTGATTTTCTGCTTGTTAGGATGGACCATTCCTGAACATGGAGTAGGTGATCCTTGAATATCAAGCAGATCTCTTGGACCTCTCTTTTTTCGAGGGCTGTATCCCACGGGATTGTTCCAAGTAGATACCTGAAGAGGCCAAAGTCTGCTCTCCTGAAGTCCAGGGCTGTTAGCCTACTTTTTGCCCTGTTCCCTTCTCTCAGAATCCTGAACTCTACCTTCTCATGGTCACAGCAGCCAAGACTGCTCCCAACCTTCACATTCCTGATCGATCCTTCCTCTTTTGTACATATGGTCTAGCAGACCACCTCTCCTTGTTTTCTCCTCAGCCACTGATATTAAGAAATTTTCACTGATGCATTCCAGAGACCTCCTGGATTGCTTATGCCCTGCTGTGTTGCCCCTCCAGAAGTTATTGGCGTGGTAAAAGTCCCCTGTGAGTACCAGAGACTGAACATGGGGCTTCTTCCACTTGTCTGAAGAAGGACTCATATACTCCTTCTGCTTGATCAGGCAGTCTGTAGCAGACACCTACAACAATGTCACCCATGTTGGTCTGCCCACTAGTCCTGACCCATAAGGTCTCAGCTGGCTCATCACCCTTTCCTAGGCAGAGCTCCATGCATCCCTATGGCACTCTTATAGAAAGGGTACTTCCTTCTCACCTTCCTGGCCTGTCCTTCTTAAAGAAGAGCCTGGGTCCTTCTTTTGCAGCATTTCAGTTGTGTGAGCTATCCCATGTCTCTGTGATACCAATGAGACCATAGCCCAGTAACTGTACACAGACTTCTGATTCCTCCTGCTGTGCCCTGTGGTGCATGCATTGGTGTACTGGCACATCAGAGAGGCACTGTGGCATGCCGGTTTCTCAGAAAAGGTATGGGAGCTTTCCACCTAACGCTGTTCCATAGACACTTCCTTATTTATGTGCATATGCTTGAGGTGACCCCACTTCAGCCTTGTTTTGTTGGTTACAAGGTCCCTTCTGTTCACATCATCCCAGACTCTTTGCTTGCTAACCCCATCCACCACTTCTTCACTTGATTGCTGGTCACTCTCTTCCTCCTTCATCATTCTTACTTTAAAGCTCTTATCAGGTTGGACAGTCTGTCGGCAAAGATACTTTTTCCCCACTTGGTCACATGGATCTTGTCCCTTCCAAGCTATCGTTGATTGTCAGAGAGGGCCCCATGGTCATGGAAGCCAAAACCTCATTGCCAACACCAGCTGTACAAAGAGTTGCTGACCTGCAGGATCCATCTACTCCACCTCAAGCCCTTCCATCTCACTGGCAGGATCAAGGGGAACACCACCTGGGTCCCCATGCCCTTGATCATTGCCCCCTGAGCCATGTGCTCATGCTTGATATGCTTCAGGTCTCCCTCAGCAGTATCATTGGTGCTCACATGGAAGAGCAAGTGGGGGTAATAGTCTGAGGACTGGACAAACCTTGGCAGCTTCTCTACAACAAGCAGGGTCTTAGTTCCTCCTGGGGAACTCCTATTGCTTTTTAAATGTTGTTACTTCTCAGTCCTTTGGGTTATTTAAGTTCACATGAAGAGTAGCCTTTCTGTTCTCTAGTTGAAGAAATAATTGTTCAAGTTCACAGGAAACATGCTTCTGGAAACAATGTCCTATTATATTTGTGCTGTCTCTCTGATATTCCACACTCAATACCCTTGTACAGGACTCTTCTAACATAGTATCAACATTATGCTGACCTAGGATGTGCTTGTCTGCAGGTACTACTATGTGCATACACAATGTGTACACTTTCTTGGTCAACTGAGACTGGTGGTAGTGTACCAAATTTCTTCCTTTTTATGTTCAGAGTGCTGTACTATGTAGAATGCTAACTAAATATCACACACACTAGGCAGAACCATGTTAATCTACACGGTAGATTCACTTGCTTCCTACTATTTTTTTAGCAGTTCTGGCAAAGGGCCTGGCTTACCTTTATTTAGCTCTGGTGACTTCACCACGTTAAGAAGATTAGTAGTAACAGGAAAGAGTCAGAGAACTTTGATAAAGCTTATTGTGGAAAAACCTGCACAAATGTTTCCAATAATAATGTTTACAGTAATTTGTCATGCACACACAGTCCACAGAACCTGTAGGCCTACAGTCATCTGCTCTAGTCTCATGATCCTCTTTTCCTCCACATGAGTTTTGACATCTTTCCCTGTTCCAAATTGCTTTGTAGCAAGAGAATACCAAGAAGAAAACTCCAAAAAGCCAACCCAATAAAGAAAAAATGTGTAAGAAAGGGATAAAAAGAAACAGATGGAAAAGGCTGAGAGACCAAGTGGAAAGAGAAAGATGGCAGCAACTGTACTAGGACCTGGTTCAAGGTTGTCCACTACTCTTGCTATTTTCTGTCCACTCCTAGAATCCAGTATTTGCAGTCTTAGGAGTGTACAGAAAAAGCACATCAGATTATGCTTGAGATTTGTTCTTGCATGTTGTCTTCAATTTCTCTGTTTTCAAGTGTTATAGTTGGTTGGTTTATTTGCTCTTTACCAGCCTGAATTTTTCTCAGCTACAGCCTTATAAAAATATGCACATGGCACATATTATTAACAATAATAAAAAAGCTTGATCTATGCTTTCTGACTCATTTTACCCTAATGAGCAAAGTTATTTACAAAAGGACCTGCCACTAAGAAACATTGGTGGTGTTCAGAGCATCATTTTTGGAAAGTTAAAGTATTCACTACTTTCTCTCCCTCTCCCCTGCTCTCTCTCTTCTCTCCTGTCCCCATCCACCCCCTTTTTAAAACTCCAATGCAGTGTCGAGGACCAGGAGTCTGAGCAGGAATACAAGGCCTCCGATGACTCCTTTAAGCGTCATATCTGTGTTCACAGTATTGCAAGTGGTCTCTTAAATCCTGCAATTTAAGAACTGGTCAAGCTCTGTATCAAAAACAGCTCCTTTGCCCCACACTCCTTGAAGGCTGTTCCAGAACTTCATAGTTCTGATCATTAGAAACTTCTCCCAAATTTTCAGCCCACATCCTTCTGTGGGGACTATAAATAAACAGACCGTAAATATATTCTTCTGCCAACATTGTCTTTTAGCTTTCCCTCCTGGGAAGATAAGAAGCAATCATATCCCCTTTTCAACTTCATTTTGTTAGGCTAAATAAAGTAAGCATTTTTTTTAGTTTCTTTTCATATGATCTCCTTCCCAGCTCATCCTGCTTGTGTTTGCTATGCATCTGTTACAGTTGTAATTCATCCTCTTCAAACACTGGGATTACATTCATACACAGTATTGCAAAGGAAGACTTACCAATACCTAATGCAAAGTAATTTGTATTTTACTACTTGCTGGAAATACCTTTCTTGATGCATTCTAGGATTTTCTTAACTGCTTTCATAGGCTTGTCTTACTGATGTCTCGTAATCATCCTGTAATCAAGCAGTATATGGAATCCTCATCTTTATGCTCTTCCAGTCCATGAACCCATAGTAGAGAGGAGAAATTCTTATTGATCTCTAACTATACACTGTTATACTTTATACTACAGAATTTAATCTCATTTCTATAATTCTAGTCCTCCAGTTCACCCAATTTTTTTGATTAATTTCCCAATCTTTCTGAAGAAGCCTGTTTAATGAAATAATTACATGGCTCTTCATTACCACAACCAAATAAGCAGTCCTTCTAGAAGTGACAATTTCTGGTTTCAACTCCAGATATTTTTGGCAATGAGAAAAAACCAAAACAAACCACAAAGCACCTTCTTCACCTAAAGAAACAATGTTTTATGCAAGACTGTCTGTGAAAAAGCTAAAAAGGTATGTAAGTGCTTAAAGAAGAAAAAGGGCTGGAAAAGGTTTGGCTTCATTTGAAGTGGGAATATTGGTGTTCATCAGCTTTGAAAATAAGGTTATGGGGGCAGGGAGGTTGGGGAATGTGCAAATTAGCATCTACCTGAGCCAGTTTTGGAGTATAAGGAGAGTTTTTTTCTGCTAGGTCGAATTAAATGCCTACTGAGTCCACAGGCAAGGACATTACAATTGATTGTCAAGAGGGCTGAGAAACCTTAGAAGGAATTATTGATTTTTGCAAAATTAGTTTTTACCCCTGTAAACACTTGAGCCTGCAACATTCTTGTCAGTCAGTCCTGTTCCAGTGTAGCTAGAGTTTCTTGAGGGGTGGAAGGTTGACCTTTCTCTGTAGAAGAAATAGCAAGAAGAAAGCTGCCTTAGTATTTTCCAAGGAACCACGCTTTCACAGAAAAATATTAGCTTTGAAAATACAGAGTCCGATGGCATATTGCTTTTAGAAAACTCCTGCAAAAACATAAGGAGAAGTTGGCCTCACTTCAACCCAGTGTCAAGGCTTGGAGTCCTCTGGCTCCTGCAGTTCATGGCTCTAGGACAAACTTTGTGGCCTATCTCAAGGGGAAAGGCAGAGGGTTTCCTGATTACTTGTTGGCAGCTCTCCACAGCAGGAGCCATAGGAGGTTTTGGATCAGTTCTTCATGGTACAGAAAATCTGTGCTATGCTTGAGCATGTGAGGCACTTCAAAGCTGGGTGAGGCTCAGGATTCAGACTGTGTCACTGAAATATTTAATTTCAAAATGAAAAATTCTGCACAAAACAGCAACATTTTCCAGCTGGGGAATTTTGGGTTGTGACAAACTGCAGTGAAGAAATCTGCTCCCTAGAGACTTCACTTAGCACATCCTTTAAAAAGCTCTCCGTTATTTCTTCCATTATTAATACAACCACCCACCCTACTGCTGCAATCCACTCCTCCTTGCTGTGGGGCCAGCTACCACTGCCACTGGAGGAAGGCTGTGAAAAGCTGCATGCTCTCAGATGGATACTGCACAGCTGAATGAGCAGGCTCAAACCAGCTCTCATTGGAGAAAGAACCCAGGGAAAAAGAAGGTAATTCCATTCCTCAGCACTAACAGGTGCCCCATGGAGCAAGTATAGACTCAATTGTTGGAGTGGGGACTCTTGTCAGCTAACTGGTGGATTCCACCAGTTGCCAAAAGGGACATAAATATTTGAAGGTCACGGTAAATTTAGGTGAATGCAAGGCAACAGTTCAAACAGGCTGGCCCAGTGTGGGTGGAGTAAACTCAAAGCAAAACACTTAAATATTTGCAAGACTTAAGGAAATGTTCAGAAAACAGAGGCCTTGCTGCTTTGCATCTATGGCAGTTTTGCACTGCCTAAATTCTTGGGTAACCTGGAGATCTGTCTTTTTCTTCCCTGAACGGTTCCCTTGTGTTCTTGACAGCTTTAAAGTTGATATTATCAGCCATATGAAACAATACAAATAAAAAAAACTCAAAAGGTAGTTCTCAGGTTGCATGTTCTATCGATGGTCCACAATATCTTTGGCTGATGATGTGTGTTAGCAGAACAGTTTTCCAGCAGAAAATAAAAATTTCATTGCATCAAACTGTTCTGTTTTGTTAGAAGTTAGAAGTTCCCTCCACCCTTGGAGAGTTTCAAACTAGGTTAGTTTTGATGATCTAAGTTTGAACTCATGGCCTAGGGAATTGACCTAGATGACCTCAGAAAGTCCCCTCCTACCTTAATTCCCACTGAAGTACCAAGAGATTTTGTTATACAACAAAATCAGGCCTCTCCCTTGACAGTATTGTGACCTGCTCCATAAGGTGTGCTCTTACAGGAAGAAAAAGGTACCACCCTGCTTACTCGCTTCATTTGAAAAAGCTTAATTTAAATCAAACCACTGTGTTGTATTGAGTGATGGTGTGGTTACTGATTGCTGGGAAACCGAGGAATTAGCTACCTAACAATGACATCTACATCTGTGTTTGCAGTGGATGGTAGTCACCCAGAGCTGTTAACAGTCTAAACAGATCCTGAAGATATTTCTAGACCACAATTTAGACAGTTTTTGCATGTTTTCAGTGTATAGTTGTGAGACAGCCTGATGGCTGAACAAGTGAGGGCAGGAGCTGGTGCAGGCTTTAAGCTGGAGTACAGTATAATACAGTTCTTCACGGGTGCTGCCTGAGAGAGGAAACTGGGCTGTGAACCCATTTTTTGTCTTAGACTCTCCAGGTGGAGGGCTGCTGCTGGATGACAAAACAGCTCTGCCATAAGCAATACCTTTCTTTATGAGAGGCAGCACAACGGAGTTAAAATGAAAGTGTCCTAAAGAACTGAAATGGAAGAAAGTAAAAGATGCCTCCCTCCTCTTGGTGAATTTCTCTTCCTCAGCCAGTTATGAGCTCTAACTGCACAAGAGTTCATGCAGCTTGCTTGTTCACCTGCCTAGGTTGGTGCTTGCGCTGGCAGTGCTCTTCACCCTGCAGACCAGACTCGGCCCATCCTTCCCTGGCTGCAGGACAGTGCTGAGACAGCCAGCTCCAGGCTTCCTCCTGTGGGGCAGAGGTAATCTCCAGGTAAGCTATCGGCTTACTTTTAATAGTCTACACCATGCACAGACATCGCTGCCTCAGGAACCTTGCTTTTGGGTACAGGGAGCCAGACTTCACCCAGGAGGTGGGGTTCCCATACCTGTTGTGCCACCCCGAGGCCGGGACAGGCACTGCGCTCTGCCCGGGCTCTCCAGCACCCTTCAAGGAAAAGTACCAGACCTGTTGAAGAGCTCACTAGCCCATCCTTTTCATTTAAGACATTTTGTTTTCTCCCTCGCTGTTTGTACTCCTGTTTAATCACACTAAACAACCCTGGGACTGCTCTGCCTCGGCTGCTGCTTATCTTCAGATTTCTGGGGGATCAGCTGAGTATTAGAAGAGCTCAGTGTTGAAGTGCTTTTTTTATTACCCCTGTAGTTTAGTGCACCTGGCTGAACTTGCTGACAAATCTCCTTAGTTCTAGCACTATGGCTTACTGTAGATACTGAAGAGTTATGCTTGCTCCAGAAAGTCTAGATAAACTTCAGAATTTATTGATGGCAGGGTTGCTTTTGTTGTTTTCTTTTTCCATGCAGAAGTACCGTTCCCCCCAGCTCCCCCCCCCCTCAATTTTCCATGAAGTTTTGTGGGGGTTTTTTTGGTCTTAAACTTTTCCAAATCCCACTTGGACAATTTTTTTTTTTTTCTTCCCTCCTCTTAAACAACCCTTTAAATGAGAAAATGAGCCTACTACCGCATAAAAATTAACTTATCCAAGTGGTATCCCTGTGATTCAGAAATCATTCCTGCAGCTTTGAAATCAATGTCTGTCTGGATTTCCCCTTGTCTTTCCTCTCTGGGACAAGGTCTTCCCAAAGTCTTAGATCTTTTCAGGTTGAGAAATGCAACTCTGACTCATTCCTTGTAAGTACTTTTTGAAAACTATACAGGAAAGGTACATAATTGCTCAGAAAAGAGTTCTGGTTTCCAAATAGTTGAGTTGTATCTCCTTAACCCCCACTCCCCCCCCACTCCCCCCCCCCCCCCCCCCCCCCAGTTCTGTCTATATTCACCCACTGACTAAAGCCAGGAACATGCAGTGAAATAGACTGGCAGGGATTTAGCCCCAAGTGTGTCTCCCTAGCTTTCAAAAATATTAACACAGCACTTACAGAAGTTCACAGTAGACTTAAAAAGTGGCCATCCAGCAGGAAAAACCTTCGCTGAATTTCTTAAATACAGATCAAAATGCAGTCTCTGTGTGCTGCTTTTCATGCTGGCTAGCTGCTTGTCTAACCACTACAAACCTTATGTTTTTCTAAGGAACATATATACAAACACCCCACTACACACACTAGCAGTAATCTGAGCACTGGAATCAACCAAATCTTATTTTCTGTGCATGCATCCAAGAATGAATTGTGTAAGGATTCTTCTGTGTTAATGTCCTGGTTTCGGCTGGGATAGAGTTAATTTTCTTCCTAGCAGCAGGCACAGTGCTGTGTTTTGGATTTAGTAGGAGAAGAATGCTGATAACATGCTGATGTTTTTAGTTGTTGCTGAGTACTGCTTATGCTAGTCAAGGACTTTTTCAGCTTCCCATGCTCTGCCAGGCGCACAAGAAACTGGGAGGGGGCACAGCCAGAATAGTTGATCCAAACTGACCAAAGGGCTATTCCATACCATATGACGTCATGCTCAGTATAGAAACTGGGGGGGGTGGCCAGGGAGCAGCGATCGCTGCTCGGGAACTGTCTGGGTATCGGGCGGCGGGTGGTGAGCAATTGCATTGTGCATCACTTGCTTTGTGTATCATTATTATTATTATCATTATTATACTGTTACTATTATCATTACCGTTTTACTTTATTTCAATTATTAAACTGTTCTTATCTCAACCCAGGAGTGTTTCTCACTCTTACTCCTCCGATTCTCTCCCCCATCCCATCAGGGTAGGGGGAGTGAGCGAACGGCTGCGTGGCGCTTAGTTGCTGGCTGGGGCTAAACCATGACAGTTAATAAGGGTTGAGGTTTTTCCTTCAGCAGGGAAGTTTCTAGGTTTTCTCTCCTCTGTGGAAAATGTGGAAACTTGCTGTGTCAGAGATTTATGCCTTTCTGTTATGCTGTGTTGAAATTGGCCAGTGGTGGCAGTGATGACTGCTAGAGTGACAAGGGCAGCCATTTGGTCAGAGAGAAATCAGGTGGCACCTGAGTAGAAAAGCAGTTATTGGACATTTTTAGCATGGGTCCTACTCTGAGGCCATGTTTTATGACCTGTTTGTAGACATGCTGGTATGAGAGCCGACAGGAAGTGAACCAATGAGGGTTTCTAAGGCTGACTTTTCTCAGATGCTGTTCAGCATCTTGCAGAAATCCCTCGCATCCCATGTGGGAGTATCAGTGCTCCTGGGGACCCATTCTCATCTCACAGATACAAAGAGTTGTTGGAGCTCAGCTGTAAGTGGTTGGTGCCTTGAGATTCTCAGACAAATGGTAACTTTGCATATGCTCCTACTAAGTTTCGGAAACTGGTCTAAAAATGTCAAAGTAGACAGGCTCAATTACAGTTTAAACTAACGTAAAGTATGCCAGATTGAAAGTTGGACCACACTATTTAGAATGAACTTGAAAAATCTGTGGCTTATTGGATCATCTTCACTTTAATCTTGCTGTGTAACTTCCAGGATTACCGCATTTCAGTTATCAAACAAATCAGAGGACCTCTCAGTGGAGTATGTTACTTTGAGTACAAGGCCATGATCTTATCTGTGCATTAAACGATAGTTTTTGACAGCTTTGGAAGCCAACATAAAAAAAGGTAGCATTAGCAGATTATTATCAAAACAGTAAAAAGCTGACAAATAGATATTTGGATAACAGATAACACGTCTGAAATGGACTTCTCCCCCACTCCCAGTAATAAATCCAGCTCCATAATGATAGTGCTCAGATTGAAGCTATGAGTCTGCAAACATGCACTTGTATAGTCCCCTTCTTCTAGGTGGGAAGAGCTCCAAGGCTTTTGTGGAGTAAAATTTCATAATAGCGTTCTTATTATAAATCCTTGGTCTTAAGGTTTTCTGCCTTGGTTAGGAAAGTTCATTCAAGGTTGGCAGCTGGTACAAAAATATTGGTCTGATGTCATGATCAAACTTTTATTTTTGATACCATTGATGGGAGCAAAACCTGACCAGTTGTGCACTTCTCATCAGCAGATGAATTTCAAAATAGGAGTATGACAGACCTCTGCTGCATGGGTTTTAAATCTGAATGACTCTTTTGGACTGGAACAATCTCTGTCAGTGTTTGTACAGCACTGGAGCATAATACAGCCTGTATGTTACCTGGGACCTTTGAGCAATGTTTTAATATGGACTTGAAGTATCTACTCACTTTATTTTTACAGAAGTCATGGAATAGTACATCTAGTCTAACATGCTTAATGATAGTGAGTATGACACTTCATCTAGTTCTTCCTGTATTAAGCCTAGGAACTTACTGAACCACAAACATAATTTAGACTTTCATGAGCTGATGGATTGGGTCAACCACAATCTCATTAAGCTCAACAAAGACAAAAGGGAAGCTCTGGGCAGGAATAGCCCCATGTGCCTGTACAGGCTAGGCACTGACTGGCTAGTGAGCAGCTCTGTAGAGAAAAGCCCAGGATTCCTGCTGAACAAGTTGAACATGAGTCAGCAGTTGCAGTAAGGAAGGCCAGCTGAACACTGAAATGTGTTATCAAGACCATAGCCAGCACCTCAAAGGAAATGATCATACTCCTCTACTCAGCACTCAGTCACCTCTGGAATGCTGTGCCCAGTTTTGGGCCTCGCCGTGCAAGAGAGGCATCAGCCAACCAGAGTGAGTCCAATGGAGAGCAACTAAAATGGTTGGGGGCTGAAGCACACGATGTACCAGCAGAGGCTGAGGGTGCTGGGCTTGTTCAGCCTGAAGCAGAGAAGTTTTGGGGGAGAAGTAATTGCAGTTCTCCTCTACCAAATGGAAAGGGAAGGGAGTTACACCGAAGACGGAGCCAGGTTCTGCAGAGGTGCACACAGTGAAGGGAAAAGAAGAAACAGGCACAAGCTACAACAAAGGAAATTCTTACCAGACAGAAGGACCCTCCTTCCACCTATACCCCTACCCCAGGAGCAGTGCAGCACTGGAACAGGTGCCCAGAGATGCCGTGGGACCTCCATACTTGGAGATATTAAAAATTCAACTGGACGTGGCCCTGAGCACCCTGCTTCAGCTTTGATCCTGCTGTTAGCAGTGGGTTGGAATAGAGACTTCTAGAGGTCCTTTCCAACCTAAATCTTTCTAGGATATCTGAGAACTTAGGGAGTTACTAAGAACTGGGAAGAGGATGGTGTCTTACAGAAACAGCTCACACTAAGAGATGTGGAACCACAGCGTCCCAGCAGAGCTCTGGCAGAGACTGTGACTCGGTCTTCTAGGACATAAGCAAACCGTTGTTAAGACACTGCCACACAGCAAAATATAGTCCCCTTTGAGCTGCCCATAACAGCTTAGCATCACAAAATGGCTGTACATTTCCTAACCCCTCTAACATTACTTGATTTGATCAGCCATGGGAAGTCCTATGTACAAGGCAGGCTACCTTCTACAGGATGGATGATGGAGCAGACACAACAGAAAATAGAAGAAAAGATATTGAACTACAGATAGAAAAGTAGAACCAGGAATGCTCTTCTAACTAATGAGGCATTATTCATGTGACTACATGAAGGGAGAGGAGGTGTAGGTATAGATATGTGAGGATGGGACTTCATGCCCTCATTAGCTGTGACCAGTACAATGCATCGCATGAGAGCTGCTCCTACTCCAAGCCTATTCCCCTCTCTCCAATTCAGTCTGTCCCTGGCAGTGATCTCCAGGACTGTGACAATGTCAGCCAGACCATCTTTGGTTAGCTATAATCGTCACACTAAAAAAATATTGAGAAAGGGCAAAGGCATCCATATGAGGAACGGGATATAAATGGAGATTTTTCTTTTTGCAGTAAAACTACTAAATCATGTCTTCCCAGCCTCAAAACTCAGTTGTTTGCACATGAAATTGGAGAGAAGAGGATATTTACTCTACCTGATCCCTTTGGTTCCCTACTTAAAAAATGAAGAGCTTTGATCTGAAATTAGTGAAAAAAAAGCATAATCTGTTTTATACAGATGTACCCAGGAGACTTTTCAAATAGCACTTTTTTTAACTTGTATGGTTTTTTTCATTGGAGTCCAAGAAACTTAGCAAAAAAAGACCCTTTTCAAGCTGGCATGCACAGCAATTTTTCTATCTAACTCTTTAACAGACTGGATGAGGAGGTATCAGTCCCTTGGCTCCAGAGTTTGCTCTTGTTCATGCAGATTTGATTCCCCATCTTACTGCTGGAAAATACCTGTGTCAGAGAAAAGGGCTTTTATGATTAGGATGGTAAGTAGAGTGGTTGCAGACTTTTCAAAGGTCCATTTTCTGAATATGCACTTCTATATCACCAGTGAGTAACCAGAGTTATGTTGAGGGGCTTTTGAAAAATCATAGAAGTGTTGGCTGAAGGATGCCTCTGGAAATCTCTAGTCTGTCCTCCTGCAAGGGCAAAGCACCAGCCAACACTAGGTCACATCAGTCATGGCTTTGCCTGTCTGAATCTTGAAGACCTCAGAAGATGAGGTTTCTGTGACACAGGAGCCCTTGAAAATGATACCCCGTCATCTGTGTTAACTCATCATCCCACAATAGGTAGCATGAAGCAGCTTTGCAGGAATCCATGACTAAAGAGAATGTGCCTACAACTGCAGAAATAAAGATTAATTGGTTTGTTGCTTTTAAAATGAATTAGCGCATTATACTGTAATAGTTTAAGCCAGATCTATATTTGGCACCTATACTTCTAGAAAAGATTAAAAGGCTTTTGTTCCACTGATCCTTAGGATAATCAGGCCTCAAACTGGAGATCAGGGCATGCAGAATGGGTTAGGGGAGTTAATTACTGTTTAGAAACTGAGCGGCTCAGATTTTTTCCTGTCTTTTCAAATCCCTAAAACCAAACTTTTGCCTGAAAGTGTGAATATTCCACTATGGATGCATTGTTTTAAGAAAAAGCCTCAGGGCCTTGGTCTCCCATTGTGTCCTCTGTGTTTCCAGGTGAAGGTTTTGGGAAGCCTTGGAAGCTGGGGAGCCATATACTGTTCTTTATTAGTTTCCACATGTGTGCACAAAACACAAAACAATTCAGTGCTCTAAGCAGCTACCATTTTACGGCATGATTCAGGGACATAGCTTAGAATCAGAGAATCATCTGGGTTGGGAGGGATTTCTGGATGTCAGTAGTCCAACCTGCTGCTCAAAGCAGGATCGACTCTGAAGGCAGACCAGGTTGTGCGGAACTCTGTCAAGTCAGGTCTTGAAAAGCTTTAAGGACATAGATGGCGCAACATCTCTGGGCAACCTCTTCCTGTGCTTTGTTATATTGCTGTGCATTTTTTCCCACCCTTACATCTAGTAAGAACCTCTCTTACTTCAGTTTATGACCATTATTTATTGTTCTGTAGCCGGGCACATAAGACCCTGGCTCCTTATTCTCAGTAACAGCCTGTGAGGAATCGGAAGGTGGCTTTAAGGTATCTCCAAAGCTTTATCTTCTTCAGTATAATCAAGCTCCATTCCTTCAGCCTCTCCTCACAGGACAAATTCTCTAGCCCCTGGACAATCTTGGTGACCCTCCACTGAAGTCATTCCAGTTTGTCAATATCTTTCCTGCACTGAAGGATCCAAACCTGGAAACAGTATTCCAGATGAGGTCTCATGAGTACCTAGTAACGGAAATAAGGATTTTCCTCTATCTACTGGCTATGCTGGTGTTAACACAGCATAGTATGCTGTTAGCCTTCACCATGGTCATGGTGCACTGCTGATTCCTACTTAGTCCATTTTTCACTAGGACCTCCAGTTCATTGTCAAAGCCAGTCAAACCTTAGCAGGTAGTTAGTTCATCTCAGGTGCAAGACTTTTTTCTTTTGTTAAGTTAAATTTCTTGAGATTCCTGTAGGCCCTTCCTCCAGCCTGTCTAGGTCTCTGAACAGTGGCTGTGCCCTTCAGTGCAACAAGTGTATCCCTGATTTGGTATAATTTGCCAGCTAAATGAGGGTGCACTCTATCTCCTCTTGTGCATATTTGATGAAGATGACATTGAACAAGACAGGAGAGGGCTATTGACTAGAATAGATTCCTGCAACACTCCACTTGTAACCAGCCTCCAGGTAGAGTCCTTTTGATCCCAACAATGCAGCCAGTTTTTCATCCAGCTAATTGTCCTCCCATGTAGACTGTAACTTCCCAACATGGATAAGAGGATGTTGTGGAAGAACACATTGAAAGCTTTACTCCAGTCAAGATAAAAAACATCCATGGTCTTCCCCTCATTGTATACCTAGTCTTTTTGTAACAGGACATAATCAGATTATTCAGGTTTGAGTTATCCTTGGTAAATCCACAATGACTGTTCACAGTCACCTTCTTCGTCATAAGCCCAGAAATAGATTCCTGCTCCTTGATTTTCCCAGGGACTGGAATGAGACTGACTGACCTGGAGTGCACTGTATAGTCCTCCTCATCCTTGCTGAAGGTAAGTGCAATATTTGCCTTTCTCCAGTCACCATGAAAACCCCCAATGTACCTTTCAGACATGATGAGACTGGCCTAGCTATGACATCATCCAGCTTTCTCAGCACCTTCAGATCAACCCAGTCTGGTCCCATGGACTTGCATGGGTTGAGATTTCCCAAGAAATCCATGACTTGTGTCTCCCTGACCTGTCTCTCCAGGCACAGAGGCCCGAAACACCTTGTTGGTGAAGACCAAGACAAAGAAGGCATACTGTATCTCAGCAGCTGTGAAGCTTGGGGTGGAGGGACCAGGCATTGTGAAGATGAGCATAGACAGAGCAAAGAAGAGTAATTTTCTGGACAGGGACTTCATTTCAGTCCTTGCAACTGGACTGAAGCTAATCATATTCCAGCTCTGGACGCAGGCAGTGATACTTACTCATCAAAAAAATAGCCAAAGAGTAACAACCTCTCACATCAACAGCAGCTTCATAACCCCAGGTCCAGCCAGTAGCAAGGCTGAGTGTGTACGAGGCACATGAGCACATATACATGCACATACACACAATACATATATACATACACACATCTGGCCATGCAAATCAACACATATGGAAAACACAGCATTCATGCAAGCACAAACAGCACCCACAGCTTCATCTTGCTCCCCTCGTTCCTGTTCATGATGAAAGCCTGTTAAAGGATAATATCTATGCATATAAATATGTATCTATACAATATGGATCACTCCAGTAGCAGGTCTTAGACACCCAATCTATCCAGGAGCTGGATAGACCAAGTCTTCCCAGTTGCTGGCACCTGGGCATATGAACCCCTGAGGCTTGCAGCCCCACTCCAGTCCTGTACCATCCCAAGATACTCTTCACAGCATCCCATAAAGAGTCCCATACCCCCATAGGCAGTAACTCCCCTTCATCTATAAGATGACCCAGAGATTGTTTCCAGTTGACTCATCTGGTGGGTCTCACTCCCCAAAAATGGGCCTGGTCACTGCCCAATGGCAGCCCTGGAGGGAGCTGGGTGCTCCAGTGGTTGTGCTCAGATTACTGGGGTTTCCCCACCTGCTTTTGTTCCTCTGTGCTCCTTTGTGGAGATTATCCTTTAATCACACAACCTAAGAAAAAGTTAATATGGTGTTGTAGTACAGACAAACAGAAACAGATTCACTGTGTGGGGTTTGGTTTTGTTTTTTTTTTTTTTCATAACAGAGCAAATGATAATTCATTCATATTTAATGCTTCTGCCAAGGAGCTCTCAGCTCTGCATGGATTAAGTTTCCTTCCACATCTCGCCCATCATCCTTGTGTGAGTCTTTGAGATACTATTTGCACTGGACATGATCAGAAGGTGCAGCTAGATAAAATCAAACCATTGGGACAACATCCAGTATAGCGGAGGTCTCAGAAGACTCCTGTTGGGACATAAGTGAAGAGTTGTGAAGCTTCTGGTCAGAAACAGATGTGGTAAACAATAAAAGAAAGTGCTCCATGCACTGTGCATTTTGGTGCATTTCCCACAAGCAAAGTCAATCTCATGAGAATTGACTGAGTGTAACATCACCCTGTGCTGATACAGTTAATTGCACTCACCTGTGCAAGCCTGTAAGGGGACACACTGCACACAAAGACCACTTATGTGGTAGACTTGGGCATGGCGCTGAAGTAAGAAGTATCTCCAAATACTCAAAAGCTCTCTATGGGGTCTAGTCAGGAAATTTCAGAGAGGGCAGCTCCTCACAGAGATGTCAGACCTGTCCCACTTCCAGTTCTGAAGAGCAGCCCCACCCGGGGAGTTTCAGTTCATCACACCAAAGAAACATGTTGCAGACTTCAATCTCCTGTGAGTCTGGCATAATACCTGTTAGCAAAAATACAGTCCCTGTAGTAGGATGACCCTGTCTACTATGCAGCAAAGCAATGCACTTTCTGGCCAGTTGATTAAAAAAAATAATATTTGCAGATACTGCTTCCTGATGAACATTAATCTATTTTTAAAAGATTCCCTGAACTAGCTATTTATGCTTTAGGTGTTTTTATGTTTCATCTAAAAGGATGGATAATCATGGCTAAACCATTTTGACTGGATTTCCTATAGGCCTATATTCAAATATATGAGCACAGAATCTGGTTCACATTTCCTTGACATCATGTCTGGGTCATCTTTTTATTTTTGTGTCTCCCCCATGACACCCAGGAGTCCTATTCTGTTTCCATGAAGAAAACACAGAGGTTTTTGCTTTGGACTTAAATGAAGCCAAAAAATTGGGTTCTTTAAGATTTTGTCCTACTCCTACTGCTTGTTTTATTAGTTAGGTAAAACAGCAAGGAACTGCTGCTTAGAAATCTACATCTGTGTTTTGTCAGGTAAAAAAAAAAAATTTGGACATTACTGTATATGTCTTATCATCATGGTAAGTGTTAAACAGTGCAATTAATTTACATTAATAATGCAACTGAATGAGCTTTTCTGTCAGTTCAGCTGAGCACATTATGTGTAAAGCCCAGATTTCCCCCCACACCACTACAAAAGAATGTTCCTTCTCTTCTCAGACTTGGTCAAGAAAATTACTTCAGGAATAGAAATGAATTATATAAGGCTGTACCCTGGCCATCTGACAATCTTACATCTTCCCAGTAGGCACAGTACTAACTTTATCCCAGCACAGCGCTAGGGCTAATATGAGTCATCTGATAACCTCCTCATTGTGCATTGACCTCAACCTTGGACCAAAATAAACATAAATTAAATTACAAACCTATACTTGGTACTCTCACACTGTCTTTTGTGTCTCTGAAGCTCTGAGAAGTGTGTCAGACTTGGAGGGTTTGCTTTCTTTCCATCCGGCTGTTGTGAAATGGGAGCTGAGTCTCAGAATATATTGTTGCCTTTGTCCTTTAAAAAGACTGCAGGCCTGATCCTGTTTTCAGTGGGTTCAGCACTTATGCTCGTCTGTTCATTTCAGGTGAATTACTTCTGAGTGATGCTGGTATAAGTGTGAGCAGGTGTCCTCTGGCATACGGGAAAAAAATTGCATCATTCTCTGAAGGCATGTCTGGCTTCTAATATCTAATTTCTTGACTTTCTCTCTGATTGCATTAATGGCTGGGAAAGATTTCTGTAGTTTTATAGTATTTTACCATTCTCCCTGCCTGAAAGACACATGCAAGTTGAGGATCTCCAGGATGAGAACAGGGCATGTAGGGTGGCAGGGGAGGGTTGGGGATACACTTTTCGGGATAAGCTCTTCTCTGAAACAAATCCACTTTGAAGACACAAATCTCTATCTATGTCCACCCCTCCAGCTAGAGGTCCCTTAGCTGAGTGCTGCATCCAAGAATGGTCAGCTGAGATGTGCTCTATGTGACAAGAGTGATGGCACATTGCCACACATGGATATAAGTTTATTAGAGCACTGCACTCAGGCAAAGACAACCTCAGCTCTGGGGCTCGCTCTGCCACTGATGTGCTCCTTGGGCCCTCAGATTGCTGGGTCTTTTCCCCATCTACAAAAAAGGGCCCATCACTAAGGCTGGCATGTTCCAAAGCCATATGCTTTTAGGGAAACATCTGGGGTTTGGTAGTTTGTCTGGAGAAGATTCCAATGGGGCTAACTTACAGAGAGTGCAGAGTATCCCTGCAAAAAAATACAAATGCTCATCTTCTAAAGCCTTGATGTAAAGCTCATTGAGCTGTTTTCTATGAGTAAATTATAGAACAAATCTATGTCAGACTCTGGAGCCATCCAGTCCTGATTTCTCTTGAAATTAATGTTTGAAACTTCACAGTGAAAGGCAGATGTGAAGTCATGTTATTCTACAGACTCTCTCTGAACTGCTTGCTTTAAGGTAAGCCTTCCACCTTTCACTCTTCTTACTGTGCATTGGTCATTTGCTCTCCAGTGTCTGAAATCACTAAAGCAGGAAAGTCATCCATGAAGAGAGAATAGTGAATGCAACACTTTCTAATGTGCATTTTCAGATACATTGTGCAAAAACTCCCTAAATGATTCAAAAACATTTTCATGCATAAATTTACCAGGATACATATTTCTACAATCAGTGAATAATTCTGGAAATAAGCACACCCTGCAACCAAACATGTGCATGTAAACATGCCCACATACATCTAAAGATTTATACAAATCCTACCGTTATTTGGCTTTAATAACTACCCATGTATCTGGACACAGTAAAGGTGAATCTGACAGCAGTTCTTAAGGTGAGTCAAGAAGTTTGGGTGGAAGACATTACTGAAACATGAAATAATTATTTCTAAAAAGACCCTTAAAAAATAGAGACTTGCAGACAGTTCCAGCAAACTTTCAATACTGAATCTGACCTGACTGAATATAACAGAGAGAGAAAAGATGGTTATGTTCTGAGAAAGAGCCTACTCACTTAATTTGTACCTGAACTACCCCGGAATGAAAGGATTCTTTCATCTGAAGCATTCAGGCTCAATACACCTTTTGTTTTACATGAAGCCTGAGGTATTCACCTCCTGTCACTTTACTGGTGTAAAGTGTTTTACCTCCTTTATAACTTGATCAGAAGATCTTTGTACTCGGCAGAATGATCCCTTTAATGCCAGTCAGGTTGGGATGATTTGTACATCTCCTTTTTTTTAAAAAGGACTAATGATTCAGAAGTGCATTCATTTTCAATGTCTAAAGTTAGGCACCTTAAAGAGTGTGATCCTGACAAATGGCAAGAACCTGTTTTGAAAATCAGACTTCCTTTTTTCAGTGTGTACCAAGAATACACAAACGCAGCAGTTCCTTGTGGAAATGTACTAATAAGCTCACATGTAAGTTCAGTCTTCTCTGGAAGCAACATTCTTTCTGTCTGGGGTAAGAATTTGAACTTGAGACCAAGTGTAGTGCCTCTGTAATAAGCATAGAAGGTAAAAAGTAAGTCTCTGCTTCTTTTTTTTTTTTTTTTTTCCTCCCCCTGTGGAGATATCGGTATGCTTCCTAAGAAATCAATAAGATGTTTTGGCAATAGGCAGTGCTTGGAAGTCCTTATGGAATTCCCTGACGTGGTTCTGCTTTTACAGTTAATGGTGATGACTTGGGAACAGCAGAGAAAGAAATTTATTTCATGACAAACCTACTTTTTGTTCCTCGCCTATTTATCAGAATTGCAATATTGGTCTGTGCCTCTGATTTCATGTGTAGTACACCCACTACTATGATTCTGGAGCACACAGATGTTGACCCTCAGAAGTTTTTATGTTCTCAGTAAACTTACCATGAATTCTACCTGTTATAATACCCTTGAAAAGAACAGCTGCTATGGTGGGGCTCTGGAGAAAGCCCCCTGCCAGGCTTCAAATAACTATCTAGTTTATATTTTTAATTTAAATCTGCATCTGCTAGAAGGTTCTAGTCCATTCATTTTCACGCCAGATCTAGGATCAAATTCTGCACACAGGTATCATCCAAGGACTGAGCAGTCTTCCCCAGCGCTCTGTGGGTCTCTTGGACCTCAGTTACACTGAGTTTAGTCTGGAGAAGAGGAGGCTGAGGGATGACCTTATTGCTCTCTACAACTGCCTGAAAGGAGGTTGTAGTCAGGAGGCTGTTGGTCTCTTCTTCCAAGTAGTTAGCGATAGGACAAGAAGAAATGGCCTCAAGTTACATCAGGAGAGGTTTAGATTGGATATTAGGAAAAATGTCTTCATGGAAGGGGTAGTCAAGCATTGGAACAGGCTGCCCAGAGAGGTGGTGGAGTCACCATCCCTGGAAGCGTTCAAAAAACGTGTAGATGTGGCACTTCAGGACTTGGTTTAGTCTAGTCTACCCTTAATTGGCTTAGTGTGGACTTGGTAATGTTAGGTTAATGGTTGGACTGGATGATCTTAAAGGTCTTTTCCAACCTAAATGATTCTATGATTCTATGATTCTATGATACACTAATGTTGACTTGCAGTAATCCTGATGGCTGCAGTCAAATTTCTGCATGTTTATCCAGGGATAATCAATAACACTCTAGGTTCAGAAACTGAGGTTTCTGAAATTAGGTTCTTTACTGGAGCCTCCTTCACTTGTCTTTCTGTGAATTAAAAAATGGGGATCAGAAATCCCTTCTTTCAGACAATGAAGATGGTAGTCCTTCTTTATTTATGAGGATTTGGGAATTATATTTTAACCAAGGCTAACTGGTAATCTTCTGTGAAAACAGTTTTCGATGGAAAATGCATGTTGTCAGACACCAAGATTTTATGGCGAGAAAGCTTTTTATTTTCCCCTCTCTCCCCTGGGATGACTGGAGGGAGGGATCCTTGGTTGTCTGCTCAGAAGGTTCCAGCTTTAGAGGAACAGTGAAACTCAGGAGCAATTCTCAAGTGGGGATGCACAGCAACCACCTCCCTGCCTGCCCCACTGTCCTCGTTTAGGCTGGGATAGAGTTAATTTTCTTCCTAGTAGTAGGAATAGTGCTGTGTTTTGGATTTAATTTGAGAATAATGTTGATAACACACTGATGTTTTAGTTGTTGCTAAGTACTGCTTATGCTAGTCAAGTACTTTTCAGCTGCCCATGCTCTGCCAGGTACACAAGAAACTGGGAGAGGGCACAGCCAGAATAGTTGATCCAAACTGACCAAAGGGCTATTCCATACCATATGGTGTCATGCTCAGTATATAAACTGGGGGGGGTTGGCTGGGGAGTAGCGATCGCTGCTCAGGAACTGTCTGGGTATCGGGCGGCGGGTGGTGAGCAATTGCATTGTGCATCACTTGCTTTGTATATTATTATTGTTATTATCATTATTATATTGTTATTATTATCATTACCGTTTTACTTTATTTCAATTATTAAACTGTTCTTATCTCAACCCAGGAGTGTTTCTCACTCTTACTCCTCCTATTCGCTCCCCCATCCCATCGGGGTAGGGGGAGTGAGCAAGCGGCTGCGTGGTGCTTAGTTGCTGGCTGGGGCTAAACCACGACACCCACTCAGCAGCATCTCTGGCAGCCAGGCACTGGGAAAGGCGAGAAGGAGAAAGACGCAGGACTTTGTTGCTCAGCCTTATGGTTCCTATAAAGAACTACTGTCAAATTCTCTTTCTCCTTAGAAGTAGCCAGGGAAAATAGGGGAAGAAATAAATGCATAGATAAGGCACCAAACCCCTTAATAGCATGCATCTAGCAAGTCAGAATTTCCACTGGTATATTTCTGATGCAGAAAACTAAGAAAAAGTAGAAGACAGGCACATGGTGTTCCTTCAGGTTATCATTTGGTTGGGTGTAAGAGGTCAGGTGAATTTATTTGACATGAGGCAGGAGTAGTCTGTGCAGCTTGATGTTGCTTTGTTTGCTACAGTTTTCTGCCTCATCTAGATCCATATTGCAATTTTCCACGTTACTCAGAAATAAACAGCAGATGTGACATCTCCTCACAGCAGTATATAGCATGGCCACAGATATCTCTGAATCTATCAGTATAAGCTGGATAGCCTTACACGTAATTGAAGGAATGCTGGAAGAAAATCCATTTAATGGCTTTTCAGCAGCACTGATGTCCTTCTAATAATACAGGCAGATGAATGAATCTCAGGTCAGTGCTGCCCACAGAAGATGTCAAAGAGATTGGAGGAGGAGAAGTCCTGTTTCAGACCATGTACTTGCATTACCTTGCAGAAACATCTGCCAAGGAGGCCTACTGCAGTGGAAAGCAGTCTGTTCACATGGGATGTCAGTACTCCTGCTTGGTAGGGAGCACTGGTTGGCTGCAGAAAAACAAATCCATGCAAGAGCCCTCCTCAGAAGGCTTGGGAAATATTTTTCTTGTTTAACCTTCCTTGTACATTGTTTGGGGAGCATACACTGAGCATTTTACTGGGCTACAATGGTCCCTACAGCCTGGGCATCAGTGTTGCAAATACCTCAGCATTTGCAGAATTACCTCAGCAATTGCAGAATTATTGGTCACTTTGGGCTCACAAAAATAGATTGGATCCTTAAAGGCTCCATTCCAACAGCTGGCTCTGATGACAGCTCAAAATACCTTACAAAATGAAATACAGTTAATGCTATTTCTGTCCTGAGCTAATCTATGTTCTTTTTTTTAATTATTATTATTCTTAAATATTAATACAAACGTCTCTACAAAAGATCTAAAGTCCATAATTCCACATTTACCAATCATTTAGTCAAACCATTCCTCACATTAGGTGCTATTTATGCTAAAAAGGCTGAAGGAGGACTTCTCAACTGCGTAAAAAACTGCAGGATTAGGATCACTACCATTATGTGAAATAGTTCCCTTGGGAAAAATCCTAGAGAATCTGCTCCTGAGAACCTACTGGAAATAAGCAGGGTTTGTTTGTTTTTAAAAGCCTGGAATACTTCATTTATTTTTGGATGTCTGGCAATTAATCTGGCTGCTTTAGGGATGCTTAAGCTCTTCATATAATCAAGTGAGGTTGCTTATTTTTCATCCAACGTCAAGATGTCAACAATAGTTTTGATTACATAGACCTGTCAGTTCGGTTATGTTTGCTTAATTGACAGTGTTAGTCTGATGAAATCTTGTTTGCACATACTTAGTTCTCGGGATTTGGCTGGCCTATTGCACAGACAGGATATAAAAGAAAAGGGTTAGGAGATTACATTTTTGTAAAGAACGCCTCCTTCCTAAAAATCAGGGGCTACTTAATCCAGAGTTCTAGAAAGGGTCAGTATATGATGATGTGTACAAGCAGAAACTGAAATTTCTGTTTTTTCAGGGCTATGAAACTGAAACATGACAGTAGCTTAATTGTGCAAATTCAAAACCAGTTTCCATGACAAATTTAAGGCTCCTCTTAATGTTTTAACGAATAATTTAGGGATTTTCCCACAGGGGCTAACTGACTCCAGTGAGAGCAAACTCAGAAAGGAACTCCTTTCTGAACTGCAGTGACTAGAGTTTGAAACCTTGCTGAAAAGCTATGGGAGAGGCATTATGCATTTTTCATAGAAAGCAATAAAATATTAATTCATTTTAGTGACTTAGATGAGCACTATAAAAAAAGTATCAGAACCAGGGCAAAAGAACTGCATTATTTAACCACAGCCTCTTCATTACATGTTATTAAAAAGATGTTCGATATTTTGAGAGGAAAAAGACTTTTATAGTTCTGGTTATTAGTGTAAAAAATTAAAATCTGTTCAGTCTTGGGAGAGAGAACAGAGACTGTAAGAAGATGTTCCCCCTCCTTTCTTTCCCCTGTCTTCTAAAGAAGCAAGCATCAACATTATAATTAAGGAATTTTGTCTGACACCTTTATGGGCACATCCCCTGTGCTGGAACAGCATTTTACAAGACCGCTCATCAGAAAAACCATCAGCAAAGTTAGAGCCTAGCTCCATGAACATTGACATGCTGGGCTCCCTCTGAGTGATCCCAAAGAGGTTAGCAGGATTCCACCAGCTGAGGAAAGTTGCTCCTGTGCCTGTCCCTACAACAGTACCTAGGTTACTATATAAGGCTTCTCATGAATACAAGATTGTGTAATATTTGTTCGTTGCAATCGTAATCCATTGGGTGTTGACATCTTCACAGCAAGCCTTGACCCAGCAAGGATATACAAGGTTAGCTGTATGTATATCTTATAAACTCAGAAGGGTGACTCAGGAAGGTCCCTGTTTTATTTTGCAGGCAGCTTTTGCCTGTTCAGGGGGTTTTAAAAAAAGTGTGCTGCTGTTATTCCTCCCCACACGAGCTGAGGCTTGATTTGGCAGCCATTAGGAAACTGTTGGATATAAGTGGATAAGACAGCTCTAATAGGAGAGATGTCATGGAAAGAGTGTGATTCATTGCTTTGAGCTGTGCACAGAGCTCAAATACTTGGTTTAATTCGGTGTTAGGTGCCAAACTACATATCTATAGTTTGACACCAGGACTAGGAGAGATTGCTTTTTTTCCTCTGCTCTTGCTGATCCTGAAACTTCCTCCCCTTTTGAGGAGCCTTTCCTCAATGCCTCAGGTTGATCACATTCCAGTTATATAATTAGATACCAAGGATGCCAGGAGAGGCTGGAGCTTGGAGAATATACCCTTTCCTTGAAACTCCTTACTCTCTAGGAAGATTTATAACAAAGTTATCCCAGATCTGCTTCCCAGATTAAGACACAAGGCTTTAAACTGCATCTAATGCTTGAAGTTGTGATTCTGCCAAACTCCAAATCTTGAAAAATCTTAAAATTGGAGGACTCGTATCAGACAGATCTGCAGTACAGCTCTCTATTTCCATTATTTTTTTGACACATTTTTCAAGATTCATTAAGTTGTAGCACAGTGGTGGTATATATAGCAAGGAAAGGGTAATGGATGTTGTTTGCTATATAATGTACATTTAAGCATGAGGGAACTCTGTACTGCTGATAAAAGAAGGTAGGCAACATCCACTGTTTTCTCCTCCTCCAGTGAACCAGTCTTTTCATCATAAAAGGGAACAAAGTTCATCAGACATGATTTGCCTTTGATAAATTAATGTTGGCTTCTCTCAATCACCTTCTCATCTTTCATGTGGCTGGAAATGACCTCAGGCAGGATTTCCTCTGCAACCTTCACAGGGACGGCAGTGAGGCTGACTGGCCTGCAGCTACCTGAATCCCTCTTCTTGACAATGGGGTTTGTATTTGCCTTTCAGACAACAGGAACCTCTCCCTGGTCACCATGACCTTTGAAGATGACAGAAACTGGCCTTTGAATGACACTGGCAGGCTCCATCAGCACCATAAAATGCATCCTGACTGATCCCATAGACTTGCGTATGTCCAGTTGGCTTAAATGCTTCCTAACTCCATCTTCCTCTGTTGTGGATAATGCTTCACTCGCATGGACTCTGCAATTAGTTTCAGTGTCCTCAGAGGCCTGAGGTCCAACTTTGCTGGCTACAACTAATGCAAAAAAACCCAATGAATATCTCAGTCTTTTTCTTGTCCTTTGTCCCTACCTCCCCTGCCTCACGGAGCAATGGGATCATTTATCTATTAGCCTTCCTTTCTCTGCCTGTTTACTTACAGACCCCATTCCCATTGCCCTGAAATCTGATTCAGACTGAAAGCTTGTGGTTCTCCAGTGGTTTCCAGAAAGCCCAGGAGTGAACAGAGATGTTTTTGCATGGGTAATTCCTACCAGACATTTCATCCTCACCTTATCAGGGGCCCTTACGGTTTTTATTCAGCTTCTCTGCAATGCCCCACTGATTTTCAGGAGTTTTCATCCAGGGGAAGAGACAGCTCATGTTACAAGGCTGATGCTTACATCTGTTTCTTATTGCTTCATATTCGAAGATCATCTTGTTCCAGTGGTCAAGAAGAGGGGAAATTATTTCTGTTCTTTATAGCAATTAAGATGGGAGGACTGTGTGAATGGAATTAGTCTGTGTACTGGTTTTTGTACATCAGGTTCCTCTGCTGGATTTTAATTGAGTTTAGTGTCTATTTGGTCTATATTCAGTGAAAACAGTCCCAACATACTGTCACTAAGCACAATGATCATACTACTGTTATCTTAGAAGAGTCTGGTAAAGCCCTCTCTGATCCAGCTAGAGGGTTTCTTGTTGATCTTAAGACTGTTCCAATAACATTTTTTCATTTTGGTTGTCCACCTTGGGGCTAATTTTTTGTTTGTTTTTATTTGGAAATCTTCTGCTAACACAAACAAAGGAAAAAAATTTACTTGGCTGCTTCTGAAACAAAGTTAGTGGAAAATGTTTTGCTTTGCCTGTCAAAAATCATTACACTGAAAGCTCTACTACTTTTTGAGCAGAGATGGAAAATTTGGCAAGGAGGCTGTTCTGATGTCATGACGTGCTTTCGGCCATCCTTGAAGAAATTTGCTCAATACATTCCTTTAACATGTATTTCCTTAGAGACTTGTCAGAGATTTACTATCAAAATCCCTGAGGATTTCTTTGTACCGAGAAGACCAGGTGTTTCCACAGCAGTGGGAGGGGCTGTACTGGCTAACCACTACCTCGCTGCTCCTGCCCGTGCAGGATGGATGGCATAACAGGCGGCAGACCTGAGAGCTGTTTCTCCAGTGCTCTCCGTGCCCACAGCCAGGACACTGGAGAAGTGGGAAGGTGCGTGTGTCAGGTGTAGAAGTGCACGGAGTGGGGTGAAGGGAGAGGCAGCCTGAGATGACAGAAGGAACACAGTGCTGCCAGCTTTGGCTTCACAGGTAGCGACATGACTCTTTTTTGGCCAGATGATTGCTAGAAGTCTCATCATTTCCATTCCAGGGGTGAACAGAAATTCCTGTGAAGGGCAGTTAGAAGTTACAGAAAGGCCAAATTCTTTCCCTCCTCTTCACAGGTGGGTATGGGATGGACAGGGAGAGCAAGAGAAGGAGCTGTGTGGCTCCAGGGAGCAGCATTCCCTTCTGCTTTCCCTCTTGTGTGCAACTGGTCAGTCTACTGCCTACACTCGCCCTAACAATGCCAAGTGAGAAGAATGGAAAGATGACCTTTATAGAGACCCTCGCCCACCCCAGCAGCTGGTACCACAGCCCGGGGTCCTGCACCCCCCTCTGACTCCAGAGGCGGCACCACATCCACTCGCAGGGTGCCCTGGTTGCTGGCACCTTGTCCTTACAGCACTGACACACACTGGGCAGGGAGTGAGATTACAGGGAGAGAGAGTGAAGGAAGGGTTTAATGAGAAGCCAGGACAGACTGCGGTGGTCAGGCCTAGGGCTGGGTTAGACAAGTCCTTACACGGGATCAGCAACTGTTCATACACATGCCCCACACCGTTTTATACCCCCTCCTCTCTGTTCACCCCCCTTCCCCTAAAACTTTCCTCAAGTTTTGCACAGTCCCACAGCCACCCACCCCGGAATCCCAAACCCTCCGGTTCCTCTTGTTTCCCCCTTCTTAACATTTACAAAGCCCAGGCTGGCAGTCTCCAAAGCTGTGCCTGGAGCTTCTTAATGGCCCATCAGTTAGTGGCTGAAGACTTTTGCTCTTTGTCATTGCCGCCATTATCCCTCATCTATCAGATTTGTGTCTCTGTGTCTTTCTCTCTTCCCCTTTATCACCTTCGCATTGAAAGGGGCCTTGACTGATTACTTTAATGAAGCAGATGCTTTCTCCATCCACATAGCCTTACACTGGGTACATGGCACTGAGATGGATGATTAACAGGCTCGCTCAGGAGAAAGTTACAGGATCCCCTACAAGGTAATGTCACTTATTTCTCTTTTCCAACATACAGCTACATAGTCTTACTTTGTTAATATTAGCTCAGTAATGAATAACTGATAGTGTTGTTGTTTTGTATGATACTGCTCTCTCAAACCTCTATTGCATTATTTGCATACAGACACAAGCCTACTATAAAATTTTCTGTTGCAAGCACCACCAGCTAAAGAGCATTAGAGGTGCCGCTGGCAGCATGTGCGATCTGATCTTAGCCGGGACTCCTAGCAAGGGCTTCTCTACCCAGGCTAAAACCACTTTCTTCATTATGCATTTGGACAAACTCGGAGAGCTGTAAGTATCACTTGCACACAACTGCAGGAGACTTACCAAATGCCACAGCAGGATTTTAAAGAATTGCTTGTCATTTTGGAGATAATACCCTTCACTTGCATGGAAGGGGGGCTCTGTTGAAATATTTGGGATTTGGGGAACTGAGCCAAACTTAGATAGAAGGATTAGGAACAGAAGTGAAATGAGGTAGGATAAGAACAGTGAACTGAAAGGGCTGGGAGAGGATAGAAGATGGGAACAGGAGGAGCAGACATGGGCAGGAACCAAGGCACATGATGGCAGGATAAACATTTGGGACCAGCTCAGGGACTGTAAGACAGAAGTAAATTAAGGGATGGAAATTGAATGGCGGAGTGCAGGAGCAAAAGGGGTTGAATGGAACCAAAAGAGCACAAAGTTCAGCTGAAGGGTGGACAGACATCTCAGAGGAGTTGCATCTGATATTGCAGAACCTGAATTTGGACATAGTGTTTGTATGCCTCAGTAATCCTAACCTGCCTAGAAAATAGTTGTGAGACCCTCCATCTTTTTTCAGGTATTGGGTCTGCATACTGTTGTTATCTTCTGTTCCACTCATTCATTGCTCACACAGCATAGGGTTGTGTTGTGAGCCTAAAAATTGTGACCATCTGGCAGGCCAGCATGTTTTTCATCCTGTTATAAATAGAGCCCTGGAGTCCCCGGGATACTTTTAGAGGGTCTCTGTCTCTGGAAGGCATCTGAGAAAAAACAGGGTTTACATAGAAAATACTTAAGGGATTTGGAAATAGAGGTTTAGAAGATGTTTAAAAGAGGCTTAAAAGTTACTCATCTGTAGGATAAAAGTTGGGGGATTTTATTTTCAGTTTTAGTTTTTTGAAAGCCTAAGACAAACACAGCATTAGAGGCACTTTAGGTTTACAGAGGTAAGTACTTGAAAGCTAGGAAATGCTCACATGAAAGTTTCTGGTACAACCTGATTTCCCTTCCCCTTCTCTCCTTATTCCAATATTGTGACACCATTTTTAGTTACACAGTGATATATTTTTGCCAGTACAAGAACCTGTCCTCATTCAATGCACAGGAAAGATAGTGCTCCAGGAATAGTCCTGGGTGATATAGTGAATGAGAGTGTCATCTTCACCATGGAAGTATAATTCTTCCTCCATCAGTTAACAGTGGCACAAGCATCCTAATCAAAGCATAGTGTAGAGAGAGCCTGTGTAGTATTTTGTAAATATGACAGCATCGGAAACTATGCACTGTTTTGTTATAAAATTACAACTGTAATATTAAATATTGAATATTTAATATTAAATATTAAATAAAATACAACTTGCAATAGTAAAGGTACAGGGAGACAGTTCATTCAAGTGTGCATGTGTGAACGTGTGTATTTCTGCACGCATGTGAATTCATTGTGCTATGGCTGATGTTATATCTCTATAATAACATCTCCACTGAGTCTGTTGGCCTTTCTTCAAATGTGTAACTAATCGGGAAAGAAGAGTACTTTATATGGAAGAATGAAAGGTGACAGAAGCTCGGAAGACTGGGATGGATGCTTTCCTGTCAGAGAATAGTCAGGGTTGTTTCTATCCTGGGAAAACTGGGAAGTCTTATCACTGCCCGTTGTGGCAATGATGGAAACTGCAGCGCATTGGATACACAAAGAAGGTATTGTTAGATGCCCAAACCCTACTCACCCTGTTGCCATCTGATGCTTTGAGATCTGAAGTTACACAAATGGAGAATTCCTCATATATTTTCTTCCCTCTTACAGTTTAATGTGAATATGAAAGCCAATGTTTCATTTCCCATATTCAGTGAAGTCACTCATCTTTCACAGTGTAAGCGTGTCTAGCATTCTGCCAGATGAAGAGTAACATTTCAGACCTACGCATTCACTCAGACTAGGACAAAGCGGCTGAAGGCAGTAAAGAATTTGGCCATTGACATTTGATACCATATCAGTTTGGCTGCTCTGATGCCTGGAAGGCTGTTAATAAACAGGTAGGTTTGTTCTTAGTTTCTGGTAAGAGAACAAAACAGGAGAACTTCTGTTTCTGAGTGGTATGGCTAACAGCTTCAGGGCATAAGCTAATTCTGCTTCCCTCTCCTGTTTAGCACTTTCATTTATAGATTTATGACTCTGAGTAAGTAGGGAGGTATGAAGTTGGCTGTAATTGGTACTGTGCATATGTAAATGACCATTTCAAGTGTGGGTGCTCTGCCAGCTATTACACATATTTTTTTTTTAATTTCCCTGGCTATTGCTCTTTTTAGACCATCAGGATTTGTTTTACATGTGGAATATTTTGGCTCCTGCGAGATGAATTCTACCTCAGGGCCTCAAGCCTGTGTAAGGTTATGTTGTACCTCCTAGGCTGCGTGTTAAGGTGTTGATGCATGATTTCAGAGCTCCACAGTTCACTAAAGTTACTGCAGGTATGAAGGACTGTTTGTTTTTCTTCTGGTCTCTTTGTGTGATATGGGTGAGTATTGCAAGAGGTCACATGAGCAAAGCATCTCTAGCTGTTCTCCTGGTTGCCCAGTGTCTCCTTCTAGTGAGTCAGAAAGTCAGCCACCATCTTCTGGGCTTACTAGGCAGGGTCCAGTCCCCATAGGATTTTTGTAAAAGGGATATGAAAAGTATACTGACTTTATACTGGGGGCCACTGACCTGCAAGTAAGAGAAGAAACTAGCAGGGTCAGAGGGAGGAGATGCTCAGTAACTGGGAAAAGTACCTGAATGTGGGAAGCAGGAGACAGGGGTAGCACAGGAGCCATAGAAGAGAGAACTGGAAAGTTCAGGAGAAGATGGAGTGACCGGGAAACCCAGAGAGGCGGGAAGTGGATAAGAATTCTGCATGTGCTAGACGCAAATCTAGATACCCACTTGGGGTATCTCAGTTTTGGAGTGCTTACCTTGAGTTTGGCTTTCCTGAGAAAATGCTACATACCCATAATTTTGTAGCAGCTGCAGTGCTGAGCACATCAAATCCAGCAAAAGAGAGCTAAAGGGAATCCAAAGTATGGCAGTGTTACCCAAGATGCTGACCCACATTCAGGGGTGCATAAGACATCCAAGGAACTGTTTGGCTTGTTGAAGTTGCACTGCTGTGCCACGGATTTACAGGTGCCTGTCAGGGCCAGGCTCTGGGGGATGATGTCCCTCCAGCTTCTGGAATAGGATAAGAGCCCAGAATCAGGTGCCCTGCTGTGCTAGAGTCAACAACAATTTTCCCATGGATCTATGAAGGGGTTTTTGTGCACCTTGGAATTAGCGACCGATAGACCCTGGGGGACGATGTGGTCATCCTAAACTCTTGAACCATAGCAACATGCTATATCTGAGCTTGGAGATGTGAACAGAGCCACCACCTCAAAGAGAAGCTTAGTGGCACCTTTAGGTGGCACTGGTCTTGTCATGTTGGCTTCAGACCTAGCAGCCAAATCACTCTGCAGGGCATGTTATGGCACTGCTGTGTGGCTTTCTGGAGTGCTGCTTCGGGATTCACCTCTTGCTCCTCCATGACATCTCTGGATCTCCCTTGCTGTTCCTCTCCAGTTTTGCAAATTGTGTACCATAGCAAGATGCTGGCCCAGCAAGATCCACACGGAGGCTGAATAGTGGCAGCTGGCATCGCCTCTTAATATAGAAGTGAGGGGTGTGGCTGCACAAGGCAGCATGGTGCAGATTAGTTTGGGAACAGGCTGTGTGCTAAAAAGAGTTTAGTTGCATGTTGCAAAGGCTTATGGGGTTGCTACTGCATCTGAGGTGCAGTGTAAGTACACAGAGGGAAATACAGCGACTCCCTAAGGGTTTTCAGGAGCAAGCACAGGTGGTATATAGCAGCCTGGGTGCCCACTCAGAGATGGACTGTGGTAGGAGGTGAGCAAAGCGGGTAGACATGGCCAGATGGGACTGCAGCTCACGTGGAGGCACCTCAGCTATCTGTAACACTGCTAGCTCAGGTAACGTGAAGACCAGAGCTGTGGCAGCATGAAATGTCTGCGTGGGCTGGAAAATTGTCCTGCAAATCGTTGTGGAGCTCCATGCTGTCTCTGCTCTGCTGCTTGAAGCTTGCTCGTTTAAACCCGGTAGAGGATGAGCTCAATCACAGCAGTGATTGCAATGTAGACATGCCCTGCATCCTCTTATAAACCTCAGGAGCTTTTCCATTCCTCCCAAAAGCCATTTTTAAAGGATTTCTCAATAGTTAACCACGTGAATGAATAAATCATAATTATGATTCAAATAATCCTGTGAATGAATAATTCATTGTAATAATTGAAAAAGGAATCTCAGCACGAAGCATTTTACTATTACAAAGGTAAACATCAATTCAGTTTTTTAAAAGAAAAGGCATATTCTCCAGCAAAGTATTTTTCTTCTGGTTGCCATACCCTAGTTATGTATAATATGAAAGAAAAATATGATTCTTTGTGCGACAGCCATCTTCATACAAATGCAAAAATATGCTTCCTTTTGCAACAGCCATCTTCAGTGCTAATGAGTGAGAAAGGAAAAAGGATTAAGTGACATTTAAAATGATATTCACCTCCTTCCTGAGGACGGAGCCAAACAAGGCAGCCACAGTCAGCTGGTCAAAATGTCCAGAGCTTGAAGTAACTGAATATTGCCAGCTAGTTAGAAAGGAATTGGGAGGAGGGGTAAAGAGGGGAATGTTTTCTTCTAGATCTGTGCTGCTAAGAGAGAGTGTAGGCTAAGCATATGGCTCACAGCCAGCAAAGGCAGCAGATACTACGATGATAAAAGCCTGCTTAATAATATTTAGCACCAACAAAGGGTTTTCAAGGAAAAGACAGACTTTCGTCCTGGGAAGGATGGAAGCAGCTTCACCTGTTAGCCCCATTTTCAGAGGGAGAAAGTACACTGTCATGAGTTTCTCTGTGCTTTCAGATGCCAAGCGTGACATGGATGGAGCAAGCCACAGGTTTCTAAAGGCAAAAGAGCTGGAAGTCTGATTGCCTGCGAAATGCAGTTTTGGCTCCCAGGGAGACTAAGTGCTGACTTGGTGGTGGTAAACAAAAAAATGAAGCAAGCTCACCTGTTTGGTACCTGGGAGAAGGGGGCAAACTCTATCCACCCCAAATGAGAGGAGAGAAGCTGTATTTACCTGTGTCTTTCCCCAGTTGCCCTGTTCACTGTGTGACAGGTTGTCTCCATCTGTGGATGGTCCGATGCCAGTGCCGTGCTTGCATCATGGCAATGACATTGATAAATGGAGGTCCGCGAGCCACAGGCACGGAGCGACTCGCTCAAGGTCAACTACAGCCTGCGGCAGGGACGGGAACAACACCGAGGTCTCCCGGGTCCCGCGGCTGAGCTCTGAGCGCTGACCGGAGCCGGCGGTGCTCGACGGTCCCCGTCCGGGTTTTGACTGAAGGGCCAGGGGCAGGGCCAGCTTTTCATGGTGGAGGGGTGGGGGGAAAGGAGGGCGGGGGCGGTGCCACCCCTTGGGCAAGCTGTTGCGAAGCGCCTGGCCGGAGAGCTGCAGCCCGCAGCGCGATCTCCTCGGGGGTACCCCCCAAAAAGCCGGACGCCCCTGGGCTGGGGCCGCTGCGGCCGCCGCGGCGGGGGCCGAAGGGGGGCGAGCACCGAGGCTCCGCGCACGTCCACGGGTGCGTGTGTGTCTCGCCGTGTGGGTGCGTGCGTGCATCTGCCTGTATCTGAGCGTGTCCGTGCTGCTGCCGCTGCCTGGGTCTGCCTGCCTCTGCCTTTCCGTATCGCTGCGTGCCTCTGCTCACGGGTGCGTGTCTCTGCGCGTGTCTGCGTGTGCCCCTCTCCCCCTCGCGCTGTGTAACCGTGTGTGTGCGTGCCCGCACGCCTCCCGCTCCCCCCCCCGCCCCCTCTTCCCCCCCGTGTGTGTGTGTGTGTGTGTGCGCGGCGGGGAGGGCAGAGCCGGGCGCGCCGTGCAGCAGCGCGGTGCCCCAGCGCGGTGCCCCAGCGCGGGGCAGAGCACGCCGGGGCCGGGGCCGGGGCCGGGGCCGGGGCCGGGGCCGGGGCCGGGGCCGGGGCCCGAGGAGGAGCTGCGCCGCGCCGGGAGCCCCGCGGAGCCGCCGGGCGAGCGCGGCCGCACCGAGGCGCAACAGGCGTGGCGGGGGGCGGCGGCGGGCGGATGGCGGCGGGCGGCGGCGGGCGGTGAGGGCGAGCGGGGCGAGGCGGCGGCGGCGGCGGGTGCCGGGGCAGAGCGGGCGGGATGCGGGCGGAGGAGCCGCTGGCGCTGGCGGCCCCGCGGGCGGGCGGCGGCGAGGCGGAGGCGGAGGCGCCGGGCGAGGAGCGGAGCGGCGGCAGCTGCTGCAGCAGCGAGCGGCTGGTGATCAACATCTCGGGGCTGCGCTTCGAGACGCAGCTGCGGACCCTCTCCATCTTCCCCGACACGCTGCTGGGCGACCCCAGCCGCCGGGTGCGCTACTTCGACCCGCTCCGCAACGAGTACTTCTTCGACCGCAACCGGCCCAGCTTCGACGCCATCCTCTACTACTACCAGTCCGGGGGGCGGCTCCGCCGGCCGGTCCATGTGCCCCTCGACATCTTCCTGGAGGAGATCCGCTTCTACCAGCTGGGCCAAGAGGCCATTGAGACCTTCCGGGAGGATGAGGGCTTCATTCAAGAGGAGGAGAAGCCCCTGCCCCAGCACCACTTCCAGCGCCAGGTCTGGCTGCTCTTTGAGTATCCCGAGAGCTCCGGGCCGGCGCGGGCCATCGCCATCGTCTCCGTGCTGGTCATCCTTATCTCCATCGTCATCTTCTGCCTGGAGACCCTGCCCGAGTTTCGCCAGGAGCCCAAGGGCGCCCAGCCCGGCTTTGGGGAGGCGTCGCCACCCGGCGACGAGGCCCTGCTGCCACCGCCGCCACCGCCGAGCGGGACTCCGCCGCCCCTGCGCCCTGCCACCGGTGCCGGCCCCTTCTTCACTGACCCCTTCTTCCTCATCGAGACCCTGTGCATCATCTGGTTCTCCTTTGAGCTCCTCGTCCGCTTCTTCGCCTGCCCCAGCAAGCCTGAGTTCTCCCGCAACATCATGAACATCATCGACATTGTGGCCATCATCCCCTACTTCATCACTCTGGGCACTGAGCTGGCCCAGCAGCAACAGCAGAAGCAGCAGCCCGGCAGCAGCAGCAACAACGGGGGCCAGCAGCAAGCCATGTCCCTGGCCATCCTCAGAGTTATCCGCCTGGTCAGAGTCTTCAGGATCTTCAAGCTCTCCAGGCACTCCAAAGGGCTGCAGATCTTGGGGAAGACTCTCCAGGCCAGCATGAGGGAGCTGGGCCTCCTCATCTTCTTCCTCTTCATCGGGGTGATCCTCTTCTCCAGTGCTGTCTACTTTGCAGAGACTGATGACCCCGATTCCCTGTTCACCAGCATCCCTGATGCTTTTTGGTGGGCGGTGGTGTCCATGACCACTGTGGGCTATGGGGACATGTATCCCATGACAATTGGTGGCAAGATTGTGGGCTCCTTGTGTGCCATCGCGGGTGTGCTCACCATTGCCCTCCCTGTTCCTGTCATCGTGTCCAATTTCAACTACTTCTACCACCGAGAGACTGATCATGAAGAGCAGTGCCAGTACACCCATGTCACCTGTGGCCAGCAGCAGTCACCCTTTTCTGAGCCCAAGAAGGGGGACAGTAATCAGTCTCTCAGCAAATCTGAATTCCTGGAAGCAGAAGACCTGGAGTCCATGAAATATTCCAACTTCATTCCTCCCAACAACCAGAGTTATAAAGAGAAGAAAATGCTGACAGAGGTGTGATCGGTTTTGTTATCCTGGGTCCAGACACAGAGCTGCAAGCTGCTGCACAGCCGTCTTCCCACTAGCAGCTGGATCTATTCAGCATTTACATGCCAGACGGCGAATTGTGATACCGTAAACAGAATGATTGTGATAATGGGCTCTTCTGTCCTGATTTGCTGTTTCTCATTACCGTGTGCAGCCAGAAATGTTCTTGCTTTATTCCGTGGTGTGCTAGCTGTCATCCCCCACTCCCTCGTGAATTTTTCTCTGGTTTTGAAGACTGCTTTAATCCAATACTTTCTCTGAAACCTAGCCTTTCCACTCCACTGGCAGAGAAGCCCGTGCCACTACTTCAGCTGAAGGATTCGGCAGGGAGTAAACAGTTAAAGGGGCTACAAACATCTGGCTCAAGCTGTGCCCTTAGCTCCTGTGCCAGCGCAGTGCCCTTGGCTGTGGGATCAGTCACGCCTGCCATGCCATTGCCTTTGAATAATGGAAACACTTTAGCCAGCATCACAGTGAGTTCTGCAGCTGTAGGGGAAAGTCAGCAAGCAGATGCCTGCCTTCTTTGCAACCCTTGGCATGCTAAAGATCCTCTTGGTTTATGTTTCAAGAAAGGTGCATAGATCTAAAAGCTCTTTGCTACTTGTGACCATATACCATTTATCAAAAACAGGCTTAAAGAAATCAGCAGGCTTGGTGAAGATTCTCTGTGTTTTGAGCTTATTTCAGCCTTATTTATGCCAGTGCCCTGGTGTTAATTGGCTTTTATAGTACCAACTTAATCTTCATAGTGGCAAGTGCCTTCTGATGCAAGGCTTATTTGAGTAAATTCATTTGTTATCTCCACAGTTTGTCTCCACGCAATAGCATTTAATGAGATGTACTTTATGCTTCAGATATCCAGTTCTGTATTCAGGCATGTGAGAGCAACTGACTCCACTGCGTTTTTATTGAAGCATTTGTATAGATGAGGGAAGTTTGCATGTTGGTATTTTGTTGACGTTGCTGAAAAACCCCAACCACAGGCAGCTGCACCTGTGCTGTCTGAAGATTGCACTGATTTAGCAGGTCACGGGCGTAAATTGCCCCAGGGTAAGTGTGTCAAGATTTGAGACTGAGATTGGCACAGATACAGACTTCCCTAAGCCATCTGCACAAACCCAAGAGCATACCCCAGACCTTTCAAATGAGGGGAGAAACAACCTTTTCTGTTTTTGCTGTATTACCGATCTAGCCAGTTCTTGGTATTTCATGGATAGAAGGCACAGCAATGTCTTTTGCATGCACTAGGTTTTGTGAGAGCAACTTATGCTCCAATGCAAAACGCATAGCTTGGCCTGCAGTGCTGGGTTTACCAAGGGACCAGAGATCTGCATCTTAAGATGCACATTTTTCTTCCCAGACAATTACATTTTTTTAATCAGCTCTGCCTTACACCTAACCTTAAAATGTTTCAAATGCTGCCAGTGGGTGAGAAGGGGAAATGGATGCTTTCAGATTCTATTGGCAAATCTTCTTGCAAGGAAAAGTCTTTCTTGTTTTAAATCTAAGTGTATATTCTGCATTCACATGTGTGCATGTGTATGAAAGCAAAGGCAGCCATTAATGCCTTGCATCATACTGTATGAAATGCATATTAGAATGTACTACATATTGCATGTGACACATGTAATACATAAACCAGACATAATATCAAGATGCAAAATATATAGAACACATTTTATGTATATGTATGTGTATGTGTATATGTATATATTATGCTTTTCAACCATAAGGCTAAGAATGCTAAAGGCATTTTAAAGTGTTAAAGGCACTTTACCATAGTCAGAATTGACTGTAGAACTGGTTGTGAGATGGGATCTGTTTGCATCTTTGTTACCGTGCTTGTGTTTTGTTGTCTTGAGATCTGACTCCATGCCTAAGAGTGCTTTTATTGTGGCCTCTCCTCATCTGGGCCCTGATCATATGGTAGAAGTTGTTTGTGTAAATCCTAACTACTATGTTTCTCCAGAGTCCCCTTGTCTTCTCAAAGGTTTTTAATGTACAGGGATCTCCCTTGGGGTCAGCGCACAACCATTACATTAAAACCTCTGTTCTCTCACTGAAGTCAGTAGCAAAATGCCACTTGTCTCAGTTACTGCAGGTCAGTCTGGGAGACGAAAGTGTGATGTGGTGAGGGCTCTATAGCTGAGGGGAGTTCGCCTGAATACACAGGTGCCTAATTCCTCTTTGGTTCATCGGGACTGAGGCAAATGTCTGTGAAGGTCTGGGCCTTGGGAGCCATTCTGCATCCCTTGAAGCATGTAACCAGCCGGTGGGTAAGTAATCCTGGTGAATAAGTGGGACTGAGGAAGGATCAGCACGGTGGCATATCTGTTGATTTTATGTAAAAAGTTGTCTTGATCATTGAGTTAATTCAGTAAAAAGCTGTTGTTGTTAGTTGTGTTTCAGGGTCACTATAATGAAATCTTTTCTGTGAGTGCAAGAGAGTGACTTTTCTTCAAATTTTATGTTGCTCCAGCAGATGCACTAGGAACTAGCAAAAGAACCTGCTATTTAAGAAGGATGTTTCAAGGCTGCTGCTGTCTCCTAGCAGAATGCCCATGTTTGGGGTTATTTTATGCCTGAGTGTATCAGCTGATAAAAGTTTCCCCAAAGTAAGATATAAAAAACTCAGGTTAAGCACAAGAGGAGGCATGAGATACACTGAGCCTACGTCAGAAAATTCCTGTGCTTGTTTCGTCCCTTGGGCCTGACCCTGTTGCCCTTGCCAGGCAGGAGCCCTCCCTGCTCAGAACAGGTTGTTCTCCTGACCAGCATGACAGACAGCTGGGCATGGAGACTCTGGCAAAAAAACAGATGTGAGGCAAATTACTGGTAGCGTAATCCCAATGTGTCTTACAGAGGTGCTCTCAGGTGAAATTCAGCAGTCAGTTTCTAGCTGGAGTGTTGTCTGCACACATGCATACACAAAACACCGGTGTGAAGGAACTCTGTTGCAAACAGACAGCTTTGTGCAGTTTTTTGCAATCCATGTTTTTCAGTTCTGAAAAGAAAGTGCAAATGAAAATGTGTAAAACAGGAGTGGTGTTTGCTCCCTGAGTTTGCTGTGTTAGAGCTAAGTGAAATACAAAAAGCCAACAGAAGCTTGGAAACTGTAACCTAGGGACTTTCATTTGGGCATGTAAATCCTTCTCTAAGCTTCTCCTAAAAAGCAAGGCAGTGAAGTCCCAGAGTCATCAGTAATACTATATATTATAGAACTTCTGGAATTTGATGTTTTTATTAAGGAGCCTTTGGATTTTTTTCCAATGACTGAAGTGATGTAGTGGCACCTGTGCCATTGACTTCACAGGGGATTCGTGTCACCAAATCACAGAGATGCTTTCAGAAATCTTACCTCAAGTTCTCAGCTCTTAGCACTCACTCCTGGATGTTCAAAATCTGTCTGTCTTGTCTAGCTATTTCCTTCTGAAGGCAGAACACATCCTCGTGAAGCAAGTAGGCACCTCCAGGGACTTGTTTCCATAACAACCTCCCAGACTGTTTCTCTCTACCCTGTGACTTTGGCTACAAGCAAAAGCACTCGTTGAATATTTTCAGTTCTCAGATATTAGTACCTTATCTTTACAGCTGTTTTCTTTGCTTACTGAAGATGATCCCATCACCTTATATCATGTACAACTGTCCTTCCAACTCCAGATGGACGGTTATCAGCATTTGAAAGCAGAGAGTGCAAATCAGGAGATGGGAAGGGATTTTATCTGTGTATCTTTGCACACAGAGAGGTTGGGAGTGTGTGAAGGACAATCTGAGCACTCACAGTCAAGAAGCTGAGGGGCAACTGGCCTGTGAATCCATCATCTGGGTGCGTGGTAACAAGGAATACGAGCTAAAGCATCACATTAAAAAACCAGAAACTCCTCTTTCAGCAACCTCACTAGGAAATAGTTTTGCTGTGGAAGAGACTATTGCTCCTTCCTGAACCCTTGGCTGTTTTGTGACAATCAGTTCCCCAAATAATTTTCCCCCAGGATGTTTTACACCAAGTCAGGACAGGGCAGAAATCATCTTCTTGGAGGTGGGGAAGGAGGGAAAGGAAGAATTTTACTGAGGACACCTTTTTTTATCTGCAACTCATCAATCACATAAAAGACTGTAAGCAGAAAAGGCAGGAAATACTGCTGTTTTGCAGTATTTCAAAGTCTGCATTACTGGTGGATTCCTGCACTTACCTCCAAGATAAAATTCCTATTCTGCTCCTGTTTGGAAAACATTGCAATTTGGGATTTTTTGAGCAATTTTCTGGTTTGGCCCTGTTCTTTTTGATCCAGCTTTCATGGATAAATAAAATCACTGCTACAGCAGCTGTGGGGGTGAAGGTGACTGGACTTGGTGTTCTCTCCTAGGCCCTCTCATTCAGTGTACAGAGATCCCTATGGAGATGAAGAAGAATGAGTATAAAGGAAACTCAGGGCAGCAAGAGACAGGGTAAGGACTGAAGTGTCTTCCATACTGTGACGGAAAGAGCAGCATCATCCCTAAAAGCAAAGGAACAAACAGCTCCAGCGTCCGCTGCTACAGCAGAAGTAGGTAAGGTTTCTTTTTGTTCTGCGAAATTAATGAGTAAGAGTTTCTTGCAATTAATGAGGAAGGATTTCCTAATTAAGGTTTGCAGCCTAAAGGGTGAAGCTGGTTCTAGGTGAAGAAAGATAGATAATTATAAGCTACAAAAATACAGTATGAGCCAGATCATGACCATCTGCTGATTCAAGTTGGTAAAACTCCATTTAGTACAACTACCTTGGTTTATATTGGGCTTCAGCTTCAATCTTCTTCATCAAGTCAAAACATATATACTGTTTGTTAAAATGCTTATTTTTGTTTGTTCTTCTCTTGAGGTCCTGTTTACATCAGGGAAAGACCTGTAGATTACAGCAGGAGTTAACCACAGCTTTCCCAAAAGTTCTCACCCAACTTGAGTCCAAGTAAGTCTACCAAGCTCAGCAAAGTTAAGCTTCTCTTTAAGTTTATATTGACAAAAATAAGAGCAGTAGCATTTTTTTTTCCTCAGTGGTGCAAACATGTAGCCGAATTCATAGAGAAGTTTAACACTAAATGAGATTCTGCCCTGAGCTGCAGCCCTATAAGCACAAGATAGCTCTATTTACATTGCTGTAACCGAAAGCACAGTCTGAGCTCTTCATCTTTGCTCTTTGGAGCTCAAACTCTAGACAAATCCTATTCTGAAGACATTTGTAGCCATATTATCAGCAGGCTCACAGTCGAATCCCTGACTTGCAGTCATCTGCTTTACACGTAAAGTTAAGGAGGGGAGCAGGTGCTTGCAGGATGAAAAGACTTAATCCTCTGAAAAAAATTAGCAATTGCCAGTGAATGCTGCGTGTCCATAGCTGCCACCAAAGACAGCTGGTGATGAAATTGCCCGTTAATTACAAGAAGGAGCTCTTCTTGCGCAGGGTCAAGTCCTAAATAAGGCAAGACCCTAGTCAGGGAGATAAACCCAGAAGAATGTTTTTGGGGGAAAGCAGACAGGGACTGCAGTAACATTGATTTCCAGTGTAGCTTATGTTGTTGGTACATGTCAATTCTATATGCCTTGCCTAAGTGGCTGGGCTTTCACTTGCTCCAGGGAAGTCTGTCTGGGGCTTGTTGGCAGGCAGAAGAGCTTGAATATTATAGCATAGTTTTACATGTAAAAACTGTGATCAGTGTGGGTTTTACATTCCTAAAGCATAAACATTTATTGATAAACATGCACCACAGGAAATATCCATGTTGTGTGTAGTGCAGATTAAGAGGGGCTGAAGCAATAGATTGAACTTTCCTGTGACTTTTTCTTAGTGAAAGGAAAGGATTTACAGGAGGAAAAGTGCTCATTAACTTTCATGGTCACTCTAAAATACTGAAGTCATGTTGCCTATTCATTAGAGACAAGACTCATGGGAAACTTTTGTCTTCATACAAAATATCATTGAAAGTTCAGTAAGTCCTTCTTTGGCTTCACTTTCACTAAATGGATAGAATCACAGAATCATAGAATCATTTAGGTTGGAAAAGACCTTTAAGATCATCAAGTCCAACTGTAAACCTAACACTACCGATTCCACCACTAAACCATGTCCCTAAGTGCCACATCTACATGTACTATATAAAGATACTTAGTCAGTGATGTAAAGTTTTAGAAGAACCTTAGTCAAAAAGTGCTATAAATCCCAAATTTACCTATTTAATTACTAAATTTACCAATTAAATTACCAAATTTAATTGGTATTGTAGCCATTGTTTGTTTAAAGAAAATTGGGGTCTTGATTCTGCTCTCTACCTGAGGTTAGATAAATGTATCCTTAAGGATATGAATGGTGTGACTTCTAATTTAAGTAACTGTGAGAGAAGAATCAGGCCCAAATAAGAGGGCTGTAAAAGCAGATGTCTATAATAGATCTCTTTAGGTGTTGTAGGTACACATTGGTCCATTCACCTAAAAGGTTGTATACAATTTTACACCAACAGAAGATTCAGCTTTTAGAGTACATATTGGCTTATTCTCTTACATTCTCTGGGGAGAAATTAAATGGTATTTTACAAGAAAACTGGAACATTACTGTCTCCTCTTGCTGCTCATTGATGCATCTGTTGTTTTCAATTAGCTTGATGGCATCCATTTTCAGGAAGCCAGATGCTGCCCTCTTTTACACTGGTGCAATTCTGGAATAACTCCACTGACGTCAGTGAAGTGACTCCAAATTTATCCCTGTGAAAGCAGAATTGGACCACAGTCTTTTTGTTTGCTTATCTGCTACCATGCTCTCAGGAAGGTGCACCATTACCATACTATAAGGGGAAGGCAACTGCCTGTCTCTTGTGCCATGCTCAGCTCTTGTGTCCTTGACATCACACCCATGTGCCTGGCTGGAGCAGAAGTCAGGCTGGTGTGGGGCACGCATGGTCACCAGATTCCCCATGCTGAATGGAGCAGATGCTGGTCTGAGATTCTTGACCACTTTCCCATTCCAATCTCCATCAGCTTCCGCTTGCTTGGCTATGTTTTCCAAGGAGACAGTTTTTTAAGCTAAAGAAATGTAATTGCAAGTCTTAAGTAATATAATAACAGAAGGGTAGCAGAGGTAGACATGGAGACAAACTCCACCCCTGCTACAGTTTTTTGCTGTTATGGCTATGTGAAAATAGTTGCAGTCCTGGCAGGTTGGCTATAGATCTGCTGGCTCCAGTCTCCATTTTCAGGGAACACCAATTTTAAACAAATTGGGCTATTTCTTTCCTGCTTTAACTCTGCTGATCTCAGTGATGCTGTCCCTGAAACCAGACAAAAAAACTTCACATAAAAGCCATTAGCGTGCTGTATGGAAAAATACCACTTGAGATGGGGCAGACAAGGGTGAATGGAAGAAATAGAGTCAGTAAAGAACAGAGTAAATAAGTGGTGTGAGACAGGAGGGAGATTCTTAAAGGAGTTCCTCAAGGATTAGTCCTGGGATTGTTTAAAACTTTAGCAGTAGAGCTGAGACTATGAAATTTAGCAATGAAGCAACCTAAGCATCATCATCAAGACTGTGGATTAGGACACAGGACTAGATGACTGAATAATTGACTTAAAGAAATACAAAGATATTGAATAGCACAGAAATTAAAGTTGTGATTGGGATTTATCAGTTGGGGAAGACAGACAAAAAGAAAGATTAGGGGTGCTAAGATCAGCCAGAGAACCAGTGTCACTTAACTGAGCCACCAGAGTAATGCAGTCATAAAAATTACAGATGCAAGTGTTTGGAAGTCTCAGAAGGGGCACATTCAGTACCACCTGGGAAATGTTAATTCCATAAGGCCTCATCTAGAATGCTGTGTGCATTTTTGGTGACCTAAATTTGGTCAGGAAGTATGCACAGAAGAACAGCAAGAATGATCAGGTGAATGGAAACGGCTTTTCAAGAGGAAACTGGAAGAGCCTGACTTTTCTAGGCCAGCCAGAGATTGACAAGACCTATAGTTACAAAAATACTGGGGGCAGAGTAGCCAGAAGAAGTAAGATCTATTTAAGCTAAAAGGCAATGCTGGTGTTTGAACAATAGAGCATAAACTGGCTATGAATAAATTTACCTTGGAAAGAAGAAGGTGATTTCTAATATAACAGACAAAGAAAGAGAAATGAAAGCTCATTCCAGGTTGAATAGGAGAAATGAAAGCAAAAAACAAATTTTTTTTTTTTCAAATGGACTTTGTTAAATTTATGAAATGGATGATATGTAAGTAGTTACATGCAATGGAAATAGCCTGGGTTCAGTGACTTTGTCTACTAGAATCCTCTCCTACACCTGGGATGTGTTTGCGATGCCGAATAGATGAGAAATTTCAAGATCTTCCCTCATTTCTTGTGTCCTCCAGCTCATTTGCTGTACTGCACTAATTTAGCTACAAAACACCAAATACTAGTGATTTTATTATTTAGTACTTGGGATGTGTGGGTAGGAGAGAGAACTAGGGGGGGAGCTGTGAGTCTTCGGAGATGTTTTCTCTATGGGACTGGGGGAAGAGAAAGAAGTCCTAGGAGTGGAGTAGGATGGGGCAGGGGATGCCAGTTCACTCTAGGAGCTAGTCTGGAGAGGAAGTCAGGAAAAAACACCATTCTCTGTTCATTTCTCTTCCCCTCACCCTGGAACTTCTGCTGTCCTTGTCTGGTCCTTTCTCCCTATCCAGAGCTCTCCAGCTCTACGTTGTCCTTCCACCTTCCTGGTGTCTCTGGTAGTTCCTCACTACCATGAGCTCCATGGAGTCAATTGGAACAGTGCATTGCACCTAATTTTGAGAAAAGCCTTGAGCCAGCTCTGCTGCAGCTCAGCCAAGGTATCTGATTTGGATGCAGAAATCAACAGCAATGCATGACCTTCAACAGCTTTTGTTGAATGGAAGGTCAGAGCAGTTGATAACAATGGCTACTCTGGCCTGAAGAGGTTAGCAGAATATTTCCTATTCCAGGCACTGTTCTGGCAGAGACAGAATAAGGTTCGTGTTTCCTCTCTTACTTCTTTCAGTTCATTTCATTCTGTGGGAAAGTGACAAAGTGTTCCGCTGAGCTCAGCAGATAGAATAGACATCGACCAAGGTGGGAGCTTCTCCTGTCCATTCAGCTCCATGTCACAAAAGCACCAAGAAGACCCTAGTCCTTATACTTCATCTTTCAGCCTTCTAGCATGTTGCTGCAATTTGTTCACTTCTGTGAGGAAAACCATCATCGTGTGATTTGTATCTATATTTTGGCTAGCAAGTCCTGCTCTTTAACTTTGAAATAGCTCTGCTTTTTCTCCCTTAAGTAGAAAAAAAGAAAAAGCAAAGCAAAGAAATTTTACGAATAACCATGCACATTAATGAAAGCCTGTGAATATGGACACCACTTGAGCTTTATAAATTACATTAGCAGGATGGTGCACACAAATCTGGTTGTCCATAAATTGTCTTAAGGGCTTGTCCCAAGTGCTTGGCATCATTTCTTGAGTTATGACAGTAAGCAAAATTAGAAAGGAATTATTTTCTAACAGTTACAGAGCGAGCCAATAAGTTTCATCTGAACCACGAACACAGTGTTGCATCTGTTTCTGAGCTCAGTTCACTTTGACATTGATGGACAAGGCCACCATCAGTTTATGTGCTTCTTAATTTACTGTTGTTATATCACGTGCACTGCCATTGTGTATAGGAGCCTCAGTCTTGAGGTCTGCAGCATATTAGTGGTAAAGATCCTACTGCAGCAATCACCACACAAACACAGAGCAAAAAGCTGGTCAAAGAGCTTATATGGTTAAAATTGTATATACCTCTTTGGAGCTTGGAGAACTTTCTAATGGTGAGAGAGCTTTATTACGTTTTGATTTTATAGTAGGAACAGAATGAGGCGCAGTTAGCTGTGGAGAGTGGAGGGAAAGCAAGACTCTAAATGAGCAGAACCCGTGACTCCTTCTTTAGTGCTACAGAACAAATCTTCATATTCTTGGCCCTGGCAACCGTGTCTTTTAACAAGGAGATGCTGACTTTGAAAGGGAGTACAGGTAAAGAGCACAGGAGCAAATCCTATAAGTAAATTATGTTGGTTCATGAGGATATGGAAGAAGCATGGGAGATGCATTTATTGTGAATCTTCAAGCCAGTCTGATTTATGTAATAAATAGTATTTACCCATACTATTTTTTTTTTTTTGGCTTTGCATTGCAAAGTAGGCAGCTCCAGAATGCTCTTGTATTCTTGTAGTGTGTGAAACACTAACATGCTCATAACTTGTGACCAAGTTCTGACCCTGTTTGCCCTTTCAGTTTTAAACCTTCCTCAGTCAAGACCTGCATTCTCATAATGGGTTTGTATTTTTAAGGGTAGTACTGTCATTAAACAGTAAGGAGCTCTATGCAGAAGCTCCCTTGTGAGTGATGGAGGAACAGACCTGCTTTGGTTTGAATCCAACTTCATCATCAGTACATCAAATAGAAAGGTACAGAGTACATATTTACCCTTTGGTCCCGTTTGGTGTCAGATGGCCAAACTTAGAACATCTACTTTATCACTGTAATTTTCTTTAGATAAGTACCACAAATATATTGTATATTTCTCAAGCTCTGAATTATGCTTATATTTTAATGTATCGGAAATAGTACTGTCAGGTACATTCCTTTTAGTACTGTAGACTATAGGCTTTCATGCTTACAAGATAGTATCTCCAAAGTGACTTTCAGAAACATTCTGGGGGGTATTCATTATTTCTTATCCATTAGTCTGTTATTTGATGATCTATTACAGTTTTCTACAATGGATTGCAAACATTTCTGTAGGACGTATTTCCATCAAAAGATGCCTCTTCCTCAAACTCAGCAATATTTGTGAGAGGAGTTTCATTTCAACTCATTTTGGTATTCTTTAGAAAATGCATGTTTGGAAAATTTTGTAATATGTGTGATCATTTTCTTAATGTTCTGAATGCTTTTGCTTTTTAAATTTTTTTTGAAGGAAATGAATGTAAACAAGGTAAAATACAAAATTTTGCATTTATATCTTTTTTACTTTGAACTGTAATGAAATATATAACAGATTTCATTGGGGTTTTGGGGTTTTTTTTTGTTGATTTTTTTTTTTTGAAGGGAGGGGATTGTCCTTGGTTTAGGAGAGTTTATTTTTAAAAAACTTTTTTCCAAGCAGTGTAGTGGTAGCCATTGGTTGTTCCTGATTACTTGCAGTGTGGCTCCAGTGTCAGCTCCAATACTTCCTTGAATTCAGTTAAGTGATACTCAGGTGCTCCAAAAGAGATGAAATGACAGACAAAATACAGCATACTGTATACTGCAGCATGTATTAGTAGTGACAGAAAGGATGTTCCAGCGCTTTGGCTATTGCTGAGGCAAACCAGTTGTTCTTTTCTGCAACTGGAAAACGTGCACAGGTAAAAAAGTTGTTTAATGAGTCCAGACTGCTTTTACAATGCAGTCTGACCTGCTAGAACATGTCATTATGAATTCTGAGCTCCCCCTGTTTCCACTCAGCAGGTAATCTTTTAGGATCTCTTTAGTCACAGATTATGTAATAGGAAAAAAGAAAAAAAAGAAAAAAAAAAAGATTACCGATAGTTTTCTGGGTGCATTGGGAAGAAGAATGGAAGTAGAAGGTGCTGTCTGCAGTCTGCTGTAGCTCACCTCCTTATTTACCTTTTTCTTTGGCTCTTTAAAAAAAAACTGCACAGATTTGTGAACTGCCAGTAACATTTAGCTAAGTGGATTTCAGAGAAGATGAGTAGTGAGCTCTTCTTTGCATAGTAACCATTAATCAACATTTCCATAGAAGATGTCTGAATACGTATTGATCAAGCCAGCTGCAGCTGTGATATAGCTGTGATGGGTTTTGGAGACTGATGCAACTTTCCTCTCTATCCTCCACCCCCCAATCATGTAACCTACGCAGCAGAATAACCACCTACTGGTACTTCTGGCCCTGGCATTTCTGCATTTTAGTAAATTGCATCAAAAAGTTGTGTAAGGTTTTTCATTAGTTAAGAGACCACTTAATAAGGAAGGTCTTGTATTTGAATATTGGACTTGGAGTCAGGGGGACAGTCCCCAGTCCTTTCACATGGCCTTTGGATGTCCCACATATGTCAGTGCCTCAGCAATAAAATGGGATAATATTACCCCATTTAGTTGTTCTTTTTCCTTAAACCATTTAGGCAGGGAGATCTTTTTGAGCGTGCCCCATCTCTTACCTAATACCTGTATAATGTCAGGCACAGCTGGGGACCCCTACTCCCTAAGGACACTGTGTTGTATTACTGTCGTAACAGTAGTAACTAACATATGGACAGTGAGGATCAAAAAAACACAGAAAAGCATTTGGGCCTGTGCATGAGACTCATGGAATATTCAAATGCTAACAAGTCCTGCTGTTACCTAGTTCTGTGTTGGCTTTGGGCCAATGCTTTGGCCATGCTGATCTGATTTCTGTTTTACAGGCTCAGACACAAAATATTCAGTGCAACCCCCCTTATTCATGACTCTCTGTTCCCTTGCAGGCTGCCTTATAATTAAAGGCATGCAAAATATTTCTATCTGACAAAGCCCAGATCTGACTTACTGCAAGATAAATTGAAAACCCATTGAATGTGCCATGGAGATAAGAGGCTGACATCAACTTTTCACAGCTAGTCCAAAAGAAGTAAATTTATGCAGGTGTTTCTTTTATCACCCCTTGAATTGCTAGTAGGGACCAAGGTATTAAAGCAGCAGAAGAAAATATGCTGGAGATAGGAGGAGTTCACCATCTCTCTCATAGATTTGTATTAGCTCTCCAAGCATGAAGGTGATTTGGATGCTATCAGCTCACTGGTACTGAGCAGTCAAATCTGCACTTCGAATCTGGCAAGATCATGTTTTTACAGATTTTCATTGGCGTTGTTAAAAACTAATCCTCCTAAGTGCTTTGCTAATTTTTGTTCCTTTATGGTCTTTCAGTGGAATACGAGGATACATAGAATGGCAATTATGGCTCCTCATGGTTTATATTTAGTCATATATTGGTGATTCAGAAGCAAGCATATGTGAAAAGGCCCAGATGAATCCTTTTGCAAATTCCTTCCTGTCCTATAGCATATTTAGGTGCTTGATTCAGATACATTTTTGGAGAGGGCCCATTGTCATGTCTTTGTGCCCACCATGACGTATGAAGAGTTTTCTTGATGGCCAAAATATTTTAACAACCCTAGTGATGCAGCGAGTTAGTTTCAGGCAAGTGGAGCCAAATTCTCAGCTGGTATTCATATATCAGCACATTTTTCTTCTGATGCCAACTAGGCATGGTGGTTCAGCATGTTTTAGAAGTCTTTAGTTTTTCAGCTGGTCAATTTTCCATGTGGTTAGGAAATGAGACCTGTTATCTTGAAAATTCAGTGTCTTGAAGCATAACTAGAGTTCCCATTTGAATGTTTTTGAGTATGCACTGACTGTCAAATCTGCCATAAGGCCGTAATAGTCTGTGGACGTGCTGGGGCTCACAGACATATTCTGGGTCTGGACCTGCTATGGATCTGACATTTCATTTTTCCCGTGCCTTAATTTCCCCAATTGTAGAAGGGAAATAATGTCTTTCTCTCCACAACATGCACTTGGGTGTTTATCAGTGATAAGGATCTATAGGAACAATCAATGTATTCACTGGTAAGCTCATTTTTCTCCAGATAATGTAAATGACCCCTTTTCCTATAGGAATCACAATCAGATGGTGGTGAGTCAGGGTTGGGAGGTTGGGCTTAGGTTTGCAGCTGGGGCAGCTGCTTACAGTGGGACCTTCGGTCAACTTCTCTGTAAGCCTGTTTCTGATTTCACATGGTTGTACCTACCATAAAGGGCATCATTATTTTCACAGCTGGCAACAGGATAAATGGGATGTTGACCCTCTTTACTTGCTGCAGTGACATTGCCTCTGTTTAGTATTTCCCTGTGCCCCTACTCCCCTTTCCATGCTTTCCATCAATAATTGTAAACCTGACTACTGGGTCTTCAGGTGACTATAGTGGGAGTATAAATACTTAACTAATCAGCCAGGCACTCAGAAGATACTATAAATCTCAGTCCCAGAAGTTTGGTAGAAGATAACATTTTAAAAAATGCCTGTTAAAGCCTAACCACACCATAGCCACAGTGGTAACTGGGAATTTTTTCTGGTGATTATAGTAAAACAGAGTTGGACCAATAGCAAGCATGTTTGAAAATCCTGCCTCTTGCTCTAAGCTGGATTAATACTTGACAGTGAAAGAGCAAGAGGAGCGAAGGATCCTTTGAGCCCAAATCACCCACTTCTTGGGGACCGACAAGCTCTAAATGAACTTGCTGCTTGCTATTTACATTGCACTTTTTGATCACACTCCTTGTCTCCAGGTGATTGTTGCTCTGGTGATCCCTTGAGCATATGGTTTTCATGACCAGCACCATGCCACCTCCACTCACACCTCAAAGTGGAGTCCATGAAAATGCCTTCCCTCATGGTGCTTTCTTTTAACTCCGTGACTTCATCAAAGTGTGGCAACTTTCCTATAAATTAATGCAGTTGCTTTCAGTTTATTAATGTTTTACTGTGCCAGCCTGATGTGTCTCAGCTGTGAAAGCAAAATTGGATATTGCTGCATATGTGGGGCCAGAGTTAAGCCTTGGGGAGGAACAGAGAGAGAGAAAGGAGAGCTGAGCCAGAGGGGCCCTGGAGACCCCTGGGAGGAGGGGAGAGGTAAGGAGTGGAGATGACTGTTAGCACTGCCACAACCATGGCAGCAGTTTCCTTGTCCCCAAGCCCCTTTCCACACTTCTCATCAGCAGCTGCAATCCTGGCTTGCCAGGGCTCGTGTATAAGCAAGTCAGACAGCAGGACCATGGCTGTTTTGCTGTCCCCAGCAGCCTGTTGTCCTTAGCAACTGTTGTCTTTGCCTCTGCTGTAGACCCGGCTCTAATATTTTGTTGTGATTTTGTGTGCTGGTTCCCTGGGTGTATGCATACTGCAAAAAAGGATTTAAACCAGCAATGAAGATAAAACAGATAAGGCTTTAACAAGGACTAGCAGCTGATGTTAAAGCTGAAAAGGAAGGTTAGACTCGAGTAAAATGCAAGTTACTTCATCTTCTTGGCTACATCAAGCTGAACTAATTGACCTTGGTGATCCTTTTCAGAAATTTTAATAAGGACAAGCATATTGTGTTGAATTTTAATTTAAAGTCATTGACTCTGCAGCTCTCCCAGAATATTCTTCTTGAAGGGATGCTTTGTGAGTCCAGGGAAAAATCTAAACCCCGTGTCATAGGATCCTCAGACACTGTTGAGAAGGCTTTGAAATCTGATGCACAGTCCAAATTTTAACGTCTGTGGTTTGGCTCCATCTTTGACCCATAAATGGGATTGGATCGTGAAACTGTGTGGATGTTGTATCAGTTGAGCTGGAGCATATGTGCCAAGTGTGTCCATGCATGTGCGTGTAAAGGATTGAGCCCCCTCCAGTCCATGCTGGATAGCTGTAGGCTACACAAACTCTTAAAAAGAATGCAAGTGATGTGGTAATGAGCAACTGCTAACTGAATTTGGGTTTGTACAGTACTTTGAACATATAAAGTGTGCTATAAGCAATAGCTGTTATTAATTAGTTTCAGGCTTACCAAATACAACTTCTCAGCAGCAAAAAGAAGCAGTTGTTTTGGAGGTTGCTGTGTAGATACTAGGCTAACCCTTTTTGGGGTTAAGCTTGCTGTTGCTTATTCAAGCAAAATGCCCACAGAAAGCAGATGGTGATCTTTCTGAACAAAGACACAGAGGATCAGCTGGTGTGCCGGCATGGGAGAATCTGTAGAATTATGCTGAATTCTGGAAAGCCTGAAAACTCAAAGGAAAAACCTGTGATGTGAAAAAGTCTGCCTTATACTGACTGTTGCTGTCAGGAAACGCCACCAAAAGCAAGTGACGAGTTTGTGGGGTGCACAGTGCCATCCTGTGGGCCAAGGAGGTATTTGACAAAGCAACACTTAGATACGTGACCTGCACTGCGATAGGGTGTTGGCAGCTTGTGGCAGAGGTGAGTTTGGCCATGAAGGCTCCATTTGCATGAGGACAGTTGCCTGCCTCGGGTTTTAAAGCACTTAAGCGGCTTCCCTTGCTACTGGAGAGCTATCTAGATAGCCAGTGCTGGGGTGTGCCATGAACCCTCCACAATATTCATGAAGCTCTACACCTTGGCTGTGCAGAAGCAGGACTCACAGGGCAGAAACATCCCTGATAATAGAGATCCAGCCTTTTTTTTTAAGCTGAGCATGGACTGACTCTTCAAGACATGAGAGAGAGGGCAACTTCTTTTTGTGCAGTGAGCAGGACCCACACTACTAGGAGAGCCCCATGGCCACCAGGCAACAGAGGAGGCTGGTTTAGGGCTGCAGCAGAATGTTGTCCTTGCTGCTGAAGCTTTGTGGGACACAGGATTAATGATGCAGAAGAGGAAATGTGGCTCCAGAGCACTCCTTGGAGCAGGGAATGAGTCCTCCTGCTCTTCACTCCTTCCTTCGTTCCTGGGTGAGAGCTTTTCCACCAGCAACCTGGCAGATCTGCCTTGTTTTGTTGTTCTGCCAGTGGCTCTTGAAATCATAACACTTTGCAAAGACCATGTAAACAGGCAGCTATGGGAGCACCTGGTGGCCTAATTGCTAATGCCTGCAGCTTTGGTGCTCTCTTTGGAGGCAGCTGCAACAGAGGAGATCACAGAAACAAGTGTCTGGTGTCCTGGATGAGTGCCCTTGCCCCTGAGCTGTTTTATAAGAGGAAGCAACCACCACCGCTGGCTCTTCCCCTTGTGGTGTGATGTGAGAGAAAGCAGCGGTGGTCAGCACTTTAGGTGGGGAGCACAGCCTGTCAACATGCTCAGAGTTAGACCTCTTGCTTAAGGCTATAAGCAATACATCTAATGATGTGTGGGTTGGTGGTATGTGCTGGGGAAGCCTGAAGCATAAGACAGACTGAATGGCGCTGTCATTTGCCATAGGCATGTGGAGAAATTGAGTGTTTTCTGTGGTTTTGTTTTGTTTGTGTGTCTCCAGAGTTTGGTGGCAGCTGAGGACAAGCACTTAGCCTTGCTACATTGGATTTAGGCACATAGAAGGGAATGGATGTGGGACTTGGCCATATGAGCCATTTTCACATGAGCAAGTCAATATAGTCTTTCCACAGTGTCATAAAGAACATTAAATCCAACAACATCCTTTTAACTGTTAATGTCAGAATTAAACAGAACATTTACTTGAAAGATGAGATTCCTCAAGGGAGTTCCAGTTGGTTCCTAGGGAGAGAAGTGCGAGCTGCATATGGCCAGCACTGTGTGGGGTTAAACTGGGGATTTCATCTGAGGAAGGATGATGGAGTATTGGGAATTTCCCTGAATATTTTGATTCACTCAGCCAAGCTAAAACTACCAATCTCATGTGAGGCAGTGCTGCATCTTTCCACTTGAACTGTAACATCAGCTGATTTTCTATGTCCACTGCATCAGTTTTCTTTTGCTGTAGCAGGACACTGGAAGGAGTTTGTAGCTTTATCATCTCATTAGAAACGGAGTTGCTCGCTTCACAATTCTGTTCTTTTTTGCTTCTCTGTTTTGAGATGGGTACTATAAATACATTGGATCTGGTCTGTTTAATCACCTCTCCCTTATGTTTGCACAGTGTAATAGCCTGGCTGCCACGTGTCTATCATAAGGGAATTGAGTAAAATTTGCTTCCGTGGAGTTACATCCACTTGATGTACATTTTTGCTATCCCCAGTGTTTTCAAGTATGACAGACACTCAAAGCCTTAAATTATTCTCAGTTAACTTGCCCATAGTTGTTCCTATGTGTAGATCTCCCTCTTACTTACACACATAGTTTGAATGGGATTGCATCTGTCATCATTGAGAAGGATTCAAGGATCTTGCATGGTAGCAGGGGGCAGCAGGTTTTTTAAAATATGAGGATTATTGCATCTTTTCAAATCATAAATGTAGGAGTGTCTGAAATGGGGTTGAAAGATTGCACAGATGAGTTTAGATCCCATTCCAGACCATAGTCTGTTTTTTCATGTCACTGGTTTCAGAAAGCCTCACTGAGGAGTTAGGAGCTATGTACTATGAACTTAGGCATCAGTATCAGACTCTCAAAATTAAGGGCAATAAGGGATAGAGAAATGGGTCCCCAAAATTAATCCTTTATATCCCTCTACTCGTATATGAGGCTGACCTTTTAAAAAATGTCAGCAATGTAGTAGGTTTTGTTTCTGGATGCCTGTACAAGACCTGCATTCTGCTTTCTGAAATTCAGTCCCATTGAAGTGTCAAGCTGAGCATCCAACATCACTGGCCACTTCGGAAATTCTTGGTTTAGTTTTGTACTTTATATCAAAACATTATTTAAAAGTAAGTAAGCAATAAGTGAGTAATGAGTAAGTCATAGGCTGGCAAGGAGTACTTTAGTATTTAATTTATTTTATGCTTCAACAGTTGTCTTACTTCATGTCAGTTCCTTTTAGATACTTTATTACTTTTACATTTGTAGAATTATAGGCATAGAAAAATCCTCTTTATGTATCTGCATTCTTTTGGCCCAGTCAAATCTTCCTATAACTTTCTTTGCGTGAGTGATAGTAATCGTTATTTAAATGGTGCTTTCAAACACCATTATAAACTTGGATCTGGCCCCTGGTTTCACATCAGTCTTTCACTGCTGTATTATACTAGCTAATCCCTTGCTTATTTGAAAGATTTAAAATGACAGTTTTGCTGTCCTGTGGCCATACAGTTTGGGTTTTTCATAGTATTTTCAATGTTGAATGACTACATGGTAATCAGTTATACTTTCTGAGCTGTTTTCAGACATCTGCTTAATGCTGTAGTGTTTGATCCCTGCAGTTGCTTTGTTTATAGAACATTTGAAGAAAGGTGATCCAGAAAAAAATTAGATTTGGGCTTTTGGATTTGCAAATACTTCAAGAAAATTTTTCATGCTAAACTCAAAAACCTGTTTATGTCATGTCTCTTTTTATTTAGTGGGACCATTTCTATTGCTAGTGATTCTAAGTTTTGCATAATCCCTACTTTGGACAGGCAGATGACATTACATACCTCAACCATGCAATACTTCCAGTGCAAGAGGCTGCTAAGGAGCCTTACTAAATAAATTTACAAACCCTAAAGGAGCAGGGATTTTCTGTAGATCACAAAACAAGCTATAAGGAAGTATATTTTACAATTTCTAAGCATTTGTTGGATTATTACTGTACATGATGGATAAAAGGAGATCCTACACATCAAATACTGAATATGTAGACTCCGATCCTCTACTCTTTTCCAGTGGAACACCTCTATTGACTTTGGGGAAGGTCCACATCAGATACATCAGTATAAAACTAAGAGTAGAAGCAGATCAACAAACCCCACAGTGATTGTTCACTATGCAGGAAAATCCAGTGATTTGTTACAGGTTCAATTAATGCAGCTGTTGCAGACATCTGTCTCTGCCTGTGAATTGTTTGATGGGGTCTCTGACTTATCAAACTCCAAGCAATCACTAGTATCTACTTAGTGTTGCTCTGAATTTTTGGAAAACTATGAGCTAGCCTTCGTATATCTACTGGCTTGTTCACTCTCTGTAATCCCTGGATTGAAAACTTCCCTCTCCAACGTATAAATCTGCAGGAAAAAGCTTACATGAAAGAAAATTCAGTGAGGGAATTTTGCTTTGAAGATCAGCACAGATTTAGCCTGAAAATCAGGGATTTCTCACAAATTTGGTGAACTCAAAGCAAGTGGGCCATACATTTTGTTGGTAGAGCTGGCTTTTTCTTAGAAAACTTTTTGAAGAGCAAATGCATTTTACAAATTGTTACTCGTAATATTTTACACATTTATAGTCATTGCTTAAATATGTAGCTTCTGTGTGGGTGTGAATGTGTTTAGATATATTTATATAAGCATGCATATTTATATATTTTATGTACCATTGCCATTTTCACCTTTCTGAATCTAGATAGAGCTCTTGACAAATCTTGTCCAGTTTTTAGGCTTCTCCAGTCTCTGATGCTTCTCCAACTTCTTTCTTTCTCCTCCTGTGGTCTTTGGCAATGTTGCAACCAACCTTTTGGCCCAGGGCTTTCTCACTGGTACACTCTTTTTATAGCCTGTTCTTGCTCTTCTTTTTCTGACTACTTGAGTTATTGTCAAGCAGCAGCAGGAGTTGCAAGACCATGACGATGAGAAAGTGTATGGTCTTCATGGTGGAATAAGCTACTTTCACGTTCCTGTACTGAGTGGGAAATGGAATTGTCTTGGTGGCAAATACAGTGTAAAAATATAAATGGTGTAAATTCCTTGCAATGTGAGGCTTGAGCTTCTTATAGCATTTAGGCAGGCACATGCTTAACTTCCTTAAGCTCATGACTAGCCCTGTCAACTACTCACACAGTTAAATTAAGTCTGGACCTTAGAGTTTTGCTTAGGACTCAGGTGTCCTAAAATTATTAGTTTAATATCACATCCTAACCATGTGTCGGAGGAACACATAAACCATCCTATGTAAAAAGTAATATAATAGGTAACTTTTAGGGGCATGTTAGACTGGCAGAATTGAGGCTTTGCACTGTTGACATGGAAGAGAGAAAAGAAATGTACACATTGCTTGCTTTATGAGAAACTGTTATGTGACTTTTCAGATTGTAACAGACTTTGACCAATTTAGGAAGGCCCAAGTGCCACATTTATTCCAGTCACTTTTGTCCTCCCTTTCTCTCTCTTTTTTGTTGTGGAGGACTGCAGATATTTTTAATAACTTATGAATAGCCCTTTAGGCTTTATGTGTCACCAGCACAGATGGACTTCTGCAGCTAGAATGGACTGCATCAAAGTGTGACAATAGAGAAGTCATTGCAGGCCCAAAATGTTTACCATTTGTTGCCTTAACAAATAATTTCAGATCTGATTAAAAAAAAAAATTCCCTCTCTTGCTCTGATAGACTCCTGACCCTGGCATGGAGGAAGAGGCTTATATGCCAAATTGTTAATATAGATCTGTCTTAAAAGGACTTAAAATTAGACACCAAGAAAATGGCTATGGAGATGTAACAAAGTCCCAGTTACAGTAAAGGTCAGACCTTGGGTTTCTGTCCTTGGAGCAGCACAGCACTGCAATGCATCCTACCAAACTTTGCAACCTTCTAATATGCACATTTCATCTCATGCAAGAGATGTGTATAATTCCCAGCAGCTGTAAGGAAGAATCTCCCATAGATCAAATCCCACTAGGCGTCAAGGAAAGCAAAGCAAAGTAGCACTTTCCATTGTAGCCAGCTGCAGTTATATTGACAAGATATCTCAAATTCAGTCCCTTCAAACATTCTCATTAAGAAATGAACCTTTAGGTTGACATGTCTTAACTGTGATCCATGAAAAATAACACATTTGTCTTGGGCATTTTTTTAACATGTAACACTTTTTTTTTTCTTGCTAGGCTGGATTCTGGATGCTGCAAGGCTGTCATGTCAGGATACTGCAAAAGAGGTTGTTGCATCTTCTTACTGTAGAGTTGGTGAAGTTTCCCTCTGTGCAGGGAATACAACATATATGGACAGGAAACAAGGTTTCCTTGCTTTGCAGTTTTCTTGTTGCTGTTGTTTTTAAAGGGGTTAACACTCTTAGTTCCAGGAAACTGAAACTAGATGTGAACAGGGGTTGGAGCGAGGAGGCAGGGAGAATTCCATACCAGATTCAAATGTGTCTCATTTCTGGGAAAACTAAATAAGGCAGGATTCATTTTCCAGTGGCTAAGTAGCAGCAATTTATGAGCTGTTCATCAAAAGCCCCAGACAACCACTAAGTCCTGCGGGAAGCTGGAAATGGACACAGAGCACCTCCAAAAGACTCCATTACTGAAACTTATTTTAAACCTTTTTTCAAGTGGAAGATCCAGTCCTGGTGAATGCCTAAGGTCAGCCCTTAGAAGAGCAAATAGCCTTCTCTAGAGGATTGAACAAGTGGCCAAAGTCTGTCCATTTGTCTGCCTGTCTTTTGGCCCTGGATTACTGTGCTTTTTAAAACTGTATTTTCATAACTCAGATAAATGGTAGATGTTTCACACAGCTCTACAAGTAGTAATCATCCTGTTCGTGCATAATATCTGATATCTAAAGGATGGGCCCAAACTAGAGGTATTTCTCATTACCTATGAAATGTCTTGCTTTAGCGTATGTATGGTCAATTCTTGTTGTGAACATGCGAGTCTATTGCCTGCTCTAAAGGAGGTAGTGACTTAGTTTCAGTGGCTGTAGAGAATTTCACTGAAATAACACTGTTCATAGTCTTTCATGTGATTTAGAAGGCACAATAGCCAGATACTTCTGAAAATGTAATATAATTGTATGCAGCATTCCCAGAGAATGCCCTGAAGTCCTAACCCATTGCACCATTGTGATAAAAACCTCTGTTGCTTTTCAAGCTCCACAAGTCCATGGTGTGCTGTGCTGAAACTGATAGAAAACCCAATTAGGACTGAGAAGTGAAGGGCAGAGAGGGATGCTCTGGCCAGGAATCCCCTCCCTTTGGCAGCAGTAAAGGTCAGCCGTGCAGCCAAAATTCTATAACCTAAGGTGGACCTACCCTGTGTGTGTTTCCAGCTCTCTGCATAGGAGAGTGGGAGGGTGGGGAGAGAGAACTGATTCTGGGAGGAGAGAGACTGAGAGGAAGAGTGGAGCAAAGGGTACTCTGAGCATGATGACTGGCATTTTCAGAGGGTACTCTGATGGATCCTGGGCATCCAACTTCCCTAGGACTCTTTATCGATAGCACCCTGTACATCTTTGTGAGTGACTTCTAGCCTGCTTGGCAGTTGACGTGTGAGGGAAAAGAGGTAGAAGGCAGCTCACTCTAATTTGGCAGCTCTCGGCACCTGTAACAGGCAAGGACTGTAATACCTCCTTGTGGCTGCTGGCTGAGGGTCTGATCCTCTGATGAGCTGTGACTTCCTGACTACCTGTGACTCAAACAGGCTTATAGGACTGGGAACCCTGAGGTGCCAGATCCAAAGATGCTTTTGGAGCAGGTCTGCTCAGTAGTCCTGAGCATAGATGTGAGCCCACAGTTCTTAGGTGGCAGCATTGACTCTACATTCATATAGTCTGCGCACAAACAATACAGAGACCTACTCTATGTCTTAGTGCAAGCCACCTTGCAGTGTGGGACTTCTCTGAGTCACTGTCTATCCTGATCAGTGTGGCAAAGCCATGTGGCTGACCATGGGTAGCCAGAGCTGCCATGGACCCTTCTTGCAAGGGCAGTTGTCTTCAAAGTCAATGTAAGTGCAGGCTGCCTTTAGAAAGGTGTGAATATGCTGCAGAAGTCTATGGGTACCCTTCAGATACATGGCACACAGGTCAGAGACTTTAGACCATACTGTGTGCCAGCACAAACAGGAATTTTAGTTACAGGATCGCTTTGCTTTTGCTGTGAAAACTTGCTCCGATGCATTATTTCAAAGAAGACAGTTGCGATTTGCAGGTCAAATCATGTGGTGAGATAAGCTCCCTTGTTGGGGCTAGCCTGATTTATACAAGTCTGGTCCAACATTTTTGAGAAATTGTGGATGGTAGGGTTTGTTTGTTTGTTTGTTGCACTGAAAACTTGAAGTTTTCAAATAAAGTGTGTGAGGTAAACAGAGTTTTTAGATGAAGCATTGAAAATGCAGTGCTTCAGGCTGTTTTCTGGATTCAGACTTTGAGAATACAAGTTCTTTTAGAGAATCCCACATGCGGTGGGAGAAGAGGGTATTGGGCTTGACCAAGGAGATGGGACTGAACTGAGCTTTGAATAGCAATTGTTGTCCTTATTGGTGATGCCATAATACGTGCTTGAATCAAACACAACATTGCACAGACCAGAACCTGATGAAACCATGTAACTAGGTATTTGTGATTGTTCCTACCAATGTGATCCACTGTTAAATAGGCTGGGCATATGAATAAAATCAATATTTTTTAAAGTGTGGTGTGGTTTTTATGTCAAAAAGACTGGTTGCACTCTTGGACTTTATTATGTTCCTATGAAATATTTGATGTGGAATGAATACAGCTGTGCAGCTTTCTTAGGACAGTTCACAGCCACTTGCAGAAGTGCATCTTTTCCTCCTCAGAGGTGATTTCTGTGGTGCTGCACTGAACACCTGACACAGGGAAAGATGTGAAGGCCACTTGGGACATCCTCCTCCTAGTCCTGCAGGGGTGGTCCCTCTGTTCTGTGACAGAGCAGGCAAGGCTGCTCAAGCTTGCATCAAATTGAAGTGATCTCCTGGCTAGAGATCAGTATAGTGCTGGTGAGGGGGGCGTGTGTGACATCACACCTGCTGCTGCTGCCTCTGTCCCTCCCCTTCTCGCTTTATGGCCCTACAGATACCAAAGGATGGATGCATTTTAAAGGACTTTTCTGTATGATGTCTGGTTCCACTGCAGCCCTTGCCCAAGAAAAGATTTTTTTGAAGGTACCTCTGAGGTGCTTTTGCACCTCCCAGATTCTGGGTCTTGTTGGAAACCTAGGCAAAATAGAGCTGACTCAGGCACTTCTCTAAGTGTTGCCACCTCACAGGAGAGCTTGCTTGCTCCATCAAGCTCACCACATCTGTGAATGCTCAATGGTAATCTCCAAATTACTCTTCACATCTTCTGCTTGCTCCTTGACTTGGCAGCCAGAAAGGTAAGTTCATGTACACGGAATTTATCCACTGGGGAGGCATTCTGTCTGCCTTATAATCACACTGAAAGAGGGCGATGAGACAACAGTCAAGGAAAATGCCAGACCCTGTTCCCCTCACTAGATGCAGTTGCCTGTATCTTGCTGAATGAAGCAAGGCAATGGTTCACACACAGCTTTTGTTTTCTTCTAGCTTGACACTGTGACAGCACTGTTACCAGAGAGTATATGTTCTTGTCTGATGCCTGTCACTCATCCAAAGATATGACTGTCTCTAATTACAGCCTCACACACCATTATATAAGGTCCTTGGCTTTCTTTCTAGTTGTTTGAGCCCTGGACTCTCTCCCTTTCAAATTTGAGTTCACACCCATCTTTTGTTCATTTTACAAAGCCTTTGTTCTCTCAGCTGCTTTATTTCAAACTAGTCTCAGCCTGACCCCACTTGCCTACTTTCTTCATCTCTTTCCCTTCTTCTTTTGAGTCCAGATGATTCTTGACTCCTCTTTTGGAGGAAAGAGGAAAGTTAGTGTCCCAAAGAACTCCACATTAAAGTGAACGGCACAAATGCCATTGAGGAACCAAAACGTGTCTTGATTCCGATCATTATGGATACTATCACTGCAAGCCCTGCAACAGCAGTGGTCAAAACCTGCAGCAACATGTAGAAATGAGATTACTTGCAACTGCCAGAGCATTTTACAGGTGGATGCATTATGTCCAGGTATGTTATAGGCAATAGTATCAGATAAATCATCTGTTCAGCCAAAAAAAATCAAGTAAATCAGGTTTGGGTTACAATTCAGATCTAGTCATGTCCAATGATGCAAACCCCCTTATCTCCCCATCACCACCACGTCTCCCCCTTTTCCATTTATTAAGTAAAACTCGAAATGCTCTTAAAAAAAAAAAAATGTTTTTCCTAAGAAAATGCTCATTTTATCCAGCAGACAACAAAGATCTGAAGTACTGCCAAGGGAGGAGTGGTCATCTCATCTTTCTCAGGCTGTGTGCCACTCATCAGAGCTATAAATGGATGATGAAGATAAAAGCATTTCTAGTCAGTCTGTAAGCTTAGTCCTGACCTCCACTCTTGTAAATACTTACAGAATCAAAATGTCATCCCATAGAAACACATAATTTTGCACAGAACCATACTGCACTGATGTGTGGTGATGCTGTATTATCGACGATAACAATTACCTGCATGCTTCACATTCATGACTATGTGACCCTTAGCCATTTTATCCCTGCATGCTGGCACCATCCCTAGTTCTACATCCTTATCTATTAGGACAAGCTGTCTTCTTTTAACAGGACAGCATGACATGCATCCTGACTCACAGACACAATCTGATCTTTGGTGCTCTGATGAGGGAAGCAGCCAGAAATCAAGGCTAGTGGTCTAGTTGCACAAAAAGAAGGGAAGGGAAGGACACATTTTCATTTTCAGTGATGCTGAAGGGAAAACATATTATTACATGGCTTCCTTCTGAAATCTGGGATTCAGAGAGTCCTGGCAAAAGATACAGCTACCGTGAGCCCCAGAAATCTGTCTTCCTACATTTCCTTAAACATGATGGTAAGTTCTCTGACACCCTCTTAGTCTGACTTACTGCAGTGTAAATGCTGTATGACAGATGAGCCAAAGAGTTTTTTGATCCAGTCAGGTTTAGGGTAAGTTTGGGAGGTTGTTTTTGGAGGAAGGACTGAGGAAGGCATAAGTTGTGCAAGGCTAACTGATGAGTTGAGCTACATCTGCCATAAATGCCCATAGAGCCTAAAGAGTATGCGATCATAACTGCATTCATGGGTAATATAGGTATAAAAGAAACATCAGGAAGAAGCAGCAGCAGTGAGGAGTATAAATTTATTAATTCTGAGTACAGCTTTTCTATTTGCTATAGTAATTGGCCTATTATAATGATTTTCCTAAAAGTGAATTAGCGATCCCAGTAGAGAATACAATTTGGAGAGTCATTGAATTAGAAGAAATGAAATCAAAGACAGACTAGCATCTCTCCTATTAAATAACTGTGGCAGAAATTGTGTTGCAGACATAAAGAATAAATGGTGACAAATCACCAGAAGTGAGTGGTATTTACTCATGACTTTCAAGACAAATAGTGGAATTACTTATGGCACTGTACAATTCACTTAAACTTTCATTGGTGCCTGAAGTCTGGAGAGTAGCAAGCATGGTTCCATTATTTAAAACAGTTTCCACAAGGGTATCCAAGAAACTGTGGTCTGGTAAATTTGACATTTGTACTAGGCAAGTTAATAGACAATATAACAAAGAATTGAATCAATGAATGCTTGATAAATGCCAAAAAATTCCTTGGAAAAAGTCAATACGGTTTCTGTTAAGAAAGGTTTTGCCTTAGAAAACTAATTTCTTTGAAGGGGTAAACAAACACAATGATAATGGTGAGTCTGTTTGGTTAGGTTAGCTTTACAGAAGGCTTTAGAAGGAACTGTATAGCCATGGGATAAGAGGGAAGATCCTGGCCTGGTTGAAAATATGAAACAGAGAGCAGAATCTTTGGCCAACTGATAGAATTGAGAGAAGTCACTGGTGGATGGGGTCTGTCCTGAGACTTGTGCTGTTCCACATTTTCATCAATGATCTGGCAGAGGAAGTGAGCAGTGAGGTGATCGACTTTGCTGATGTTACGAAGCTCTGCAGGGCAGTAAGGAAAAGGGCTAACTGTAAAGAGTTGCAGAAGGACCTTACAAGACTGAGTGACAGCGCAATGAAAAGGCAGATAAAGTTCTGTGTAGGTAAATGTAAAATGGTGGGTATGGGGAAAAATAATCCTAGCTTCACATTGATAGGCACTGAGTTGTCCCTTGCCGATCAGAATGAGACTATGGGGTTATGACAAATATCTCCATCAAAAATCATCTCGGTGCTCAGTAGCAGTCTAAGTAGCAAATCAAATGTAAGGCTCTGCTAGGAGCTTGAGTACCATCTGCAACCCTGGTACCCCATCTTCAGACTATAACTGGAAAATGTTTGGAGAAGGCAAGGAGAATCATTAATGTAATCAACAGCTCTGTTGAGGAGTGACTGGGCTGGCACTCTTCCACCTGGAAAAGGGACTATGGGTGGTGGGGAAAGTATGACAGGAGTCTAATAATGAATGGCAGGGAGAGCTTGAGTATAGATTAAGAGTTACCTGTTTCTTCTAGGGTAATTAGACTTAAAGTAATCAGATGAGGCTGTTTGGATTCAGGTTCAAAACACAAAGAAGGAGGTGGTCCTTCATGCAAAGAGAAGCAGAACTGGGAGCTCATTGACGAAGGATGGTGAGGAGGCAAGAAATTTACATGGAAATAAGGGGAGACCTGAAAAGCACTAGTAAAAGATATTGATTGCAGATTACTAAACAAACAAAACACACCAGGTTCAGTAGACCCTGAGAGCTAGAAGCAGTTAAAAGATGGAAGTGTCATATATGTTTGTTCTGTTCTTATTTTTCTTTAGGCGTCTGCTTGTGGTCGTTCTTCAGACTTGCTAATATTCATGCAGAAGATTGGCAGAAACAAAACCTGTATCAAGACCAAAATCGGATGAACTTCAATAGTAAATGATATTAAATGGGGTTATATAGCTTTGACCTTTTGAAGAAATCTAGATCTGACCTTTCCCAAGCTCTGATGAAGTTAGATAACTGTTTTCCAGTCTTCTTTGATTTGTAGATCTAAATATTGTTGGAGGAGATGAGAATAGCAGTACAGTAAATACCAACTTACTGACCACTGGCTATTTTTTCATAATGACCGTTATGGAATCCTTAAAACTTGTCCACAGACCCTTAAAGACTCTAGAACAATTGCTTGATGGACACTAACTGCACTGTGTAGAGTTCATCCTTACTTTTGAAATTTATTGTAGGCAGCAGACATCTACTCCTGGGAAACTAGCAAGTTAGTAGACACAACAGTGAGAGTCTGAAGTTCATGAAGAAGGGAGATAAGAACTACTCACCACAGAAAGATGGGAGCTCTACATCTATTTGTCTTTGTGACTTGACCAAATTTGTCTCCATTAATTACCATGTCCAAAGAATTGAACTGAAGTGATGACGTTCTTGGTGTTCTTGATACACCAGCAGGTATCACAAGGTCTGTATAGCACAGTCTTGCTCTTTTAAAAAGGAAGAAATCACATTCCATCCCCCAGACCAATCTGAGTCAGTATGACTAGTGTGTTTGCCTCTGAATGGAGCAGACAATCTGCCTGTATATTGATTTTGTGCACATTAATAGCTCCTAATAGCCCAGGCCATTTCCTGAGTAGCAATTTGCATACTCACAGGGGAATAATTTCCTTGTTTATTAATAGAAAAAATCACCCTTTACAGTATGTTTTGATGCTGACCAGAAAATGACCACTTCAAGCCACTTTGTTATAGTCAGATGCATCATGTAACCACAATCCCTATGATGCTTGCAGTCAACAAGCCTGGAGTGGACTGTGAGCCCAGCCTGGTGTCCTTAGGGTCAACAAGTTCAGCCAGTCCTGTGGGAGAAGCATATGCTCATGTAAGACTTGTTTTGTTGTGATCACTTGATGTTTCTCTCTTGGCATGCAATTGTGAGGGTGAAGAACAGCAGGACCCCTTCCCCAGTGGTTTGTAGGAAGCAGCTTGGGGATAGTGAGAATCCAAGCCTAAGTGCTCAGTAAAGCAAAATATGCCTTTGTTTGCACCTGAATGTTGTTTCAGAGATGGAGGTGTCTGTGGAGGCTTGGTGTGTACACATCTTTGTCAAGCAGGGGCTGAAGGTAGCATAGGGCCATCCTGGGTTGGGAGAGGTTTAGTGATGATCTGAGGAAAGTGTTAAGGTGATACTGTGTTTCAGGAAGTCACCACCTTTCCTAAACTGCTTCAATATATAGGGATGTGTAGTTGTAGCTTCTTCCAACTGGGTACTGGTTAACTCCTGCAGCTGCTCACTTTCTGTCTTCTGATTACTCTGTATACTCAATATAGTCCTTCTGTTGCTTTATGTGTCCACATGGGAATCAGACCTGGGCATCACATAAGGAGGGAAGAAAGCATCTAGGACTTTTGTCCATACGATGCACTCCTGATGGTGACCAAGCTGGGAGCACTGCAATTCCAAATTGGAGGCACCACCAAGTGGCAGAGGTGCAAATACATGGCAGTGTCTAGTGTGGGGCCCAACCCTCTGCTGCCCTGCGAGGCTCCGCTCGGTACTGTGCAGTCCTACTATGATTCAGCCTCTGTACCTTCCTCTGTAGTTCCTTCTGATGTGGTGCCTGGTCTCTTCCCTGCGACAGTGGGCAGGAGGAGGGGTTGTGGGGCTTACCCTTCCTGCTAGCTTACAGAACTCCCTTTCTCCCAGCAGAGAGCCAGAACCTGCATGGGGAGTCACCGGATCTCTCTATGCCCTGGCCAGGGAAACAGTGTCCCTTGAGAGCAATATGGATTTCACAGGCTGCAGGGATAGGTGGGGTGAAGGGCTGAGTCTCAGTGACACCTTGCACTGTAGGTAGAGTCTCCAGAAGTAGGGATGACTTTCCCCTGTCTTTGGGGGATGGCTCCACCCATGAGGGGAGACTAGCAAGGAGCTGGGGACTGGTGATGGGGGAGAGAGGTAGAGAGGGAGTTATCACTGCTAATGATACTTGGGGGTGCTGTGATACTGTCTGATATCACTGTTGTGAAAGATCCACACTGTATCATCCACAACCATAGCTCATACAGATGGGAGTGAGATGCACTGTGGCCCTTACATGTGGAGTCAGATGTCTCAGAGCTCCTTTCTTGGAGTATACAGGGAGAAGGGTGTATTGGATTCCAGTCATACCAAACTACTGGCTCTGGTCTACTTTAAATGCTGATGGAATGGAGAGGGGATGCTGCAGCAGGAAGAAATACAGATGTGAGAAGGAAAAAGATAATATACACAAGCTGATTCTGCTTGTGCCTACACTGGTGTGTGCGGCTGGGGTAGCACTGCAGTAATGTTGGCTGTGTGACTGTATTTGAAAGGGAGGGGGGCAAGCTGACATCTTCTTACCTTTTCTTGACTGCATCTGCTGTGGCCTGTCTTGGTTTAATTTTGGGGGGGGAGTTTGATTCCTGTTTAGTTCCTTTTCTCTGGAAAATGTGACTGCATCAGGAAACCTTCCACTTCTCTGCAGCAGCAATGATGACTGTTCAAGGCACGATGCAGCAGAGGATTGTCTTCAGGGCTGGGTGCACTGTGTTGATCTGCTTTGCATTCTTCCCAATGTGAGAAGAGGATACACTTTAATGGTGTAATGTACAGCACCTGGAGTGACTTTAAAGGTGGATTCTGAGGCTTATTTCCACAAGATGTTTAGGTGACATCTTTGCTAATAAATTAAATTGACTAGTCCTGGATACTAAGACCAACTCACCGCAGCAGTCCCTGATGTGGATTTTGCCTATGACAACTAGTACTCTCCCTAATAATTTGAGGAGCTGGTCTGGGAGTCTGGGAGTTAGATCACCTCCAGATGAATAGCTTGCATGAGACCAGAGTGTTTTGGCAGACTTGAGGCCTCATACTTTCCCAGCATAAACCACGTTATTGATTATGATCCTCCAGAATGAAATTTATGCCAACCAGCTGAAATATAATGACTCTTGCAGCTTCATAAAAATCAGTGAGAACTTCCTGCAGTGAATTCAGATCTTTTGGGCTTACTGGCTTGGATTTCATTTAATAGAAATCTCTAGAGAAACATGATTTCCAAGGAAAATCCACCTTTTCAAAGAAAAGCTGAAGATCTAATCAGCTGGTCTTCCCTGGGTTCTCTAGAAGTGTACAACAAGCCTGCAAGGGAAATGGCTGGTGTGACATCTTGTATTGGGTTTGCGTGGCAAGGTTTGGTAGCGGGGGACTACAGGGGTGGTTTCTGTGAGAAGCTGCTAGAAGCTTCCCCCATGTCTGACAGAGCCAATGCCAGCAGGCTCCAAGATGGACCCATGGCTGGCCAAAGCTGAGCCCATCAGTGACAGTGGTAGCACCTCTGCTACCATATTTAAGAAGAAGAAAAAACTGCAGCGCAGCAGCAGCCGGGAGAGATGAGTGAGAATATGTGAAAGAAACAACCCTGCAGACACCAAGGTCAGTGAAGGGGGAAGAGGTGCTCCAGGCACCAGAGCAGAGATTCCCCTGCAGCCCGTGGTGAAGACTACAGTGAGGCAGGCTGTCCCCCTGCAGCCCATGGAGGTCCACGGTGGAGCAGATACCCACCTGAAGCCCAGGGAGGACCCCACGCCATAGCAGGTGGATGCCTGAAGGAGGCTGTGACCCCATGGAAAGCCTCTGCTGGAGCAGACTTCTGGCAGGACCTGTGAACATGTGGAGAGAGGAGCCCACGCTGGAGCAGTCTGTTCCTGAAGGACTGCACCCCGTGGACAGGACCCATGCTGGAGCAGTTCGTGAAGAACTGTAGCCTGTGGGAAGGACCCACATTGGAGAAGTTCATGGAGGACTGTCTGCTGTGGGAGGGACCCCACTCTGGAGCAGGGGAAGAGTGTGAGGAGGAAAGAGTGGCAGAGACAATGTGTGATGGAACTGACCGCAACCACCATTCCCTGTCCCCCCGTGCCACTTGGAGGGAGGAGGTAGAGACATTCAGGTGTGAAGTTGAGCCCAGGAAGAAGGGAGGGGTGGGGGAAGGTGTTTTTAAGATTTGGGTTTATTTCTCATTATCCTACTCTGATTTGATTGGTAAAAAATTATATTAATTTCCTCGAGTCAAGTCTGTTTTGCTTATGATGGTAATTGGTGAGTGACCTCTTCCTGTCCTTATTTCGACCCACAAGGCTTTTGTTATATTTTTCTCTCCCCTGTCCAGCTGAGGAGGGGAGTGATAGCATCGCTTGGTGGGCACCTGACGTCTAGCCAAGGTCAACCCACCACTCATCTGTAGCATTAAATAGATCCCAGGCAAGTCCCAGCTTCTGCGAGTGTCCTTCATACTTCGGAGTGAGCTGCAGGAAGGACCACTTCAGGAACTGCTATTTTGCATTGCTTATCTGCTCTTCCTCTGAGTCTCCCTGAAGTCAAGAAGCCCGTAGGAGTTTGCAAGGGAGTGGCTACCTTGCCTTACCTCTGATGTACTGTGCTGTTGTTGGGACATCAGAGGAGTCCATGAAACTTCTGGCAAAAGTGTCCGCAGTGAGGTGAGCAGCACAGGTGCATACCTGACACAGAGGAACCTTCCCCAGAGGCTTGCGGTTGTGCTGGCAGCATCCTTCATTGGTGCCACTGATTTGGCTTGTGTTTGGAGAATAGATTGGCCAGAGACTTATGCTCAAGTTTTTAGTAAACCTGCAATTCTGACCCATGTGCCTCCCCTACCCCTGCTTGCCTGCTCCACTGTAGTATCCAAATTTTGGAGCCTACTCTCTTAACTCTGCTGTGGAGCGAGCTAAGATAGCCCCAAATCCCTTTGTCCATCCCTTCCCCTCTAGGCACCCTGTAGGGAGCAAGTGCACCCACATCAGCTGGTGCATAGTGCTTCATTTTGCCCTCATGTATAACCCTTATATTACATTACATTGAGCTTTCTCCCTTCTAAACGGCCCCTGCCTTTTCCCAGCTCTGATCCTTTCCATTGCACACCTCTATTTCCCTTTCTCTCTGGGTGGGATGAACACAGCGCTCCAGGAGAGGGCGCAGGACGCATTCAGAGATGAGCTGGAGAAAGTTGGAATGCCTGATTTTTTTTTTCTTTCCTCTGCAGTGCTATTTCAGGTGTGTAAATACTTATCCCTACAGACTCTGCCTCTAGGACACCCTCTAGATTTTTCTCTCTCACTTTTTTAGCACAGTAGCTGTTTGCTCCGCCCCCCACCCCGCTGTTCATTAATTACACAGCATCTATGGAGCTGCCCATGTATCTGTTTTTATGGGGCACAGATGTTTTAAAACTCCCCAGACAGGACAAGTTAGTTGACATGACGGTGTTGGTGACTAAGTTTGGGCTGTATTTGCTGCTTCTTTACTAACTATATTTTACTGGTGAAGGGTAGGTCCTTTGCCTCACTAGTGTGGGGTGTCAAGCCATCACTAATGGAAGTGTGGGGTGTCTGCCTGGCGAGGTTATCCTTTCAGGGTAACCTGTGGATTTCGAGGACAGGAAAGGTGCAAGGGTGACAGTGGGAGAAGAGCTAGTTGCATTACATGGCTGCTTTGCCTGTACATTGAGCTTCCACTGTACCCTTCCCTTTTGTACTTACATTACATTACATGATCATAGCAATCCTTTCTGGCTTTAAAATTGATGGCAGATGTATTCCCTAGACAATGAGTCTCATAAAAAATTATATGAAATCTCCCCACTGAATTTGATAACAGGGGTACTGTTCCAACTTAAAGGTTATAGGATGATGCAAAAAAGCTAAAGAAAGGTTATCCTTCTACACTCAGCCTCTCGAACTTGGGTAATTATAGAGCTGACCTTGCCAACACTAAAGCATATGCTTTGGGATGACTGAAAGGAAGCTCTCTATGGAGAAGGAAATGCAGGAGTTTTCCCCATGTGTGAAGTGGACAGAGCTGGGGCTGTGCTGCAGAGGGCTGAGAAATGTGCCACAGAGATTTGTCACCAAAGCTCCTTCTTATAGCAGAGCGGTGGCATTTAAAGTTTCTCTGAAAAAAAAAAAAAAGAATCCTTTTTTCAAACTGGAGTATTCTGTCATATTGCACTTTAGAATTTTTAATTTATTATTACTATTAATCATGGTGGAATGTATTAACATGAAATAAACTACAGTACTGTAATACTGTCAAACCTTTTTCATTATTAAATGTGCTGTCATCTTATAGACAGATCTGTAGCCTAGAGATTTTGCAGCAGGTGCCCTTCTGGTTCTTTGGCACTGAAGTCTTTGCTCCTTTTAGTTGTGGAGGATGGCTCTGTGGACCAAAGCCCTGCTCTGACATCAGCCACTGTGGTGGACCTACATCTCTTCTCTAGGGCAGTGGCAGCAGATACCTTTGTTATGGTATTTGACAAGTCTTTGGTCCCACGGTCACATAGCTGTTTGAAGACAAACATTCTTGCTAAAAGCCACAAACACAAGTGTGGCCCAGGCTCATATTCAGCAAGAGAGCACAGAATAACCAGACCCTTTGTGTCTTAACATATCTGGTGTCAAGAGAGACTCTTTTCCTTTTCCTGTGGCTGCCACAAATGAAGCTATTCAGAATTTGGTACTGTGGCCCATGGCTGGGGATGCTAGGGACCAGAGCAAAGCAGATAACGAATAATCAGGGAAGGATGTGTGCTAACATGGGAAGGGTGTGAGCTATTACAGAGATCCAGGTTTTAGTGACTGAAATTCTATTTAGTGCCACTAGGGGATACCCAAACTGTTGCCAGCTTGTAAGAAACAGCTCCTTAACCTCAGCTTCCTTGGAAATCAATTGCTAGGAGAAGGAAGTGTATTTGGAGGGAATAGAGGGAATAGATATTTAGCCACATCTAAAATCTTTCCTTCAAGTTACAGTAGGAGTTCAGTGAATAGAATCACGTGCATGCAAATTGAAGCAGCAAGTGACGGCAAACTGAGCTGATGAGCTCCCTGTATCTAAAAACCCATTCCTGTGAGATAGGACCGATGTCTTACTGGTGGAGCAGCCACATCCTATTGTGAGAGGCTAGAAAAGTTAAGGTAGTATGGAATAGAGAAGGATGTACCTAGAAGCTTAGAGAAGGGGCTGGTGGGACATTACTAGATTTTCTGCTGGCTGGATAGCTGGGATCTGGTGCAAGCCAGGTAAGTGGACTTGATTCCAGTTAACATTGGTTGTAGAGTCAGAGGGAGCAGAACAAGGCCACAAAACTCACTGAAGAGCTCATTTCTGAGGAGTGCTGGGAATGTCTAACAGCAATGGTGGCCTCATGTGGTGATCCAGGGATTGTTTTACTCCTCCAGAAAAAGCAAACCATTTCAGACAGGGAAGAGTCTAATGATGTGATGAAGTTCTCAGGGAACTAACAACAAATCGCTACTGTTTTATGCCAAAAGTCATGCCAAGTAGGGATCAAAGCATTTCCTTACCTTGGTCAAACTAGGCTACACCAAATGCACCAGCAGTGCTGCTGCTGAATGTGACAGTCTCACCACAAATCCTTGTATTGGGGTGGATGTGGGAAACAAATTCCTCTCTGACCTCTAGTAACATTCCTTGCTGGGTAGTGTCTCAGTTCTACCAGGAGGAATGTGATGAGGATGGTTATCCTGTTATTGTCTGAACTGCATCTTTTGGGGGTGGTTAAGCTGACAAAGGCTGTTAACCTGGCAATTAGAGCAACACAAACTTCTTTGTAACTAATCAAAGAATTTTTGTAAGGGCACCTGAATCATCTCCTCTTAAGACCCATGGCAGAGCTTTGTCTTGATAAAGTTACTCTCCAGTGGTCTCATCCAACACATGCAGGACTTATGCCCAGAATTCATTACAGGGCTGTCTTCTCAGTCCATGCCTCCCCTTTAAAGACTGCAGTGGCGTGAACGGGATATGTGCCAGGAAAAAAAAAAACAATTTCCTCTAGAGACTGGAGATAACTTCTTTCACAGGAGCTGGTCAGGGATGCAGCTGAAGGGTACCATGCCGAAAGGCCGTGCACTGGGATGGATAATAAATTAACGTGAACTTCCTTCCCAACCAAGGTCAGGCAGATACTCCTTTTCCCTTGGTCCTGCTGATATGGATTTCCTGAGTGATTGCCTATCTGTTTCTCAGTGTCGTCGTACCTGCCCACCTGAATATCATCTGCATGCTGCTGGCATGAGGACTTGTTTCTGCTTTTCCAACGGCTGTATATCAATGTTGAATAATGCAGGCAGAAGTCTCTAGAGCTCATGTACTGCCAGTCATTAAACTGGACTGACTTTGGCTCCATGCATGATGAACAAGCTATTCTTTTAAAACAGTGATTTATTGTCTTAGATTGTAGTAAATACTGCCCTACAGAACAGGAGTAACACCAGTTTGCAGTGAGACAGTTTGTTTTAAGGTATTTGAAGACACTTTAATTGTTCTCTTGGTTACATTATGTTCATTTTGCCTCATTGCCTTCTTGATCTCAAAGCTGGGTATAACACATCTGAACATTTTTTTCTGGCCAATTGTGGTGCTTTTTCACCCACAGGAAGTTTCTCCAGCTGTGCCTTTATAATCTTCAAAATTTCTTCCATCTTTTCCTCTTCTTTCCCACCCATTTGATCTTCTCCTTTTGTCTTAAAAACTGTGCCAAATGCTTCCTTGAGTTCTTCCAAATGCAGGTTCCCCTTTCATTCTGCTGACTGCTTGTGGCAGAGTGTTGCGTCAAGAGAGGCTTTGGAAGGTACCCAATTTATTGTTGTAAGTCCGGTCGCGTTCAGTACACTGAACTATCACGATTACGGATTCACAAATAACGTAGGCACCTTTCATCTAGTCGTGCTGCATGGACTATCACGGCCACACTTAAAGCGTCTGGTCGCGTTCAATGACCACTATCATGGCTAGACCAATAAATCAAAGCAATTTATTAAAGCAACAGATACACAGGTTCTTTGGATTACCGGCGATAAATTCACTGACTGCAAGGCACATGCAAATACCAAAGCTTTGGATAACACAGATGCATCAAAAGACATAAAAGTGACTCTATAGAGGTTTCTAAATTTCCTGGGGAGGCACTTGGTATAACCAAGTGTTAGATTCTTACCCAAAGGCATCCTGACGGGGGGGAAGAGAGGCTCAGCCCGTCGACTGATCCCAGAGGTCAGAGTAGTACACGATGGTATCTTCCCTAACATCCCCTCTCTCTTAGGCTAATTTATACTATTTTTACCTTTCAGGTGGAGCTTGAGGGACTCTAGTCATATATACTTTTGTTACGATTGGTGTAAAACTTTCTCACTTTGTTTTAAAGGTATAGACTCAGCAAAATTCAGAGCGCAGGCTCAGTGAGGAGTGGTCTCACCTTAGAGGTGGGTAGGTTTTGGGATGGAGGTGTGTTTTGGTATTATAATGATATTATAATGAGCAACGTTTACCAAAAAGACAGCATTTTGTCAAAATCATGACAGTTTGTTGGCTCAGGGTATCAATTATGCAGCTTATCAGTGCCATGGTGCTCCTCTGAGTCCCTTTTCACAGAGCTTGGCCGTGGTGTCTCCACACCACTCCTCCCTCTGGGCAACTCCCCTTAGAGCCAGTGCACCAGGCTCCCCTGGTGTTGCCGATATCCAAGGTTGCAGGCTTAGGGAACTTCCTATGGGATAGATTCCTTGCATCTAGCTGCATTCCACCTGGAAAGCTTCTTCAATGCTATGCCTTTCCTAAAATCATAAATCTAAGTCTAATGTCTAAGTCACCTCCAGCAATTACTCCACACAGAGTGAAAGATCATTTTTTTTTCCTTGTCCAAGGGCCTTTGTGGTAAGTTAGCCCTCCCAGAATAGAAGGGATAACTGTAATGCCATTTGTGGCTATGGCGGTTGGGGGGGGGAAACCCCTTTCTTTTGCTCACTGTTTCTGTGGACTGTGGGCTTTTGCAGAGCACCTAACATTAACATTCGGTTTTTGCAGCATCAGGAAAATATCTGAGTACTGAGATATCTGTGGTGGGGGAGAAGCAAAGAATGGACAAGTGACTCTTCTTACCAGCCTTCTTATGGTTTGGGATTTCATCTGCAAAAAGCCATACCAGGCTTCATAACTCAGCAAAACTCCATTTCTATATGTTTTTCCATTATTTTCCATTGTTTTCCCCTTGGTTATATACCATTTTTAAGTATAGTGAGGTTTCTGGGAAATAATTCAGCTCACATTTTTTTTTTTTTTAGGTTTGTTTTTTTTTTTATCTATGCATTCAGCTTGATTTTGAAGATCCATAAGAGAAGGCCTAACATGGGCTGAAAGGTTAATCTTCTCTCTGGTGCCCAAGAGTGCCAAGTCCACTGCGCTTGTGAGGAATATCATCCTCATGGCTGGAAGCTCTGCAGAATGGAGTGCTTCTTCGCTATTAGCACCTATTAGTGGGCAGGGAAACAGTGGGCTGGATCTCAGTGGGGAACCGCAGGTGCCTGTGAACCTACTGGAGAGGGATCACTCTGCTGCAAGGTGAAACAAGTGACCAGTGAAATGCCCAAATGATTTTCAGCTTTAAGAGTTTGGGATATTTTTGTTGAAACGAGGTTGTGTTGGAGGCAATAAGTCTCAAGAGGAGAGGCACGTAAATGGCACTCAATGTAACCAGGAGGTGAAGTCACCCTGTCCTTGCTCACAGTCTGCAGGGTTAGGTAGTACAGATGAAGAAAAGAACTGGTCTTTCCCCTGGGAGTGCTTGCTCCACGCTTGGTGAAACTTCCTGTTCCTCTGTAGCGTTTCTCCCAGCAGCAATGAGAGCTGGGAGCAGGGTCGAGGTTTATGTAGCCCTGTAAGAGGAGCAGCCTGTGAGGGAGGACTCTGCCATGACATCCTTCAGCTGGAGCACCCCAGAGCAGCCTGGACCTGCTGCTCAGTCTGCCCATCCTGCGAGGAGGGCACCGATGATCACAGGAGGCCAGGAGACTGCGTGGCACTGCCCTTCCATGGCTCCAGAGGTAACTCGATTTTTTTGTGGTTCTGGGCAAAAAAGTCAAAACTAGGGTACTCAAAGTTCAAGGAAGGAAACCCTAGACAGGCAAACCTACCTTCTTTTGCATCTGACAGCATCTGGCAAGGAGGGTCACAGGAATAACATAATCCTATAAAGGAACTGCCGTCACACCTTCAGCAGCCACCATTAGGAGACCCTGCAACCTGGAGTGGTACACACATGAGGGTCAGCTTCTGCCAAGTCCACTACTTGGTAAATATCACACTGTATTTGAGAAAGGACAAGTACATTTAGGTAAGTGCTCAAGTAAAGAAAACATCTGCAGTGAGCAGTTGTTTGTAAAGAAGCTGCCAAAAGCACAGGCACAATCTCATTTGGCTGAATTTTGTGGCTACCTTAAAGGAAGATAATTCCCTGGAGGCTCATAACTATTCTCTGAGGTGACAGAGTGGCTTTTCTGGGGTGTCTGGCCTCTCCTGTACCAGTGGCTTGCCTTTCTGTTGCACTCCTGCCAAGAAGTCAAATTAGGTTTTTCCTCCCCTGCAATTCTCTAAGTGAGAGATGGATCAGGTTATTTCTAACAAGTGACCATGGCCATTTTAAATGGCTCCCCCTTTCCATTGGTGTCTTCTCAACTAGTGATGAGGATGAAATCTAACTGGGGGTAATCTGTGGGCAAATCACAGATTTGACAGATATGCCAGGATTTTAACCTGTGGGAGTCCACAGTGCACACATCTGTCCTGCGCTGACTGTCCCCTGCCCCGGTATATCCCACCGACTTCAGCTGTCGAGCCCTTTCCATACTGTTTGTTGGCTGGTGCCAAGATAAAGTAGGTCAGCTAACTTGGAGACCATCTCTGGTTAGCCTCCAGCAAGGTTACTGCTGTGGTTTTGGCCACCGGAGGGCTCCAGTTTTATTCCACAAATATGACAGAATGATACTAAAAATTACCATTGTAGTAGGCCAAAAGGAGGGTCTAAAATCCTGCAGAAGCCTCATGCCTTATCCTAAAGCTTGGGCATGCAAATTGAAAACTGGATGTCCAGCTTCCTGCATCATGAACAATCAATAATCCGGGACGCTTGCTTAAAATTATTTGGGTTATTACAATGATTTTCTCAGCCTCCTGAGGTCTGTCTCTGTGTCAGTGCAGCAAGGATGTGCTCATAAAATCCTTTTTTGTGTGAGAGAGCATTTGTACTGGAGAACAGAGGCAGGGGTGTGTGTAGAGGGAGAGAACCGTGGGAGAAGCAAAGATAGATCCATGCCACTTCTGTGAGATGCTTTTCTCAAGGGATGGGCAGGGGTAGGAAGGGAGGGAATCCCTACATTGCACCTGCTTGAATTTGTTGAAATTCTGCCTTTTTCTCTCTTCTCCTCTCATTGAGGTACCAGTGCAGCACAGGAGGGAGAGGGAATCAGAGAGGAAGCTTTTATTCATTGCAGAGCACTGCAATGAATTCTTTGTGTGTCCTTCAAGAACCCCACGTTTTGTAGCTGACCCTGAGCTTTAGCATCAGGAAAGCTTTTTTTTTCCTTCTTTTTTTTTCCCTCCCTCTGCTTGAGTCCTATTTTTAGAGCTTGCTGTTTTCTCAGGGGCTTCACAGTCTATTTTTAAAAGACTTCACAGGCTGCAAAACCAGTGTTATTTTCTTTAGGGTGGTGTCAACAAGGTGCCTATAGTAAAGTTGTCCAGCATTTGCAGTAGGTATTGTTTTAAAGCAGAAAAACATTACTGTTGAATGTGAAAAATGATTTTGCAAATACAGCTCCACTGTGAAGTGCTTTATTTCCACAGAGCATCTTCTTGCTTGCCTCATGACTTTCCCCTTTTCTGAAACACCATTGGTCTGACCGTCAAATTGCTCACTGCTGCATGAACCTGATCTGTACATTATTAGGTCATCTAGAATGACTAGATCAGGTTTGGTCCAAGTCTTGCAGCATGTTTAATGTTTTTATAAAGCTCTTTTTTTGCCTTTTGTATTGGGAATGAGTTAAACAGCCCAGCTCTGAAAGCAATGTAAGGAAGAGTTTGAAGGGCTTAAAATATGAACAGTAGCAAATATTAGTAATAATCATCATGATATCGTCAATTTCAGTGGCATTTCTCAGATGAATCCAGGATAATCACAGCTTCTTTTTACCTGTGGGGACAATGAAAAAAGGAAAAAGTCAGGAACAGTTATGTAAGGATGTGGGAGCAGATGTACTGCTGCTGTAAGTTGGCACTGCTCCACTGATGTCAGTCAAACTAGTTGATGTGGGGGAACATTTGTCTGCAAGGGAAGCTAGTCTCAAATTTACCAGCAAGCTATGGTGACTTCACAAGCTACCAGACATCAGACACAGTATCTGCCCATGTCATGCTCTGATCCCCTCACAAATGCAAAGGACAATGTCTATATTAAATCTCTTCCATGGATGCTTAAGCCAGGGCCTCTTCTATACTGCTTGCTGGAGACAACACTGTCCAAGAGGACAATTCCTGCTCTTCAACCCATGTGCAGTCATTACTTGAGCTGTAATAGCTCAGCTGTGCCTTTGAGCACCGACTTCACAGGCCATGGACATGTACAGAGCCCCTCCTTGATCAGCTGCTTATGTGAATGCCATGACTGAGGGAATGTCTCCATGGGAGGTGGTGATCCACCCTTCTCCAGAATCACAAGGGTATTTAGAAACCTAAACTTCCTTGTTTCACTAAAATTTGAGATCATAAATACTTTTTCACATTCGAACCCTGGTATGCACTATGGGTGCTGGGCAAGGAAATAATGCATAGTACGTGACAATGGCTCTGTTATTTGCACAGTCCTCGCTCTGAGTCCTTTCCCTGAACCATGAAACATCCAGGAACTTCTGGTGACATTCATTTCAGTTATAAACCTCCAAGGGATTTCTATTCCATTAATTTGTCCAGCTGCCTGCTGACCCCTTGTAAACAATTACCATCCAGGACATCCTGCAGCAAGGAGTCCCACAACTCAGCTCTCCCATGTGGAGAGTGACCTCCTCTTGTTTGAACCTGCCCGTTTATTTGTTGCCTCCTCACTCATAACTTGACTTCACTGGATTTCTTGAAGGCTCTAAATTGCCTGGCATTCAGTTTTGGTTCACAAAAGGCCCAACTCAAGTTTACCAGGACACCTGTGAACTTTTGTGAACCTAACGTGAGACTTGCGTTTCTAACCAAACCAGGGGAGTTTTGCCTAGGATAACATTTCATTGCAGATGCCTTACACTCTTCTTATAATCCCACTGGGCAAAGAACAACCATTTGGAAGCCCCCAAGAAAACTGCCTGACTTCAAGTTATTTTGGTACCAGCCCTCTGCACTATACCCTGAACGCTGAGAAGCCACCGATTCTGGTTTGTGCTCTTGGCAGCTGAGCTGGTTGGCTGGTTTTGAAGGTGCAACTGCCATAGCAGATGGCTGTGAGGTTAGCAGGGAATTTATTCAGAGCTATGCACAAACCAGGCTGTCTTTCCGCAGAGGGAATGGCAATCAAGAGCACGCTCACATACCCACCCACATCTGCACACTAACATCCCAGTGCTACGCGGTGACCGAGGAGCGGAGGAGACAGCCTGTCTGTCACACACCAACTCTTCTGTACTGCTTTACCCCACAGTCTGTGCCAGCTCAGCAGGGCTGTTGGCTCTGTCTGCACTGCTGAATAGTGGAGGTGTTTCATGAATAGATGAACCTGCTCTGTTCAGAGGGGAATAGGACTGAAATGGTGCAAAGCCTCCATCTTGGGCATATCCTTTTAGATACCCTTCATGACCTGTGCCCAGTCAGCAGTCCTAGGTTGCTGTTGTACTTCCACTGCAAACTGGGTATCAGCAGTTTGTAGCACTGCTTTTCCGAAGTAGTGGTTTGTAGGAGGCTCAACGTCTGATGGGAGTCAAAGGGTTGGGACAGGAGGGATAGAAATAATTCACTATTTTCCTGGGAAACAAGCTATGTTAGACATTGGTGTTGCAGTGAAGATGTCTGAACAGAGAGAAAGCTGTAAACTCTCAAGAAGTTTCCTCTAAAGTCTCTATTTGTAAGAGCTAACCATCTCCATCATGTGCTGAAGCAGATATAAAGGACCCTTGGTCAGAGCCTGTGACAACTCAGCCAAGATACCAGCAGGTAATGGGATTTGAGCTGCCAGCTCCCTGACTTCTTTCTCGGCTCCTAGAGTAACTGCATTAATTTTTTTTTATCTTTAAACATTCCTGCTACATGTAGAAAACCCACCAATGGTACCAGATCTGAGTCATGCCAGCATATTTGTATGCTGGTGTATTTAGGAGCAAAGCTGTTGGAGTTCAATAAGTATAAAAGCAGCACTTGATAAGTGAAGTAGCGGTGGTAGTAGGCTATTTAGATAAGGGAAAGGGAGGTGTGGTATGCTGTCAGTAAGTACTTGGCACCTTCCAGTATTGGCCCTAAATGAGGTTGGCCCAGGCTGTTTTTAAGCCACTGGATTTCCTGCAAGTTAAATTCCTTTCCTCAGACTTGGAGGACATATCAGTGTTATATGCCCGATGGGAGGCAGATTTAGATAATGAAGTGTACTTTGCTGTGGATCTGTTCTTGTCACTACAGCATTTGAAGACCATATCTGCTAAGTGATAAGACTCATATATCACCTCTGTTTGTTCTTCTCACCTCAGGCTGTGGTTGCACAATTAATGACCGCTGATAAGGGATTGGTGCGGTATTGGATCATCTAGCAGGACCAGCTGGGTCTGAAACAAGGTATGGATGTTTACCACGTTTCTGCTGAACTACTGATAGCACACATGGCAATTGCTTACGGTAGTTGCAGGAAGAAGGGGATAGCACCTGCTCTGATATAAGGCTTGATGGGACAGAGGTAATTCCATATACTTTGGGGTGCATTTGAATGGGCATAGTGACTTTATATGCTTTTGCTATGTGGTTGTGCCATTTTTGCTTTAGCACCAGGAGTCTTAAAAACAAATTTGCAGTGTCACTACACAGGGTATAGACTTTTCCTATGTACTATTCTTGTGCCTGTAGTATAGTGGGCGTGTATCAGAGATACATTTGAAGCATGGGTGGAAACCTGTGAGGCATCCCTTGATCTGTAATGCCCTGGAGCTTTACAGTCTCTTGCTGGACCATGCAAACATGCTAGCACTGGGGCATGGATTTACAGCCATCCTTAAGAGATGGCATTGGCATAGCTGTTTTTCCCCAACTCCCTAGTTGCTTTATTCCACAAAGAAATGATCCCTGTGACCGGACCAGTGCTCTGCCTGTTCAGTCCTGGTTTCCAGTCTCTGTTTCGCAGACATCTATACGTAACCCAGAAACTCACTTGCTCCCCTGAAGTACAGGAGAGAAGCCTTTCATTCAGTTTCTAACCAAGCTCTTTGTTCAGATCTGCGTGCAAACAACCTCTGCTTGTCAGACTGCAGTTTCTGGGTTACTGCTCTGCAGAGCCCTTGCTGGTGTTTCAGGGGAATTGGTTAGCTTCTAGGTAATGGGTTACCTCTTTGCTCCCAGATGCTAGAGAGCATGGAAAGAAGCTAAAAATACATTTCAGCTGACACCTAATGTCACTTCTCCACGTGAGGGATTTGTGCAGTTGCCACAGGGATGTTAAGCAATTGCATGGGGGAGGGGACATAACCCTTATTTTTGTGAATAGAGGGGGAGGTGCCCATGAGAAAAATCCCTCTGTGAAAAGGCTGTGGAGCCTGGTGCTTTGATGCCTGTGTTGAAAAAGCATGCAGTTAAATGCTCACGGATTTAGACCAACCAATCATGTGTGAATGCTATTTTTGGAAAGCACAGCACAGAAATATGGCACATGCATCACATGTGAATTGGGAAAATGCAATCTATTTTTGGAGCCTGTTTGCATATGTGCTGAGTCAACATTTGCACACAGAACAAGCCCATACCTAACATCTCTTAAATCTGCTTTAGCAGGGTTGTTAGCTTTCTAAGCAATTTGTGGGTCCCACAAAATCCTTTCTCCCTGATTTTACTAGCATCTCACTATTGCAGGGAGATTAAGTAGAAAAGCCAAAACATTAACTGAGAAAGGGAGCCATAAAAAAAGGGGAAATAATTTAAAGTTGAAGGGAAATGGGTTCTGCAAAAGTAATAGCTAGGTAAGTGCAGAAAGGCTAGAAAAGCATTAAAAAGTATGGAAAGGCTCTGAAAGAAGGTGGGAAATTTACACTTTATTCTATCTTTGCTATATATAGGGAGCAGCCCCTAGAGAAAACAAGAATCAGAGAAAGAAACTGGAAGCATGTTGCATGAATTACAGCCAACCCTGGCTTTGTGGGCATGGAAGAAAAGCCCCTAGGTTACTAGGACTGTCAGGCTGCATGCCAAAGGGATGCTAGCTGAGGATAAAAGAGGCTTGCTGGCTGGTGTTGGTCTCAGCGGATGGACTCTGTTCTGCAGGACACAACCTTTTGCAGACTGCCTTCCAGAGCAGTACTGCTGTCCTCACAAATGATAGAAACTAAAACAGAGGTCCCTATATGTTCAGAGGTTTTGCCTAGCAACGGATGCTTCTTTATCAACTATTTCCAGGAGGCAAAGACCTCAGATACTGGAGACAATTAGGCTGCTGCAGACTGCTGTGGTCATTAGGGGGGACTTTAGGTCCTTGTCTTCTCCTGTCCTGCCATGCCATTGACACCACTGTACTTCAGTGCTACAGTATACCTTCTGCTGGTGGGAAGCAGCAGCACAAATCTGCAGAGGGGGTGGGAGTGGTGCTGATGGAGAGGGTCTGTATGCTCAGGTCTGACACTGGAGAAGGGAGAGGGAAAATGGTGCTTCAGCAAAACTCAGCATTTCTGCTCTTCGAGGGTTATTAATTCAGTTGTTTCCAGTTTGGGCAATGGTTTTGCTAATTTTTACATGATTTTAATAGATATATGAAGGAGCCCTTGGTTATGTAGTTCTCAAGTATTGTCCCCAAAGTGCATTTGCTAGTTTTTATTGTGTGTTCCGTGGCTGTTTGAAGTATTACCTCTTAAACTTATTTGTAATTTTTTTTGTGTTTTTGCACTTTGTTTTATAAATATAAATATATATATATATATATATTCAATTTTCCAAGACAGACTGGGTCTTTTTCAGATGTCCCCTTTTTACAGGTACTTTTTCGTTAAATTATGAAACTGTTTAAAAAAGAAAAAAAGTAAGGGAGGTTGGGCTAGATGACCTCTAAAGGTCCCTTCCAACCTAAAGCATTCTATGAACCTTCTTGGTCCTGTGTGCATGGAAATGGGATTGCAGGCATGGAGAACACGGTGCTGGCACACCAGCAGGCACACCAGCCAGACAGGGAGGCTGGAATGTGGCTGGGCAGGGGCAGGACTATTCTTTAAGAGCAGTTAGTCATAGCCTGCAAACCACAGGCTGTGTTACCTCTGCCACTGAGAGCTGGATAAAGCATGACATAGCAAGGCCGAGTGAACACAGCATGCTGGGGCTGCCCACCCAGTCGTCCTGCCTTACAGCAAGGGCAGCACCCAGCTGAGCAGAAGGTGAGCTGGGACATGGCACAACCTCAGCTGGACTCTTTCTCTTTACCTGCCCATTCCTACTTTCCAGCAAGTCTCCTCACTTGGAGGGTAGCTATGGTATTAAAACACAAAACAACCCTACAGAGAGCTGCTTTGCTCTGGGGAGGTGCACACAACGTACCTGCAGCTCACTGGAGCAGTTCCCACAGTTCAGGAAAAGGCAGACTGGCTTTTTTGGAAGGACCAAGATGGATTTCTGTTCAAATGAAAACCAGAAGGTGAGGGGAGCCAGGCAATATTCACAGCTTCCACTCATACAGCTCTGGGGGGAAGGGAAAGTGTTTTTATACTAAACAAGATGGGAAGGACAGCAAGAGCAATCTGAGGATTGGCTTGCTGGTGGAGGCCCAGATGAGGTCCAGAGCAGAAACATCCTGTATCCTTCACATCAAAACCAGCTCTGCAGAGATTGTAGTGAGGTTTTAAAGTCCTTGTCCTCGTGAAGGTTGGCTCTAGAGATTGACCCGAGTGCCACCTAGTGATCTAAAAGCATAAATAAGTGGTATTCCAGCCAAATGACCATGCCACACTGCAGCAGATGGTCTGCACATTTCAGTCAGGAAAAGCAAAGAAGCAGCCCATGTTGATGAGGTAGATTGCCATTGAGTAGACAGCAGTTTCCTGAAGGCCAGATCTAGTGATGTGCAGAAGAATGGTTTGACATCAGACATGTGAACAGCTCAGCTGAGTTCTGCATTGCTGCAGAATGTGCAGAGTTACTGTGTTCCCAAAATGTGGGCGGCAAATGTAAACCATTCTGTTGCAATCTACAGGAAAGGTGACAAGCTCTATCCATGAGCAGCAGGCACTGGGTTTTATACGTTCCTGCAAAAGCCTTCCGAGCTCGCAGGTGTAGAAGGATTTGACTAATATCATATTGTGTTTCCCTCTGACAATACTGTATCACCCTAGAGGCTGCCTTTCAGAAGTTAGAAGTGCTTTCTGAAGCCCACCAGTTGCAGTTCTGGTTCAGCTCTTACGTAGCTGCTTAGCACGTGCACAGTGTATTGTCTGTAGGACTGTGGGTAGACACCACAGCAAGGGGGAAAGACATTAGCCCTGTTTTCCTGCTCCCCTGACAGGAATGGCACTACCACCATGCATCCTCTTACAGGCTGCTAAGCTGCTGGGGAGCTTCAGCAGTGTAAGGTGGAAGAGCCTTAGAGCACAGGCTATAGAGGAAAAGGGAGCAGCAGTACCCTGACAGTTAGCATCCCTCTTGCGCTGATAACAGCATGTCATGCAGCAGGATACAGTGAAGAGGTGGGATTCATGCTGATCTCTGTAGGTGGGGCACTGTTGACTTAATTTGTTTATTCAGTTACTAGAGTCATAGATGTCAACATAGAGACAGATGTCAACATAAGAACTGACACATACCTATAAAAAGGGTAAGACACAGCATGAAGCATGCCTGGCAGACTGCCTCCCATGCGTGTGCTCCTGGTGTGCTTAATTATGATTGAGCTAGACCCACGTGGTCCTTTCTGGGCCCTTCTCTGCCTAGGTATATGTAGTTAGGAAGAGTCTGTTAAAATGACATATATTCTTTTTTTCTTCTTGTGATCAGAGACAACAAAAAGTGAAATCCACTCCATCAAAGGAAAAAAAAATAGTTTTGAAAAACACGTGGGATTAGGGATCTCAAGCCCTAGTGTTGAAGGTGAGACTGAGCTTAAAAGCAGAATGGCTTAAAACAAGAATAAAAAATGCAAATGTTGATGTCATTTCTAAATTCGGAAAGTGGATACCAGCCAAACAAATGCCAACATAACAATGCCCACAAAACAAAACAAATCAGAATTCCCCTCCAATCTTCAGTGTATGCTAACAAAGGCTTGAACACATACCCAAAATCTGTGGAAAGGCAGAGGAAAATCATGCAGGATTCCACTTTTAAGCAGTTCTACTAGAAAACCTTTTTCATTTTGACACCATTTTGTTCTTCATATAACAAAACAGAGAATAGAAAGCAGCACTTTTCCAGATCTTAGTTTGGACTGGTTTCTGATTAAAACCACTTAGGTTCATAACCTTCCTTTCTGCAACCATAGATCCTCAACCCTAGAGCCTAGGTTGACTCTAAACGTAACTTGGAACTGCTGGAAATCTGAGCAGTCATTTCATTCAATACTCGGCTCATGTCCAGGAACTTTGATGAACCTAACCTGAGATTCATGTTTGTAATCAAATCTAAAATCTTGCCTGGGTTTTAGTTTCACATAAGAAGGTGCCCACCTTGCTACCTGTCTTCACCTTGACCAGGCAGTGGAACGTCCAGCTATCTCCTTGCATATCATCAGTAGCTTTTCACGTTACATAGCCAGCCTCCTTGTCCTGAAACTAGTAACCCACCCATTTGTGCTTCATTCTCATAAAACTTGCTTATTCTGGTTAGTGTTCCCTGCAGCTGACGTGGTCGGCTCTGTTCAAGGAATGACTCTCTGCCCAGATGGTAGCAAGCCTGACAAGGACTCTTTCCAGAGCTATGTACACATCATGCTGTCTTCTCTTGGATGGATTAGAGTCAACAGCACCATAATTGCAAACCCACGCACCCACCTCTGCAAACTAGCATTCCAGGACTGTGCAGGAAAACAGAATGCCTGCCTGACCCACACAAGTCTGCTGTGCCAACAAACCTCACTGGCTATAAGCAGAATTAGAGATACTAGATTATCAGTTTAATTCACACAACTTTTCTTGTTCATAGCATCAGGGTGGCCATTTTCCTCTGGAGAAACTGAAGTACAGCAAATCAAAATGCTTTTTTTTAAGACGTCAGGCATACATCCAGGAACAGAATGTTGGACAGTGACCACACCATGTACAGAAGTGATGATCTTAGTGTTAATTCAGTGTCTTCTATATTGCTTTGCAAAAATAATGTGAAAGAATACTTGTGTTTGCATCCTCTCTACTCTCAGATTGTCTTAACTGTCTGACTGCTGAAGAAGTATGCCACAATCTCAGGGGACTCTATGGTGCTCACAAATAGGTGATTATCAATAAATTGCTATTTAAAATCCTAATTATGTTAGCTTGCATAGATCAGATAAATAAATTGCATAGTCTGTTCTGTTTCTGGATTGCTGAATGTCTCAGACTCTTGCTGGTCTAGAAGAAGTAGTCTCATCAATACATTTAAAATGGACTTCCTTTGGATATTGTGAATGACTCACTTTGAATGTACTACTTCTTTGAACTGTCTGACCACTAGACTTCTCTTTTAAGAAATTAGTTAATTCACAAGGTTTAAAACCAGAGCTTGACTAATAACTCTTGGAAGCAACAGGGGTCTTTGGTATAGGATTTTTGTTTTCAAAGCAAATGCCACTCTTACTTGTGTTAATATCAGTGGTAAATGTGTCACACAAGGCACCAGTCTCTTGTGAGGACATACTAAAATCCTCTGGTCCTTGACACACAGCATCTCTTCTAGAGCAAGGTTTGAAATAAATAAGCAGTGAGCTTCCTAGGATATCCCAGACATGGCTGGGAACTTACAGGCATGGAATGTGGCAGTCTTCTGAAGCAGTAGTTGAAAGCCAAAGCAGGGACACCCTCGGCCATCTCAGATGGCATCAGCTGTCTATGATTAAGTAACTGAACTGAGCTGTGGAGATCCCATTGATAGTCAATGGGGCCAAGAGAGAGCTTCTGCTTGTCTGAAGCAGGCTTTGGCTGGTGGTCAGCTGGGTCACTGGCCCTCAGGAGCCTGCACTGGCTGGATTTCCTCTAACTGCAGACCAAACTTAAACAACCAGCCTGCATTATAGACACTGTCACAGGCATGGTCTTCATCTTGAGCTCAATCTCTCCCCAGCTGAGATGGCAAATAAGGTTGTGTAAATATAAGCCTGCCCCTGTTCTCACTGGTAAGAGAAGAAGAATGAAAAGAAGGAAGAATGAGCTGCATAGACTGGTAGCAGTCTGGGGAAGAGGTTTTGGAATGTCACTGCTGGGCATGCTATGCAGGTTGAAAATATTAGTTGCTACTTTGGTCAGATGCACACATGGAATTTCACATATATAATAAAACCATTTATAGCAGCCCTCTTTCAAACTAGGGCTAAAATATACTCCCCATTGTGAATGTCTGTTGACTGTGTATGGTTTTACACTGAGAATTATAACCTAGCAAAAAGTGCATTGTTACATTATGCACAGTATAAGTCACAGAGTTTATTACTAGTGATGGCAGTAAAGTAGGCCATTTTGAGCACTACACTGGTTTTGCCTCCTGGGTTATTTTGTTGGCTGAATATGTGAATAATATCTGAACAATAACTAAGCTCATTTTAACTTTTGGGAAGAGGCACAACTCTGTGATGCTTGTCTTAATACTTGGAGTGGAAGTAGCTCCACTGAAGCTGATGAAAATCCAGTGCTATTTGAACCTGGTCCACAGCACACACCCATCTCCCTTTGGGTGTGTCATTTTTTAGCCCCAGCCAGCCGAAACCAACACAGGGTGACAGAACTGGTGACAACTTCCACTGCGTGGCAACTGTGTCTGCAGGTGGTCCATTAAATACCGCCGTGGTTAAGGGCAATAGAGACAAGTTTTTGTATAGGCATGGACCCAGCAAAGAGCACTTGAAGCACATCAGGAGCATTGTTGACTTCATTAAGACTACATGCATGTTTAAACAGCTGCTTGAGAGCCCTGTTGAATAAAGCTTTACACATCTAATAAAGAGCCCTAAAGGTTGAGGTTCATCTCTGAACATAACTTTATTTGGTTTAAGCCATCCATCACATTGAAATAATGCTGTTGTTGGGTAGGAGATAGGACTATTTTTATGGCTATGTGTAATATTTTCCCTTCTCGCCAAAGTGCCTTTCTGAGTGACAAATGTGTAGGTTTCCTGCTCCCCCAGGTCTGAAGGAGCAGAGGAGGCTGGCTGGGTGCAGTGCCTTTTCCCTGTTTATACAAGCAGCACTGATGGAATGGCGGAAACGGCTGGGCTGTAAACTGGTAATGATCAGTCTGCAGATGCCCTTTCACAAGCAGCACATCGGCAGGCTGATGCAGAACAGGAACTTCTTGTTTACACAGCTCACCATCTGCATCGCAGTGGCACCATCCTCCCATCTGTGTGCACAAACCGGAACACTGCCCCCACAAGCAGCGTGCCTGGTTAACTCGTTGTAACCTTCTGAGAATCCAAAGTCTTCTCGCTATTCTGACATTATCTTCCCCCCAACCACCCAGGATGGCGGCTGTAATCTGGACCTGCATGACACAGTTGTAACCATTTAATGGTAGAAAGATGAAGGAAATGAAGCAATAAATGGAAATGGAGGACTCATTCTATTTGGTAACCTGCTGAAGTTTCACTGTGAAATGTTTTATGTGTCCTGATGGTCTCTACCTGAGGAAGAACCATTAGTTAAAACAAAAATAAGATTTTTTTTTCTTAGGTAGTGAAGGCAGGAATGAGTCATGGTGAGTTGTTGTAGTCAAGTATGCAATCACCAGAGGATTAAACTGTGCCACAGATGTTGACAAGGCCATCAGTCACAGGGCTCAGTTAAACACTACAGCCTCCATGGACTTAATCACAGCCAGGTGCCATATTAAACATGGCTTGTCCCTCTCCTCTCTGCAGTTACAAAAGTGATGATTATAATTGTTTCAGTGAAGATATCTTCATCGGTAGTATGCTAATGCTGCAGTTTTCCTAGCAAAAGCTAATGTGATCTTCTAATGGTTTCACAATGAAACTTAAGCTACAGGATGGAAAGGACTATGAAGCAGTATCTCCAGATGAAGCCACACTTTGTCTAGCTGCTGATTTTTTTTCAGGTCCACAGTGACAGAGAGGATTGCAAAGAAGTGCATGTGTGATGCCTGTACAGGAATTTTTTCAGGTTGGGCTCACATCTCTGTTTGCTAGGTGGGAGTTCTGAAACTTGCCTGCTCTTAGACCAATTGAAACACAGCATTATTTATCCCTCTCAAAGAGGGACAGATCTAAAACATCTTCAGACATCTACTCTGAGGCAAGCATGGTGGCATCTGATTGTTCCCTCAGCAGAACTCTTCCCACTTCCTGCACCCATCCTGCATCTGTGTGACACTGGAAGGCAGGGGGACAGTGGAGTCGCCAGCTCCTCCCTGACATGTTGGTGACTGTGTGTTAGGTCATCCAGTTGTTGCTGTCCCATATTTGGAAGCATCCCAGGCTTAGCATCTGCCCAGATGGGGTTTGATAGATCCTTTTCCTCTCCTCATGACCCATGCATTATTATCCCTGTTCTTCTGTGGATTTGGGCCTGTCAAAGAAGTCTTTGTTCTTTACCTTTTTCTGCTTGTTTTTAATAATTTTTTCCTCCTTGAAAAATAATTATTCTGCACTCCATGTCTAGCTGAAACAAATGCTGTCTTCTTTATCCTTTGCATCTGCTTTTGAAGACCCGAAATGCTGCCAAAGCTCTAGTGTTCCCCAGTGTCCTTAAATGCAGTAAAGATGTTTTCGTCTTCAACACTTTCTATCCTTTCTGCTCCCCTCTGACAAATGAAAGTGCCTTTTCAAACGTAAAACGAGCAGTTCTTTTTCTTTGTACTGGTGAGTGGTTTTGTATCAGGATTGCTCCCAGAGAGGATTGCCAAAATCTTCAGAAGAGTGGCCCCACTTTCTGTTTCTGGAGGCTTATATCCTCCTTTCAGAAGCAGCAATTTTATGTATCTTGCCCTTAGCTTGACAGTTTGTTGGAGAAAGCAAGGCACTGGCTCCAAAGAGTACCTTTGTCAGCACCCATTGTGCCAGGCACTAGCAATCTATATTTGCAACCAGTTTTCACAACGCAAGTACTGTTTCTTTCTCATGAGACTTCTGCTCTGTGTAGGTCTGAGAAACTCATGTATACAGCCCCCAAGCCCTTCATTTACCAGTACAAAGACCCCTGGTAGGAGTGATGTGTGTGGACCTGCTATAGTGGTCCTGCCTGAAATGCAGATATTCTCTGCAGTGCAGAGCAGAGGTGATACAACAACCGTTTGGTGCAAGTGGTGTTGCTGTGTGCATGTCTTGACCTAGC